>NC_140590.1:728626187-729178023 GCF_964204655.1 Triturus cristatus | reverse complement strand
AACGAGAAAGGAACAGACAGAGCAGATTGTAAAGATCGCAAGACAACGATCGGGAGAAGGGAAAGAGTGAGTGAACACGACAATAGTTAAAGTGAGGAGTAGACCGTAGCGAGAGAACGAGGCAAGAGCTTTGGCTGAGGTAGAGAGATCCGCGGAAGGGTCTAACAGGGAAAGCGAGAAAGGAAGAAATAGATGACGATTACGCTGCATTCTCGGTACTACTCGAAGGAAGGTAAAGCAGGTGGCACAGGCCAGAGAGAAACACCTCCGGGTCCAGTTCGCGCCATATAAAAACTGCAAACATCCTTTTACCCCCTAATCTACCCATTCATGCTGGCATTGTTGTCATCTGCAGTCTTATTTCCTTTTTTGTCGAGCATTAGCAAAGTGAATAGGTTAAAAAGGTGCGACGTGTTGGTTTTGCCAATGCTTAATGATGTGGTATTCCGTTTCTTGCCTAACGAGATTTGGCAACTTAGCTTGCATTTACAGTGATGCACAGATATTGAATCTTTTTGCGCTCTTTAAAATAACCTTGAAGTATTATAGTAGAAATAAAAAACAGTACATTTCGTTACATGCATGTGTGTTCAAACAAACTTTTAAATGTACTTTTTTGTTTTTTACCTTGCATTTTTTTACTACATTAAAAGGATAATGCTGGTATGACCTTTCTGCGGATCATGGTACCTTACGTGGGTGAGGTAAACCCATTTGAAGGATTGGCATATAAGTAATAACTTCCTCCATGTGTTGTGCGTGTGAAGAATGACTGCTTTGGGTTCACAGAAGCTGCAGGCTGATATCTAAGATTTTTAAAAGTGTTATTCAACAGCTTTTTTGGGTGAAAAGGGGGCAGCACAGACCACTGACACCAGGAATGTGTGAAAAAGGTCACTTTATTGAAACAGGCGCACATTACAACATAACCGTGACATTTTGCCTTACAAAGCTATAACCTCAATATACAGCTTTAATGACCTATGATAAACTACCCCAACCCCTAAATTAACCAGCCACTATAACAACTTCAAACCTCAGTAACATACTTGCATCAGAGCTGATCAACTGTAAGTATGGCCTCTAAAATTCCTTTCCTTTTCCTACCTCAACTACCCTTTGAGCCTTATTCAACTTCCTACCTTACCTTGAACTTCCTATGTCGGCCAGACGTGAACTTCCTACCCGTTCCCTTTCAGCCTGAACTACCACAGACACACAATACACTTCTGTAAATCATGGAAACTTCCCGGCCCTATCTGTGCATTACTGTTAATGCAGCCCACTGCAAGTGCACTTGAATCAAGCGACAACCTGAACAAATAGCTTCCCCTGTGCACCTGGACCAATAAAACGAAGCAAGATCAAAAATATAAAACTACAATATTGTGGGGAACTGCTCTCCTCCCCCCAAAAAAGCCTTAACTCATGGACAGGAGGGTAGGGACAAAAAAGCTACTGCCTATGTACCAGCCAACCTGCCTATCACTACAAAATGGTGTCTTTCACCCAAAATGGCAGGACTATGTATATGTTGAGCTACAAGAGTAGTCCAAAAATAGCCCCAAAACCCTGGTGCAGTCCCTTGGACTGTACCACTTCCCCCAAAACCCCGGGGGCAGACCTCCCTGTGGTCGGCTGCCCCCCAAGTCCCCAATGGGGAATAGGGGGCAGCACAGATCACTGACACCAGGAATGTGTGAAAAAGGCCGCTTTATTGAAATAGGCGCACATTACAACATAACCATGGCCTTTCGCCTTACAAAACTGTAACCTCACTATGCATCTTTAATCACCTATGATTCACTACCCCACCCCTAAATTAACCCTCCCCATAACAACTTGAAACCTCAATAACATACTTGTATCAGAGCTGATCAACTGTAAGTGGGGCCGCTAAAGCCCTTCCCTTTTCCTACCTCAACTACCCTTTGAACCTCATTCAACTTCCTACCTAACCTTAAACTTCCTATGTAGTCCAGGCATGAACTTCCTACCCATTCCATTTGAGTCTGAACTACTGCTGAAAAACAATAATCTTCTGTAAATTATGGTAAATTCTCAGCCCACCGCCACCCAGAGAAACAGGGGGGCGGAACGGTAAAAGGAGGGGGGTAGCTCTCATCATTGGAGAGAAATACAGAAACTCTCTCCCCTCACTTCCTCCTCTTCGTTGCCCCCCCCCCTTTAATCCTAGCCCTCTTTGAACCTCGAAGGAAATGTCCACGTTCACTCAATGCCCAATGCTTAGGTCAGCGCCAGCTTCACCTGGAGCAGGTAAAGCTCCTTCCTTTAAATGACATATGTACCCTATCCCCCCTGAAAGATTAAATATTCTCATACCGTAGTGTTATATTCCCTGGTTATGCCCATGTAGAGAGGCAGCTTATTCCTTACATTGTCCTAGAAAATAACATTTCACCTGTGAACCTTTGCACACATTTGCATGCACAACAATGTTGGATTAGTTTCTCTGAAACTACTGTGTTTACACATCCAGCTTTGCACAACATTATCATGACGCCTTGAACATCATGTACTAGGCTTCTCTACACACTAGGTACAAAAGTCGTCCTATCTTCAGCCACAAGGCGACAGCGCTATCCACATATCAATAACATCACTAATCTAGTGTGCACATCGCGAAGGATGCTTTTTAATATAAATAATAGGCATCCCAATAGTTTGGTAGAGGAGTCACTTCTGCTGACACCGAAGGTCCTTACATGCTGAGAAATCACCACGTACCGGTCTGACATTCCGTGAGGGGTGTCCAACTCGAGACCAAGACGGGGTCCTTCACTCTCTTCTATCAGGTAATAGGGTTGGATCGTCCCTAGGGGGGATTCTTGTCTCTACACCTACACACACTCTAGGAACACTTAGAGTAGGGTCTGCATCGTAGAAGTACATTAGATCACCATAGTACATATATGCCTGCATATATTCCTTGCTTCAGCACCATGGTAGAAATGTATCTACTGTTCACTCTTTTGGTGCTTGTAATCTCATTTATTTGCTTCTTTCTCATACTCATTGCAGCACAAATATTTTATGCAAGAAATAATGTTGGTTCAATAAATATTATTAAAAATGTCCCACTGTGTATTCTCTGTATATTTCTCTGAGAACAAGTGAGCACGAGTGACTGAGCAAAACGTTCTGTACGGTTTCCATGATTCCTGAGGAATCAGGGTTGTCATGTTTAGTGGTTGCCAGAAACTGTTCCCTCCCCGGTATGTTAGGGGGGGCTTACAGTAGCACTGTGAGCTAGCTGCATATCCTGCGGGGGTGTCCAGAATCAGTCTAGGCACCAAGTCCTTAGTTTATGTTGTCCAAACACTGCGCATATCCTACGGATTAGTTGGAACTACAGGAGATCAGAATGAACTATCCTGCCAATCCTGCTGCTTCTTCAGAAAGCCAGCATCTCCTTATTCAGTTTCTTTTTTGCCTTATCTGTGGCAGGCGGTTTAACCGCCCCACGCCATTCCCTCCTGGGGATAAATTCCGTCCACATAATGGGACACCCAGCCCAAAGCTTGTGAATCTCCTTCAGATCCTTTTTCATAACCTTGATAAAGTGCCAAGCCTTTTTGGACCACCAGGTAATTTTCCCCTAAAAAATTAAGGAGCACATCAAGACATTTCCCGCACATTAAACACTTATTCAGACATGTAATAAGGTCTCTCCAGTGCATACCCCCTCTTCCCACCCAAGTGACAGAATATAAACCATTGTTGAACCCCAGATTTAGGCCATGGCTGCTTGCCCTAGCTTGCCGCTCTGCCCACTTCACAAAGGAGTGGCCCACAATCCGTATGTTCATCCCTGCCTCCTGTGGTCCAGGAACATAACTTGAAGAAGTAGAAAAGTTGACAATCTGTACCTCACATTCCCCCAACTACCTCCCCGCTGACACATCTATGAAAGCAATCCGATGCCTATCTACCCATGTCCATGATGCTCTTGTGTCCCCAACCCACCCGACTCGCTTCTGTCGTTGTCTTAATCCTGAATGAATGAGTCCCAAAGCCGCTTGGATCCAAGCCAACAAACGCCAATGTTTTACGCAAAACAGCCAGCAGCTGATAAGGCATAACAGGCGTTCCGTCCTGGTGTCTAAAAACCCTCCCCCAATGTCTACCCAAGTCACAGAGCCTTCGCCCAACAGACCAGAGAAATGCCTGCCGATGGATAATATTTCAGGAGCACTTCCTTTCTTTCTTTCCTTCGTTCGTTCTTAGATTTGTATAACCAAACATGTACCCCATCTTCCCCGTAAGACACTTCCTCCCAGAGGAGTAAACCCCTATACCTCCTACCCCATAGTAGCTCTGATACTCAAAAAGCCCCAAAGAACATCCAATACATTATGGCTGAAAACAACACAGTCTCCCTGTTTCCTGAGCACACTGTCCTAAGTGACCTAATCACCTTAACCAAAATCTCTAATGTCAGGGGGCAGCGTATCCGGACCCCAGGCCCTGATTCTCTCGCCCAACCCTCCAAAATTCTCTTCCTTCCCCAGCTCCCCCTCTGCAGGGACATTGCCCCATAAGAGCTTGCCCAAGAAAACAGTGCCCGACCCTCAACTGGCCCCTCTTTATCAGGGAGAGTATGAATTTTACATCTTACACCCTATCCTATTCCAGAGACCTCTTCCTTGCACCCGAAGAATTCCCCTCAGGCTTGAAGCTATGCCCGCCTCGTAGAAAGGACTACATACTCAGCTACCAATTGGAGCATCGTCTTTCTCCTACCACCCACAGTTCCTGCGGCCTTCATGTCTTGACCCGGTCTGCCTCTGTGGCCAGCTCATGGAACCTCTCCCACTGTGAATGAGACAAGGCATCAGCAATTTCATTGTCCACACCAGGGAGGTGTCGGGCTCTAAAAGTGATATTAAGACTCAAACGGTCCAAAACAAAAACCTGGAGCAACTGCCACAACTGTATCTCCCTGGCAGACTGTCCGTTGACTACCTGTACTACAGACAAATTGTCAACTCGAAAAAGCACTCTATTGTGAGCCAGCTGTTGCCCCCAGAGCACCACTGCTACCACTAGGTGAAAGGATTCCAAGAAAGCAATACTACGCTTCCCTGACTTCTATTTTCCCGTCCTTTCTTCAGCACACCAATGCCCGTGCCAATCCAGGCTGAAACCACAACCTCCATCAGAAACTATCTTAGCATCCCACTCCATATCTGCTAATGATGCCAGAGGAATCCTGTTAAATGACTGTAAGAAGGCCCTCCACATTCTCAAATCCTCTTTCACCCCCGCTGACAGCCTGACATGATAGTGAGGTAAGGGCAAACCTAAGAGAGGCAAACTTAGACGTCTACAGAAAGTTCTCCCTGCTCTCACTTCTCTGCAAGCAAAATTCAGATAGCCCAGCAATATCTGCACTTCAACTGTCACCTTCTGCTTACCCAGTATTGCATTCAACAGGTTCAGCATGTTAATCTTTTTATCCTCGGGCAGCCGGGCCTCCAATGCTATGGAATCAATCTCAATACCAAGAAAGGACAGTACCGTATTGGGACCCACTGTCTTCTCCGGGGCTAGTGGAACACCCATGTCAGTAAGGAGATCCTGAAAGCTATCCAGCAAGTGCTGACAGTCTCCAGAACTGGAAGCACTGACACCGAAGAAATCGCCCAGGTACTGCGTCATAAAGTCATGCCCTGCATGCCAGGTGAATAACCACTTAAGAAATGTGTTAAAACACTCAAACAATGTGCACAAAATGGAACATCCCATTGGGAGCGCCTTGTCTACAAACCATTGATGTTCAAATTGGGTGCCCAGCAACTGAAAGTCAGCAGGGTGTACCGGCAACAATCGGAAGGCAGACTTAATGTCACTTTTCACCAGCAGTGCCCACTGTCCAACTTTTTCACTAAAGCTAAGGCCACGTTCACAGATGAATATGTCACTGACACCTGCTCCGATGAAATAAAGTTGTTCACAGACTGACTGTCAGGCCATGAGAGGTGCTGTATCAGCTGATACTGCTCTGGTTCCTTCTTAGGTACCACTTCAATAGGAACACAATAGGATGCTCCATAGGCCAGTCATCGAAAGGACCCGTCATCCTACTCTCCTGTATCTCCTTGTGTAACTTCTCCCTCACCACCTGTGCATGTTCATTCACCGTCTTCAAGTTAGGAACCTTGTGGCGCACTCTTGGGCCATCATAACCAAGTCTAAAGCCTTCAGCAAAACCTCGTAACAGTAACCTAGCGTCTTCAGTCTTGTCATAGTGTGAAAGCCAAAATGCAAGTCTGTTCAATCTAATGGGTGTACAAGCCCTTCCCTCCAGATCCCTGTGCCCCTCTACCTGTCCTGATGCCCATGGCCTGACCGTAGTGCTGCCCTGGATTTGCCCCTTGCTTTTCACCTGGTGCCCCTTGCTGCTGCTCATAACCGGTACCGCCTGCGTTAAGGCAGGCGACCAATTTATGCATGCCTGAGCATTTCGAACACTCATGTTGAAACTTGCAGAGTTGCCTTGTGCGCAACGCTTTGTTGTAATCCAAGCAGGCCCTGACCATTTACTCTGACCTTTGTTCATACCCCCCACCCCTCCCTGGGTGGGGCACCCCTTAAAAGGCATGAACACTATCGGCAAACTGCCAGCTGTAAAAATTAAATTGCTTTGCCCAATTTCGCCAGGCCCATAGTGTGTTGCCACAAGTCTGTATCAAACTCCACCCACTAAGCATCCTGGTCCACCGATAGCCTGGTCCCTGGCATTCCTCGTCATACTGTGTCCATGCATAGCCCCTGTAATTTGATTGTGCCTTCCTAATCATGTCTATGTATTTAAAAAGTGCCTACGACCTTTCAAGGTACTTTTCACAGTAGACACCTGCATAATGAAGGAATGCTGCCGTCCAATTTTCTATTGTCACCGGCATTCACAGCTGCTTAGACAATTCCAACTCTTCCTCCTTCAAGCCCCATTTGGACCTCAGTTCCCTATATGAGAGTTTCAAAATCCGTATGTACTCCCCTTTTCAAATCTTCTCTTTTGTCGACTGCATAAGATGTGCCCTCAACGACCTGGATGTCCCCATATAAGGTAGTCTTTAAAATTTTACATCCTTGCTCTCTAGCTTATCCCCAGTGCATTTTTGTGTCGCCCAACTGGACCATCCCCTTGTTGTATGGCCATCCCTGCATCAGTAGCCCCTGGCAGCTCTTTGGGCCCGATTCACAGAACTAACTTAAGACAAAATCCTAAACTTACTACTTTTGGTATTCACAGAAGTTAGGATTTTGTCTTAAGTTTGTCTTAAGACAAACTTAAGACAGACTTAAGACAGTCTTAAGACAGACTTAAGACAGTCTTAAAACAGACTTAAGACAGACTTAAGACAGTCTTAAGACAGTCTTAAGACAGACTTAAGACAAACTTAAGACAGACTTAAGACAGACTTAAGTTAGGATTTTGTCTTAAGTTTGTCTTAAGTCTGTCTTAAGTCTGTCTTAAGACTGTCTTAAGTCTGTCTTAAGACTGTCTTAAGTCTGTCTTAAGTTTGTCTAAGACAAACTTAAGACAAAATCCTAACTTCTGTGAATACCAAAAGTAGTAAGTTTAGGATTTTGTCTTAAGTTAGTTCTGTGAATCGGCCCCAACGTCTTTGTCCCTCCGCTCACTCCCCGTTTGCAGTGACCCGTGTTTGTTCGTGCGCACCGGGCGGTCCTCTGTACCAACCCCAGTGTCCCGCATGTACCGACCTTTCCTTAAGCAGGGCTCCCCACCCCAATTGACATCATCTTTGTGCCGGTCTCCCCACTGGACAGGTGCTCCTTGTCTTTGATCCCTTTTGTCCCAAAGCTAGCTGTGTGTGACTCATATTTCAGCCTCTTACCTGGCGCCAAGTTCGATGCCCGCTCGGAGGCCCACCGCTTCGCCAATGTCTGCTGCTGTCAGTTCCTGTCCCATCCTGCAGATTGCTCCTGGGCCATTGATTCCTGGAATGCACTAGGTGCAAATGGATTAGAAGATCCCCCACTTCCCCTTCTTCCCTCCGTTGTAGAATGTCCCCCTGTTTATCAGTGTCCTCCCGCAATTCCCCATCCTCCAGGCTCTCTTCATTATAATCTAGCAGTGACTGCTCAAACTGTACCCCTGCCTCTCTGCGCACCCTGGTATCAAACCGCTCCTGCAAGGGATCAAGTGCAGGTACAGTGCAATCACCTGAAAGCCTTGACCTCTCCACTGTCCTACCAATGTGGGACGCATAGTTCTGTAATTCGGCCGGGCAGAGTATGCCCAATCCATTCGCCGGTTACACCGTCAGGGTCGCGCTGGACCCACCTTTGGTCGTGATCTTGATATCCAGTGCCCAATTCCAGCTAGCTGCACAGGTTGTGCTGTCCCTTCCCCTCGGGGCTGTTTAGCCACACATAGCTCTCCCGAGTCTGGCACGCCACCAACCTGAAAAAGAGAAACGTGATCCCGTGTGCTGGTAAAAGGACCAGCTACTTGGAAGGGCACTGTAGCCCTGAGAAAATCCCCAGGCAACACTCCTGACCTCACCCTGTTTCTGATCCCACATAACCTGCCCTCTCGTAAAGTTTGCCCGGTGGCTTCACCGTCCAGACACTGGCTACGCTCCCCAATCTGGGCCTCCCATCAACTGATCCCCCTTCCCCCAGCTCCTCAGCTTCTCCATTACTCCAACTAAACTCTCTAATGTAGCTAACCAGCCCAGTGTCCTCATGCACATAAGAAGAGCTAGAAAGTGTATTTCATGTAATATATGGGCGGCGGCATGAAAACCGCCTTCTTTTGCAGCGCTACTTAATGAGTCCTGGAAGTGCATTCCAGAACGTTATTTATTGACTCCTGAATTGGTCCGGGTCTTGCGAGAGACTGGAGCGACCAGAGAGACCGGAGCGAGCTGCGAACCCATGACCAGAGCGAGCTGTGTGTGTGTGTGCAGGAAGACAGCGAGCCCGCGACTGTACCGTACCGGGAGCCGGCAGCTGGTCGGGGGTCCGTGATCTGTGATCCTGCGTGCCCGCTGTGAACCCCCAGAATGGGAGCCTGGGGGGCAGCCGAGCACAGCAAGGTCTGCCTCCTGGGCAGATTGGGAGGAGGGGGGAGTGGCCGAACGGCCATTTTGTAATAATTGGGCTACATTTGGGGATAGCCCAAATGTAGCCCAAATCCAGGGAAGTAGCCCAAGGGGTATTTAGGGAGTTTGCTCGCCTGCCCAGCCACCATTTTAGGCTTGGTGACCTGGTGGCTGGGAGCGCTAGCTAAAAAGTTTTTGTTGCTGTAGGTGTAAGCCTTGGTTAAGGGAAAGCGTACCTGTAGAGATGGCAGGCGGCGATTACTGGGTTTTGGAGGCCATCCGATTGTTGAGCGAGGCGGGGAGGATGGATCTCCTGGTCCAGGACGCGAATTGGACGAGGCGCCCGGTGAGGCGCGCGTCCGCGGGGGTGGCGGCCGCCGTCGCGGCGTGTTCGCCCCCAGGGAGGTCGTTAGGCAGAGCGGTGAGTTGCAGGCGCTGCACGTATGCCAGGAGCGCTGCCCCTTGGTCGGCGGTGTCGGCGGGGGAGGGCGCGGCGGGAATGGAGGTGGGGAGTGGGCGGGGTCGAGCGCCGCGGCGGGGGAGAGCGTCGGGTGCCTCCCTGCAGAGGCCTAAATCTTACGCGGGCCGCTCCTCAGGCCGAGGAGCGGCCGTAGTCAAGGCAACGGCGGGGGCGTGGGGACGCTCCTAGGAGGGCCGGGCCTCGGATCGAGGAGTGATGCGGGGAGCGCTGGGGTGGGCGGAGCAGCAGGAGGGGGCCTAGGGGCTCGGGGAAGGGCCCGGGTTGGGAGTATTGCCGGCGGAGGTATCTCGGGGCGGCACGGGGTGGAGACGTGCTGCCTCGCTGTCTGGGGACAGAGGGGAGGTGGTGGGGGGACAGGGGCCACGGGAGGCGGGGCGGGTCGGAGCGGGGAGCGAGGCGGGATGCACAGAATGGGCAGACGGCGGCGGGGGGCCACGCGAGGTGGGGTGGCTCGGGCCCCAGCGGGGAGTCGATCGCGTTGGGGCAAGAGGCGTCCAGGGAAGCGACGGGGAGGGGTGGGGGGCGCAGTGCGGGCGGACCAGAGAGGGACGAAAGGGCCATGGGGTTGGCGGTGCCCGGCGGAGGCGGGAGGGGCCAGGCGGAGGGAGGTATTGGAGAGGGAGCAGCAGGGGAGGAATCCCCGGTGCTGTTTGAGTCGGAAGGTAGTGAGAGAGACTGGGACGGCCTGGACATCTTTGAGTCCTGGGCGGAGGGGTTGGGGGGGGCGTCGGGGGCTAGAGAAGGTGGCGTAGGGGCGGGGGGGACAGCGCCGGGGTGGGGTGGCGCGGGGGGCAGAGGGGCGACGGAGGGTAGGGGGGAGGGGGGCTGGGAGGGGAGTGCGGAAGGGGTTGGGGCGCGCGGACAAGGGGTGGGGGGGCGGGGAGTGGGAGTGGAGTGACGGTGACGACGGAGATGGTGGGGAAGAGGACGTCGTGGATATGAGCACGGTGGGAAAGGCGTGGGTCGCGGGGGCGTTGGGGGCCGGTAAGCGGGGATGTGTTGGTAGTAGGAAAGGAGGTAGGCCCAGCACACCAGACCATTCCTTTTCTTTTCAGGTAGCGGAGCGACAGCGGGAACATCGCGGGGTGCCGGACTTGGCAGGGCTGGGAGCGGCCCGACGCCGCCAAGGAGAAGGGAGGGTGGAGCCTTGGGCGGTGTGCCCGGTACCAGCGAGGGATCCCGGCGCGGCTGGCACAAGTAGGCCCGCGACGGGCTCGCCAGCCCCAACACCCACGGGGTCACAGCGCCCCGGGGGGCATCGACGGAAGAGCACCGTAGGGGAGAATGTTGTTTTACCGCGGAGGCAGGTGGCACCACCAGCGGAAAGCGCTGTTGATGCAGGGCAGGAGGAATTGGACTATGAGGAAGACAGTATGGAGGAAGGGGAGTTGCGTGAGGTGGGGGACGGTAGGGACGGTAGGGACGGGGGGCCGAGTAATGTTGTGGCTAGTTTCTTGCAGGTGTTACGACGCCAGGCGCAGCCCACGGGTCGGACATCGAGGTGGGAAAGCAGCTCGGCCCCCAGGACAGGACACCGGGAGGAGCGACGGACGGAGACACTGGCGACAGGTAATAAACATTTGCTCGGGCACCCAGTGATGGTTTCAAGAGGAGTGGGGGGGGCTGGGGAGAAGGGGGGGGGTAGGGGAACGGTTGCGCAAGGGTGCGTACGTGGTGGATGTGGCAGTGGGCACGGAAGGCACGGAGAAGGGGGAAAGAGGTAAGACCACTAAGGAGGTGACGGACGAGAAAGTGACAGGTGACTCAAAGGCAGGGGAGACCAAATTGGAGAGTAAGGAATTCAAGATCAAACGGTTACCGTATATGGGGGTAACCAAGCCCTTGGGGGCGCACTTGATGTTGGCAACAAAGGAAAGGATTTGGAAAGGGGAGTATGTGGAGATGCTCAAACTCTTGCACAGGGAGGTCAGAGCGAAGGAGGGCTCTAAGGAGGAGGAATTCGAGCTGGCAAAGAGGCCTAAGGTACCTCTGACAATAGAGAACTGGACAGCGGCCTTTCTTATATATGCCAGTGTGTACTGTGAGAAGTTTCCGGAGAGGTCAGTGGCCATGTTTAAATACATGGACGTCATTCGGAAAGCGCAGATTACAGGGGGTGGATATGCCTGGGCTCAGTATGATGAGGAATTCCGGGCGCGCATGGCATGGGACACGGAAGCGAATTGGGGAGAGCTGGACACGGATCTGTGGCAGCATACCATGGGACTTGCCGGGTCGGGGAAGACTATTTTTACGGCCAGCGGGCTGCCGCTCGTGTATCAGCCCTTTCGAGGGGGTCCCACCCGAGGGGGGGGTGGGGGGAGCCGGCAAGGGGATGACAGGAGACAAGGGGGCTTGCTGGGACTATAACAAAGGACTATGCACGAGGGATTATTGCAAGTTTAGGCACGAATGCTCGGGCTGCGGCAAGCGACATCCGTTGGTCAAGTGTTGGGGGGCCCAAGGTCAGGCGCACACAGTCAGCAGTGGCAGTCCAGAGCCCCTAAGGCTGGGGCCCAGCAGCAGTCACAGCAGGCGGGAGGGGGGAGGGGGGCTAAGGGGCCTGGGCCAAAGGGCTCATACTCCGGTTAGAGTGGAGAAGTTGGTAGGGGCTCTCGGGGGTTATCCGGACAGGGAGGCGGCGGAGCAGTTGCATTTGGGGTTTCTGGACGGGTTCAGGTTGGGGTACGAGGGTCCGAGGGTACGGAGGTGGGCGGACAATTTGAGATCGGCACGGGAACACCCACAGGTGGTACAAGCAAAACTGGACAAGGAGGTGCAGGAGGGCCGCATGGCGGGACCCTTTCAGGATTGGCCATTGCCTAATTTGATTGTGTCACCCATTGGAGTGGTGCCCAAGAAAGAGGTGGGTCAGTTTCGCCTGATTCAGCATTTGTCGTGGCCAGAAGGTGGGTCGGTCAATGACTTTATTGCTGAAAGTGCGGCCACTGTATCTTACTCATCCGTTGACGTGGCTATGTCACTGGTGGTGACCGCGGGCGCAACGGCGCAGATGGCAAAGTGCGACATAAAGTCGGCTTTCCGGCTGCTGCCAGTTCATCCAGATGACTGGGATTTGTTGGGCATACAATTCGGCGGTCACTGGTATGTGGACAAAGCATTGCCGATGGGCTGCTCAATGTCTTGCGCACTTTTTGAATGTTTCAGCACGTTCTTACAATGGTTGTTTACGGAACGGACGGGTCACCAAGGCGTGACACATTACTTGGATGACTTCTTTTTTGTCGGCACCTCAGACTCCGCGGACTGCCAGAAGGCGCTGGACAGTTTCCAGGAGATCATGGGGGACATGGGCGTGCCACTGGCCCCGGAGAAAACACAGGGTCCCAGTACGGCATTGGCTTTTCTAGGTATTGAACTGGATTCCGTCCTGATGGAGGCACGTCTCCCGGCGGATAAAAAGCAAAACATGTTGGGTCTGCTGACAAGTGTGTTGGCACGACAGAAGGTGACGGTCAGAGACATACAAGTGTTGCTAGGACATCTCAATTTTGCCTGTAGGGTGGTCAGAGAAGGGCGGACTTTCTGTAGACGACTGGGGAGAGCGTTGGAGGGGCAGAGGCCTCCACACCATCATGTGCGGCTGTCGGCCGGGGTGAGGGAGGACTTGCGGATGTGGCAGTTTTTCCTGCACCAGTTTAACGGGGTGCCTTTGATGAGAGAGGTGGACATGGTGTGGGACGTGCAGATTTTCTCGGATGCAGCGGGGAGCAAGGGGTTTGGACTCTATTGGCAGGGGAGGTGTTATGCAGAGCCCTGGCCCGCGGAATGGTTGGAGGGCGGCAGGAGCATTACGTTCTTGGAATTCTTCCCCTTAGTGGTGGCGGTCACGCTGTGGGGGGTGTTGTTAGCCCACAAGAAGGTCACGTTCAGGATCGACAACATGGCAGTGGTGCAGGTGGTTAACAGGCAGTCGGCACGGGACGCGCAGGTGCTCAAGCTGTTGAGGGTCTTTGTGCTGGGGTGTTTGAGACATGATATTGCGTTTCGCGCGGTGCATGTGCCAGGAGTGGACAATGACATTGCGGATGCCTTGTCTCGTTCACAGTGGGGGAGATTCCGTGGGCTCGCCAAGGACGCGGACGTGAACCCGACCAGAATGCCGAACCAACTATGGGAAGTAGGCAACACAGGATGCTACAATTGGTTCTAGGCTCTTTAGCGCAGTCGACGAGGCTTGCATATCGGGCGGCGTGGGAAGAGTTTGTCCATTCTGGGGCGAGGTGGCGGGCTTCCGGGGTGGAGAGACGGGAGGACGTTGTGCAATTCATACTGGACCTGGTGGAAAAAGGGCTGACGAAGGTGACGATAGTGGGCAAGTTGGCAGGGGTTGCGTTCGTCGGGAAGTTGTTGTGGGGCTATGCGCCATCCGCGGGGGATCTGGGGGCTCGGATTCTGGAAGGCTGGGCGCGGGAATGTGGGAGACGGTCCCGGGTGAGGAAACCACTGTCTTGGGAGCTGTTAGACAGGGTGCTGGGGGTCCTGCCCGAGGTGTGCTGGGATGTAGGGGAGGCCGCGCTGTTCGCCACGCTCATGTCTTGGATGTTTTTCGGGGCCTTTCGGGTGTCGGAATTGCTGGGGTCCAAAGGGGAGCGGGGTCTGACGTGGGGTGAGGTCTCATTCGGGGAGCAGGTAGTGAGTATTTGGCTTCGGAAGGCGAAAACAGACCAAAAAGGTCGGGGGAAATGGGTTGCGCTAAAGAGAGGGCGCTCTCCGACGGTTTGTCCTTTTCGGTGGGGTCGGCGGTGGAAATCATGCTCTGGAGGGCTGGGGGAGCTGGTTTTTGCCCATAGGCAGGGGCGGGGCGTTAAAGCTTCGCAATTGCTGTCAGTGCTGCGTAAAGCTCTTAGGAGATTGGGGGTCGAGGAGAAGGGTTTTGGCACGCATTCTTTCCGAATTGGGGCAGCGTCGGAGGCACATGCGAGGGGTTGGGACAGTGGGGACATCATGAAGTTGGGGAGGTGGTCATCGAATTGCTATCGGCGTTATGTGCGCAGCGAGACAGGGGGCGAGGTACTTTAAAAAAAAAAAAAAAGGGGGGGAAAGCAGAAAGAAGTAGGTTTCAGTGGGGGTTTTTGCTTGGTTTTCATTCTTGTTTTTCTTTTCAAGTTCGGTCATGGGACCCCTCGCCAGAGAAATGTCCATTTGGATTGTGGGGCATTCGTTTGTGAGGAGGGCGCAAATCCAGGCGCAGGAGAGTTATTTTGGGGAAAGTTTGGGGTTTAATAAAGATTTGTTCTCTGTGGGATGGAGGGGTAGAGGAGGTATGCGCTGGAAGGAGTTGGTACCGGTGTTGAACGGGATTTTGAGGGCAGGACGGTGCCCAGATGTGTTGGTGCTCCATTTGGGAGAGAACAACATGGTTAGGGAGACAGGTTTGGCGCTGATGCGGGCAATGAAAAAGGACTTGGTTTTGATTAAGGAGAAATGGGCAGGTTGTTCTGTTGTATGGACGGAATTTGTCCCCCGGAGGAGTTGGAGGGGGGCGGTCAACCCGGGTGCAGTGGACAAGGCGCGGAGAAAGCTTAACACGGAGATGGTGAGGTTTGGCCGACACTTGGGAATCGGCCGCTTGGCACATAGGGACATTCGCTATGACGCACAGGAAATGTTCAGGGACGATGGGGTGCACTTGTCACGGATGGGGATGGACCTGTATCTCTTGGAGTTGCGGGAAGTATTGGCATGGCTGTTGGGGGTTTGCAGGCGTTAAGTTTTCACGCGCGGCGGCAGGGTGGGCGGGGAGAAAAAAGGGAGGAAGAGGCGTAGCCGCCGACACTTCCCCCTTTTTTCTGGGTGGCGGGGTGGTGGACAGTTGGCCGGGATTGGCTAGAGTTTGTTGTTATAGGTTTGATAATTTGGGTCCAGGGACAGGTAAAGGGTATACAGGTTGGATAAGTTTAGATTAAAGGTTGGATAGTTACAGTTGCACAGAAGGCAGGTAGGGGTTACGGTTAGGGGAGTTTGGGAGTTGGGAAAGGCTACATGGTGTAGGTTTGGGTTATATGTTGGTTATGGAATGTTATGTTGTATTTTGGGGGATGGGGGAAATGATGTGGGGATCGTAGGGGTGGGGGGAAGACACAAGGGGTCAGGAAGTTATTGTATAGCGAGGTGTTAGTTTTGTAAGGCAGTGGCCACGGAGTTTAAATTGTGATATGCACCTGTTTCAATAAAGAGGCCTTTTTCACACACAATAAAGTGGTCTGGTGTCGGCTTGCCCCCCCACTCCCCCCTTAATCTCCCAATGGGAGCCTGGGGGGCAGCCGAGCACAGAGAGGTCTGCCTCCCGGGCAGATTGGGAGGGGGGAGTGGGGGGGGAGTGGCCGAACGGCCATTTTGTAATAATTGGGATACATTTGGGGATAGCCCAAATGTAGCCCAAATCCAGGGAAGTAGCCCAAGGGGTATTTAGGGAGTTTGCGCGCCCGCCCAGCCACAATTTTAGGCTTGGTGACCTGGTGGCTGGGAGCGCTAGCTAAAAAGTTTTCACCCCCTCCCACCCTAAGGTTAGGGGTAAGGGGGCCATTAGTTCGCGGGGTTCTGGATTGAAATTGGGAGGCTTGGTGGGCAGCATTTGTTGGAACAGGTACATAGGGGCAGTCTGATGTATTGTCGCTTGGAACAGGTGCAAGCGGGGTGGTGGACAGTTGGCCGGGATTGGCTAGAGTTTGTTGTTATAGGTTTGATAATTTGGGTCCAGGGACAGGTAAAGGGTATACAGGTTGGATAAGTTTAGATTAAAGGTTGGATAGTTGCAGTTGCACAGAAGGCAGGTAGAGGTTACAGTCAGGGGAGTTTGGGAGTTGGGAAAGGCTACATGGTGTAGGTTTGGGTTATATGTTGGTTATGGAATGTTATGTTGTATTTTGGGGGATGGGGGAAATGATGTGGGGATCGTAGGGGTGGGGGGAAGACACAAGGGGTCAGGAAGTTATTGTATAGCGAGGTGTTAGTTTTGTAAGGCAGTGGCCAAGGTTTTTAAATTGTGATATGCACCTGTTTCAATAAAGCGGCCTTTTTCACACACAATAAAGTGGTCTGGTGTCGGCTTGCCACCCCACTCCCCCCTTAACCTCCCAACCGCAGCATACGACCTGCGGCAGCCACCCGCAGCCACCCGCAGCTTCCTTCAGTGGATCAGCGGTGCAGAGCAGCACAGCAGGAAGCCACAGACCGCGAGCCAGATCAGGTGCGGCTACATTGGAAGTAGCGAGCCCCCGGAGGTAAGGCGAACCGGGTGGCATGGTGCAGCAACGACCGCAAAATCAGCGTGAATCTAGCGCTGTGTTCTACGTACAGGAGCAATCAGTTGCAGGCGGGAGGAGGAGAGCCATTGCCAAGTCACTGCTGCAAGTTAAAGTAGCTGAGGCAGCTGAGGCCATCTCTCACAGCCTCTGGCGGGTGGCAGACCCCTCCTTTTTGCGCCTTGCTCCTAGTCCTCCTAGTCCCTGCCTGCCCTGCTTGCCTGCCTGCAGGTGTTTGGGGGGGTGTTTGGTCGTCACTGGGACTGCTGGGACTGCTGGCACAGGATATCATTCTGGCTAGGGGCTAGGGGCCAGAGGACATAACATGCAAGGCAAGGAAAACCAGTTTCTGAGCACTTGAGCAGAGCAGAGCGGAGTCTGGATTCACCAACGACCCCTGCCCAGTCCAGCCCAGTCTGGCCCAGCTCAGCTCAGCTCAACTTAGCATAACTCAATTCAACGCAGCTCAGCCCAAAAACAGCATTAGAACCAGGAATTGGGAGTTACCGCACAAACATGAAAAAAGGGGTGTGAGCAAACTATAAAGTCACCACGAAGTCACTGTAAGTAAAAAAACACACAATAAAGCAATAAAACGGTAAAACCAAATAACCCAGTCGTAGCATAGCACAGCAAAGTATGAGGTCAGGACGTGTGCGTGGAGGAGCTACATCTACAAATAACACCAGCAAGCGGAAAAGGAAGCTGAAAACATCTGCTGGCACCGTGGGCGAACCGCAGGCAAAACCCAGACCTGCTACATAGAAACCTGACGCCATATTTGGATTAACCCCAGACACTAAAAGGCCAAACAATATAAACAACATAACAAACATAACTCCAGGAAATAAAATTTTAAAGCATCACCTTTTTCAGCCAAAAATAGATACGAAATTCTGCTTCCTAAAAACACTGGTGACACTCT
This sequence comes from Triturus cristatus, assembly GCF_964204655.1. Classification (NCBI taxonomy): domain Eukaryota; kingdom Metazoa; phylum Chordata; class Amphibia; order Caudata; family Salamandridae; genus Triturus; species Triturus cristatus. Next base: position 729,160,251 of record NC_140590.1, on the reverse strand, counting down.
TCTCTCAGGCCCTACACCTACAATGGGCCTTCTGACTCCCCTACAGCCTCTACACCAACTGGAAAGCGGAGGGGGTGAAGGAAACATAGATCAAAGCAGCAGGGTGGAGACTTCTGGTCTAATCAGTCCAGTCATTTTATCAATAAACCAACCAACAATCCTACAGTGTCAAGCTATCTCAGCCCCCAGGAAGTCTCAGACCCCGGGAAACAAACCCAAGGAAGAAGTTATGGAATTAACACAGGAGATGAATTCAAAGATAAAGACCAGGGACGAACGGGAAGCCACTACTGAAGGAAAAGGGATTTACAACTTCGAAGCAACAATCATTTCAAACACTCCTTCTTCTAAGAGAAAATTACGATACAAAGCTGAAGGAGGTAATTGCGTTACAATAGAGGCATTAAGCATTTATGAGCTAGACAGCTTTGAAGAAAACCGACAGGCAAAGGAAAGAATATACATACCTGCCGATGAAATAGAGAAAACAAAAACAACATCGGGTGCACCCGAAATCTAAAACAAAATCCCGGTCTTTGAGCACAAAAAACTGTTTGCTACATCACCAACTCAACATAATCTCGCAATATCCCACCTCAGTAAACTGGATGATAGTGAAAATCTGGACAACCTTTCATGCCTAGACAAGGAGGAATGGGAGGGGCTCCTTGAAACCTATTCACAGGATAATTGCAGGAACAACACCCCAGCAGACTTAAAAACAGAGGGGCAAGTGGGACATATGGCCCAGAATGGAGAGGAGGGGCCGCAAGCAAAAACAAATGTACCTGGATGTCTAAAGAGGATCACTGACGAAATATCGAGAAGGAGAATATCGACTTGCCAAAATATCGAGGAAAAAATATAGAATGCCAAAATATCGAATCCCTATCTACAAACAGGTAAGTACAAAAATATAGAATCCAAAATATCGTTGTAAAAAATATAGTTGGTCAAAATATCGAATTTTTTAAATGTCTTAAAAGTAATGTAAAATTAATGAAATAATACATATAATTAACTAAGACATACTTAAAAATACTTACATAACTTTAAAATTAATAAATAATCAATGTAAGAAAAAAAATTATTACATATATATATTAACGTAATATTAATTAAAATTATTCAACATTTTTTGCGCAGGATAGCGGGCGGGTACAATTTACTATTACCACTCCAGTAAGTGCAATAGTAAGGAAAGCGTTGGATAGCGGGAGGGTAAAAATTACTATTCCCACTCCAGAGAGTGCAATAATAGGGAAAGCATTGGATAGCGTAGGGGTAAAAATTACTATTCCCACTCCAGAGAGTGCAACAGTAGGGAAAGCGTTGGATAGGGGGAGGGTAAAATTTACTATTCCCACTCCAGTGAGTGCAACAGTAGGGAAAGCGTTGGATAGCGTAGGGGTAAACATTACTATTCCCACTCCAAAGAGTGCAACAGTAGGGAAAGCATTGGATAGAGTAGGAGTAAAAATTACTATTCCCACTCCAGAGAGTGCAACAGTAGGGAAAACGTTGGATAGCGTAGGGGTAAAAATTACTATTACCACTCCAGAGAGTGCAATAGTAGGAAAAGCGTTGGATAGCGTAGGGGTAAAAATTACTATTCCCACTCCAGAGAGTGCAACAGTAGGGAAAGCGTTGGATAGCGGGAGGGCAAAATTTACTATTCCCACTCCAGTGAGTGCAACAGTAGGGAAAACGTCAGATGGCGTAGGGGTAAAAATTACTATTCCCACTCCAAAGAGTGCAACAGTAGGGAAAGCGTTGGATAGCGTAGGGGTAAAAATTACTATTCCCACTCCAGAGAGTGCAACAGTAGGGAAAGCGTTGGATAGCGGGAGGGTAAAATTTACTATTCCCACTCCAGTGAGTGCAACAGTAGGGAAAGCGTTGGATAGCATAGGGGTAAAAATTACTATTCCCACTCCAAAGAGTGCAACAGTAGGGAAAGCGTTGGATAGCGTAGGGGTAAAAATTATTATTCCCACTCCAGTGAGAGCAATAGTAGGGAAAGCGTTGGATAGCGTAGGGGTAAAAATTACTATTCCCACTCCAGTGAGTGCAATAGTAGGGAAAATAATAATTTTATATTTTATTCAAAATAAATTAATTATTAATACCCAAAAAAAGCATTAAAATTAATTACCAATCACACAATATTTAATAATTAATTAATTATAAATACCACTTTTTTAAAAAGTAATTACCTATTAATAATTAATTAATAACCAATTAAATTCCAATGCCAAAAATTAATAAATACAAATAATACCTATTAATAAATATTTAATAATAAATTAATTATCAATATACAAAAATTATTTCAATAATTAATTATTTACAATTAAATTACTTCCCACCATATTCCCCTATAGACCCACAACCCGCTACAAATAATAAATTAATACAATTAACATAATTATCAATTAAACAATTAATACAAATTAATTAGCAATTAATACAAATTATTTACCAATTAATAATTAATCAACAACCAATTAATTTTCAATACCAATCAATAATTACTTAACAATTAAATTACTTCCCACCCTATTCCCCTATAAACCCACAACTCGCTACAGAAGTAAAACGCTAAATTAAATTAAAATTAATTAATAATTCCTAAAAATTATTATTTAATGTACTATAATTAAATTACTTCCCACCCTAATCCCCTATAAACCCACAACCCGCTACGGAATTAAATTACACAAAATTTAAATAACATAAAATTCATTACTTTAAAAATATTCAAACATACATTCCAAAATGTATACATACTTTTAACACATATACTAACACTTACAACACTATAAAAAAATTCGATATTTTTAACAACTATATTATGACTGTCGATATTACTTACTTCTATATTATGTAAATCGATATTTTTTACCTGATTTTCGATATTCTTTACCGCTATATTTTGGCAATTCAATATTCTGTCCATTCTATATATTTTTTTCGATATTCTGTCCAGTCGATATTTTTTTTTCGATATTATGTCTGTTTACCGTCTAAAGAGCGCGTCCGAAAATCAATCCAGAATCACGCATCAATCAGATAATGGGAAAGCCTGGGCAAGTCTGCTAAAAACAGTGCAACTCCTGGTAGAGGACCTGCAATATCAATCTGACAAAATGGACACACCACTAACCTTAATGAAGACTTTGGCAGTGTTTGTGGTTGCAATTGACAGTAAGCTAGGCACGCTGAACACCTCTCTGCAAAACATCCAGGACTATGCCTTAGCCAATAGTCAAAACTGTGGATGCAGCCCGATTGTAGACAAACTAGCCACTCTCTCGACAATGTTGAGTGACCTATGCATACAAATAAAAAAATGCTCAAACAACAGCCATTCTGAGTTGACAGTGGAACAGTCCTTAAACGGAAATTATAAAGACATGATAGCCCACCCACATGAAATCACCAAGGGTGAGAACCAACCCACCATGACCAAACAAATACAAAACAATGGAAAAAATATGAACAGTCAAAAAACTTCCACAGCAAATAAAGCGTTGGATACTTTGGGAGAGGAGAAAGGGGAAAACAAAATGAATGCAAAACAAAGACATGCACAAAAACGAAAAGGTCGGAACCAAAAACAAATCTGTGACAAGAATGGATTTATGCGTCTCTTCGGGGCAACAACAACCAAAAAAGAGATTAACCAACAAAATCCATCAATACCAGAAATAACCAAAACAAAAGGCATTAAAATAAAGGCGGGATTAAGTCAAAAGTCTGAATCAGGACCCTAGAAGCTAGAACGACGGAACAACTAGGAGAGGCAGAGGATACAGACTCTACACAGCCATCTTCGGAAAGGAACAGCATTTTAAATTGTTTCAAAAATACTAAAGCAGAAACTATGACGAGAATTCAGTTACAAGACTATAACCAGGATGACATGCCATCTGGAATTCCGCAAAATCCAAATACAAATGGTCAAGTCTCTGGGGGAAGCAAGGTGAATTTGGACAATCGGGATTTTAAACATATGGAATTAGAGATCACAAAGAGGAGCCATCACTTCAATAAGGTCATGGTCCACAGGGAAATGGAGAATTCTAGCACCAGCCAATTTCGCAATGAGGTTACGACAGACACACAAACCTCTACCTCTACAAATACAGAGCATCGTCAGGGACAGCATCTTGTGGTACTCACAGAGCCTAACCACATCAGTGTGGAATTAAATCAGAGAGATCTTACAGGCCGATTGACGGAAACTGAACAAAAGGTGCAATTGACAAGAATAGAAGGGAACCTGAGGGGGACAGGAGAATGTCAGAGTAATGCTGCCATTCAAATTACTAAGCAAGAAACTGTCCCAAAATTGGGAGGAAACAAGCGCCCTTTGGTTTATACCAGAATACACCTCTAAGGGTAGGTATTGCATCATGAACCGAGGCAACATACTGCGTCTGCTATCCCACATTCCATCCTTGACTGAGATCAAGACAACTGACCTAGACTCGATTAAATTCATCAAATGCAAGGACTCCATGGCATGAGAAAAAACAAGAGCAACATGGAGTTCATCTACTATTGCACAAAGAATACATCAAGAAAGTGACCTTTCAAGAGCTGGGGGATAACTATTACCCCATATATTAAGCCAGGATATCCCGACCTGCTAAGGCCAAAGCACACAGGGGAAAACGAGGTGTCCGCAAACAGGTCCACTATATCGGTATTGAAAGGAGCCATGGGGCAAAGCAAAACGAATGGGGAAGTCATTTTGGCAGAATCTGAAACCTATCGTGACTCCACTATATTACCGAATTAGGTTTCTGATATAAGATGGATCTCAAGAACAATAAACAACAATAAAAAAGATTGACGATTTTCTGGAATACTAAAAAGGCCGGACACAAAAGGGTCAATACGGATATGCTCATGGAATGTGAATGGTTTGGCAAATAAACTGTTGGATCTGGACTTCATCAACTATATCAGGGCTTTTGATATTGTGGCTCTACAAGAGACCTGGCTGATCTCCCGCATATTGCAAGTGCACTAGCAGGAGCAAAATATGGTCACCTTCAGGGGGGCCTGGTCGTATACATTGCATGTACAATCAATCTTACTGCCCGTGAATTTGGACCTACATCACCAGCAGCTCTGGCTGTAAATTTATTCTCTTCGGAATCAACACAAGCAATGGACACCAATATCATAATAATAAACGTTTATATTCAACCAAAATGAAAATCAAATTAATAAAAGAAATGGTAATTTTGTAGAAACATGTATTAGAGAAGGTCCTACAACTGAACTTATTGTTACAGGGGACCTAAACTTAAACCTAATGGGCTCCTCCGTGGACGATGAAGTGTCTTTACAAAATACGGAGAGGCGCTAGGTGGCGCACAGCGGAATGGCTGCCTGTGGGTGAAGCTCCCGCAGCCCAGCGACGAAATCCTACATAATCCTGCCTGAAAGTCGTCCTTTTCTGCCTGCACGGACCCGCGTGAGCAGCCCGACATCTCTGCTGCCGCCCGAGCTCCGAATCATCCTGTGTGACCCGGTGGTATCGGACTGAGAGGCCGCGGCAGACCGCGCCGGCTGGAGCGGACATCCCACTGGAGCCGGGACCGGGAGGCTGCCGCTACGTGAGGACGGCGCTACACGCGTGGACGGTAGGCCTCGCCTCCGGCTTCTGGGCCGCGGGGGGCCACCCCGCGGCGTGGCTGCAGTGAGCTTCGTGTGTCCTGACTGGTGCCCTCGCCCAGTGACGGGAGGACTGCCGCGGCGGTGGCAGAGCGCTCAGCGGGCGCTGGCATTGAGGAGGCGGGCCTCCGGCTGACGACGCGGCCGCGGCGGTCGCCTTCCCTGCTTTCATCTGGACCCTGATGCGGCGCAGCGTTGCCTCGCCCGCCTTGCATCGTGAGGACCTCCCGACCCCCGCTGGGGCCTGACTGCCTGCCTACCTGGTGAAGTTGGCGGATCGGCGGATCGGCTGCGGTCCGTGGCCCGGGGGGATTGCCTGCTTGGCGTGAGGATCGCTGGACATTCTGCGACGGTGGCTGGTCTGTGGAGCCCGCACTGGGGAGCGGCGGGACTGCGGCGGGAGCCGTTGGTCCGGAGGCGCTGGACGGCGGGGCCTGCCTCTTCCCCTGACTGGCTCCTGGCTGGTGGGTCGCGGTTGCGGTGCGTGCCTGGGGGGCTCGGCTTGGGCCTCTCCGCCCCCACCTGCCTGGCTCTTGATGACTGGTGGCCCGAGGAGGGGTTGCCCCGGATGCCCTAGTGTCGGGCTGCTCGCTGCGGAGGTGAGGGGCGAGCTCGGGTGATTGCGGCCAGTCGCCGGTGCGGAGGCCGGTCCCTGGCGGGGTCGTTCGTCGCTGGTGGAGGGGGCCAAATTGTGCGATTGTGGGTGATACCGTGAGCCTCCGTACGGTCTGGAGGATTGCCCCCTCCCCTGCACAGCTGTGTTCCCCCTTTGCTTCTTTTCCCCGCGGGATACCCTGCAGCCCGGCCCGCCCGATCGCGGCCTTGTTCCAGCCGCAGGCTGCCTGGCGGTGTCGCCATGGGGAAGCCGGACAGCCGTCAGCCTCGCCTCACTTTCGAGACAAAGAAGACTACCAGATCCCAGCCGGAGGCCGCTGCGGGGGGATCGGCGTCAGTGGAGGCCCCACCGGGGGATGATGTCAAGTCCATACTGCTGGATATGCGGCAAAGTCTAGCGACCATAGTGGATAAAATGGACTCTATGCAGTCCCGCATGGACTCGATCGTACACAAGGTGGACAGTCATGGCGAACGCCTCTCAGAGACGGAGAGGCGTATTTCGGACTCCGAGGATCGCACATCAGAATTGTCTGCCACTGTGGCGCGCATGGACAAAGTCCTCCACGTAATAGCAGCCAAGAATGAGGATTTGGAGGCGCGCAGTCGGAGGAACAATATTCGTTTAATTGGCATTCCAGAGTCGACCCACACGGGCAAGATGGAGGACTATGTGGAGGGTGTACTGCGAGAGGTGGTGGGCACGGACTCCCTATCTCCTCAGTTCATTGTCGAGAGGGCGCACAGATCACTGGCCCTGAGGCCGCCGCCGGGGGCCCCCCCCCGCCCTATCATCGCCCGCTTGCTGAACTTCCGGGACCGGGATGTAGCACTTCGGAAGGCGAGGGAGAAGAAGACCTTATCCTACGGCGGCACTGCCTTCACTATATTCCCGGACTTCACCCCGGTGGTTCAGGAGGAGCGGAAGAAATTCGTCCAGGTCAAGCAAAAACTGCGAGCTGCACAAATTGACTATGCGCTACTTTACCCGGCCCGTTTGCGCATCACCCATCAAGGGAAACAGATTTTCTGCACTAAACCCCAACAAGCGGAGGAGTTTTTGAAACGAGTCAAGAAGCGTGAACTGGACTGCCCCTCCTCGCCGGCATCGGGGTGATGGCGCTAGGTCGTCGTCCTGTCGACTCCGAGATCGTTGCTCGTCAGTTGGTAATGTGTTGCAAGTGTATGCCACTGCGGGACATGGTATGGGGACTCATGGGCCTGGCTGATCTAGTTTTAAGGGGATGCTACCGGAGTCCTGCACCTATTTAGCTTGCGCCAGACTCTCAGGACTTTTCATTTCGCTGGGCGCCCTTTGTCCATGGAGAGGGCTCGGTCTCTGGCTGGGCGCGCTCTTCTGGTTCAAGGGGCTACAGTGTCTCCACCTAGACTGTCCTCCCAAGGGTATTACCCACTTGTCTTTAAGTTTGAATGTTGCTCCCATATGGCACCTGCTATAGAGGGGGTTTGTTTTGGGGTGGGGGGGAGGGGAATTGTCCAGATGGCATGTTTGGGATGCTGCTGTGGGTGGGGGGAGGGGGGAGGAGTTGGAGGTTTGTTGTGACTGCTAGTTTTGAATGGTATGTGGTGGCGTTGGCATTGTCTCCCTTACATTATTCGGGGGGCGGTGTTTGCATTGTGTTGCTGTATTTGAGTCTTCTTATTTTCCATGAGTGATCCGCAGATACGTAGGGACTTTCCTGGGCAGCTTAACTTCTTGACCTGGAATGTGAGGGGCTTGGGAGACCATAGAAAGCGTAGACATGTCCTAGCATATCTGGATAGACATCACATAGGGGTGGCCTTCCTTCAGGAGACACACCTGGACCCCTCCGGCCTTTGCTATTTGCATCACGTTGGGCCGTGCACCGTACCTTTTCCTCCTATTCCACCTATTCGCGTGGAGTTGCCATCCTCATTAGGAAACATACCCCCTTTGTATATATGGGCGAACGGACCGATCGGGAAGGCAGGTATTGTGTTGTCTGGGGACGCATGGGTATGGACACGCTCACTCTGGCGTGTTATTATGGTCCTAACACAGATGATCCGACTTGCCTCCAGACGCTCTGGAGGGAGATTTTAAGCATCGGCTCAACTTATTTAGTGTGGGGAGGTGATTTTAATATAGCTGTTGATCCCGCGAGGGACAGGGCGAATCCTGGCCCTCACCACTACTCCCGCTCGCAGGCATATGTTCATGATCTCCTTACTGAGCGTCATCTGCTAGACACATGGCGCTCTAGGCACCCGGCGACCAGGGAGGGCACGCATTGGTCTGCCGCGCACTCCACGTGGGCGAGACTGGACTATCTACTAGTTTCCCCGGGACTTGCTCCCACGATAAGCTGGGTAAAACACCTTGCTCGTACATATTCAGATCACGCCCCGGTCCTGCTAAGCGTAGAATTGATTGACCTCGCTGGTTCTCCGATGTCGTGGAGACTGCAGCCTTCTGCCCTGCTAGATGAGGTCTTCCGGTCGGAAATTGCACAGGAGATTGAGAGCTTCTTTCAATGCAATGGTGGTACGGTGGATAGTGTTGCTGTAGTTTGGGAGGCCTTTAAGGTCACAATCAGGGGACTGTGCATTTCGAAACGGGTGGGAGTCCTCAGGGACCTATGTAACACCCTTCGTAAACTAGAGGCTGGCCTTAAGGACTTGGAGACCGCCCCCACGTTTCACACTGATGCTGGAGCGCAGGCCCAGTTCCGCGACCTATTGTCCGACTATAAAGAAACCGCGGATAGAGAGGTCCGGTTTAGGGGGAAATACTTTCAGGCTCACAGGTACGGGGAGGGGGAGCGGCCGGGTAAATTCCTGGCTTGGGCAATCCGACCGCACCGTTTTAGCAACCATATCCTTGAAATCCAGGGAAATTCGGGGGCGCTTCACAGAGATACCCGGTCTATAATGCAAGCGTTTGTTGCTCATTATACTGACCTGTACTCCTCTGCTCATACTCAATCGCCGGAGCTGGGCCAATACTTGGGGGAGATCACATTGGGATGGCTCTCTGATGCACAAAGAAAGTTCCTAATGGCACCGCTTGGGATCGACGAAATTCGTGAGGCCATCATGCAAATGGCCTTGGGGAAGGCCCCGGGCCTAGATGGGCTTCCGATTGAGTTTTATAAATCTTACATTGATATCCTTGCCCCGATTTTAAAGGTGGTATTCGAGGAGGCCCACACGCTGGGGGAGCTTCCCCCTTCTATGAGAGAGGCCCTAATTACCTCCCTTTTGAAGCCGGGCAAACCGGCGACCTCCCCGGACTCATACCGGCCCCTGTCCCTCCTTAATTGTGACGCAAAGATCCTTTCTAAAACTCTGGCTAACCGTTTGACGCTCCTCATGGAGGGACTGGTACTCCCGGATCAGTCGGGCTTTATACCCGGTAGGGCGACGTCGCACAACTTGCGCACGCTATTTGCAACCTTACAGAATGTGGCTCCCAGCCTACAGATGGTGGCAGTCTTTCTAGACGCCACGAAAGCGTTCGACTCCCTGGAGTGGGATTACCTGGTGGCTGTGCTAACTCAAATGGGCTTTCCTCTGGTTTTCCTGGGCTGGATAGCTATCCTATATGGCAGCCCGTGTGCCAGGGTCTTAATCAATGGCAGGACATCGGAGCCCTTCGGAATTGCCCGTGGGACCAGGCAGGGGTGCCCTTTATCCCCACTCTTATTTGCACTGGCGCTTGAGCCCCTTGCCTCGAGGCTGCGACAACGCCATCAAAACAGAGCGCTGTTCTGTGAGCAGCGACAGATATTGCTGTCGCTTTATGCAGATGACATTACTTTGTATGTGCGGGACCCACAAAATAACCTGAATACGCTACTCCGGGAATTCATAACATACGGGGAGATGTCGGGCGTACGAATCAATTGGTCTAAGTCTCAGATCCTCCATCTGACTGATGGCTGCCGGACGTTTTCGCTTGACTATCCCATAGAATGGTGTGAGTCCGACGTCAAATATCTCGGCATTAAGATTTCTCATGATAGGGAAGAACTTATGCGATTAAATTACGGTACGACATTGATGCATGTCTCCTCCTGTGTCGACCGTTGGATTACGCTCCCTCTCTCGATGGCAGGGCGTGCCGCCTTGATTAAGATGGTAGTGCTCCCCAGGCTTCTATATTTGTTTATGAACATCCCCTTTCCCCCGGGCAGGCATTTTTTCACTCGTTTGCGTTCAGAATTGACTGAAGTGGGCTGTGATGACCTCTCCATACTCGCGTGGTGGTTTTGATGTACCGGACCTGGAACTATACTATTATTGCGCTCAAGCGCACTATGCGTATTACTGGTTCCACCCCATCGCATTTATGCCCCAACTCGCTGCGGAGGACTGGCTGGCGGCGCCCTTGCCCCTGTATGGCCTACTGCATAGTGTACTCCCCCATAACACTACAAATTATAATGCCTTACAGGGTACAGTGAGGGCGTGGCTGGAGATATCTAAGCGAGTGGGAAGTTCGTTCCTGTACTCGCCCCTTCTCCCCATTGCCTATCACCCGCAACTACCCCTTTTACAAGAGAGACTGTTTCAGGATTTGATTCGCAAATTGGGGATTCAGAGATGGGGAGATCTATTCTCTGCCGGGCGCTTCCGCGACCGGGAGCATTTCTTCGACGGGCGCGCGCCTACCCCTCTGGAGCTTTTCACCTACATTAGACTGAGGCATGGAATGAGGTCCATATTGCAGGCATTCCCGGCTGAGCCCGAAATCACTGGTCCGTTGCATAGAATCCTGCAAGCATCCTCGCCCTCCCATTTGGTCTCGATACTGTACCATACAGTTCGCTCTGACACTGCACTCGACATTTCACGGGCTCGTGGGGAGTGGGAGCGGGAGTTGGGGCTGGAGCTGGGTGATGACAGGTGGACGTATTGTTGCACACAGACAGAGCATATTTCCGCGAGCAGTAGACACCGTATCATTCATTTTAAGTTCCTGAACCGCCTGTACTGCACACCGGTCACCGAGTATAAATTTCAGCTGCAGAATTCAGATAACTGCGAGAGATGTCATGCCCCTAAGGCAGACTTCCTGCACTTATCCTGGGAATGCCCCACTATTCAGACCTATTGGACCGAAGTGTACTCCGCCATTTCGCGAATTATAGACCTGTCCCTCGTACCTGAGCTGGTACAGGCGTTATTGGGACATACCAAACATATTCCGCGAGCGAGTCGCAAATTTGTCACGACGGCGCTACTGTTGGCGAAACGGCGTATAGCTTGCCGGTGGGGACGGGGGCGGGCCCCGAAATTTAAAGAGTGGCTCAAAGACCTTGTCTATTGCCAAGAGCAGATACTGACATACTCCGACCTGCTCCCTGTCCGATCCCGTCCTGCCAATATTTGGGGACCATTACAAAGTTATCTACTGCAATGTCCAGGGGCCCTGACGGAGGATGCTCCCCCTCTAGCCACTGACGACCCGACTCCCAGTGCTCTTGACGCAAATCCTGCACAAGGCGGCAGATGAACTGCTGCAGAATTATGGGGGTGGATGTTGTGTTTCCTCTTCCCCTTGCTTTCCCTTCTCTCTGGGCGGCCCTCGGGTCCCCTTTCAACGATATTCTATACCATGTGGATTGGTTTGTGTGCCCGTTACACGCGATATATATGGAAGCGGTCACGCCTTGAGTGATGTGCAATGTATGGGGGGACTCTATCTGAGGGTCCCCACGTTTATACTGAATGAATATATTGTATATTGTCCTTCTGTCAGCTGTTCCTGCCCTGTGTCCCAGCGTTAAGACTCATGCTATTCTGTCTTTGGTTGCTCACATGGCCCCTGTGATTACAATGGATGCGATGCCTTGAGGACTTATGACCTGCAATGCCACTTGATCTCGATTATGGTTACTGTATGACTGTAATGACATGACACAAAATCTCAATAAACAAAGTTTAAAAAAAAAAAGTGTCTTTACAAAATACAATTTGGACTATCCGAACGCAAGGGAAACTGTATTCATGCAAGCAAACTAAAGTGGGACAGTCGGCCCTTGAGGAATTGGAACATCTAAACTTAAGAGCACTAAACGGCAGATCAAGAGGAGACAATCCCCCCGTAGCAACACAAAGCTCATTTAGAACGAACACCATACTGGACTACACTTTTGTCTCCCTTGAGTTGTTCCATCAAATTACCTTATTTCAACTGGGTAATAACGGAGATAGCGATCACCGGCCACAAGAAATCGAGCTCAGAACAATCGTCTATATGTTCGAGCAGTGCCGGTCTCCTCGTGGATCAGACTTCACCATTAACCTCAAGAGAATCAAATTTGGTACTGCCACAGATTGCAGAATGCTGGGAACTGCAAAAGAACACTATGACTTGAGGGCCGGACAAGACGAGGTCAGGAAGTGGGAAAACTTCACGGATACCATGGCAGTCTATGCTACTAACATCAAACCCAAAACCCAACAGAGATTCGGAGGAGCGAAGTCTATATCGCAATCTGCTATGAAAGTAATTAAGCAGACCAAGAATTCTATCTATCGCTCATTGAGACAGCTACGGTGTAACCCTCCAGATATAACACAATTAAACTTACTGCGAAAGAAAAAGGGCCTTATTGAAAAAACAAAAAAGTGATGCTAATAGAAAAACAGAGAACGATCTCTGGGCAAAACTACATGCTGACATCAAACAAAATAACAGCGCAAGTTTTTGGAGAACCATAAATCAATTTGTTCATCCTAACCACGATGGGATTCCTCAAAAGGGGGAATTTACTTGGTTATATCAGAAGGTCTTAACACCAGTAGGGCGTATGCAAGAAGCAACCAGATCGCACTACGGGAAGCAGATGGAGACGTCTTAAACGACGACCTGCCAACGAATCGAATCAAGATCATTAAAAGGCAAATAGGCATAGGCAGGAGGGAAGGGGCACACGGCCCAAATGGAATGCCACCGGTACTCTACAAGCAAGAGTCAACTTTTTGGGCTGAAGCACTAGAACCACTGTTCAGGGAAATAAGGACGACAAACATCCTGCCAGAGTCCTGGAGAGGATCTATCATTGCACCAATCCACAAGTCAGGGGATAGGTCAATCCCACAGAACTATCAGCTAGTGGCATTAATGGACAATGAGGCAATTTTTTTGCTGGAATGTTACTAGAAGAGCACCAGGCATGGGCAGAAGAAAAATCCGCTATCCCAATAAACCAGACTGAATTTGCGAAAGAAGTGGGGACAACCACAAATATAATAACGATAGCAATGCTTGATAAGGCCGAAACGTCAAGGAGTTCCCTGCATTTATGTTTTACTGACTATAAAGCAGCCTTTGACCACGTCAATCGAAACAGACTATGGTCCAAACTGCATAGCTGGGGGCTCCCCCAATACCTTCTAAATCTGCTGATAAACCTGCATACCAACACTTGGGTTCAGATAGTTGGGTGATGGATCATTCCTGTCGAGACGCATACCAACGGACAAAGGATTTAAACAAGGATGCATTTTAGCCCCGACACTTTTTAATCTTTTCATAGCTGATCTAGTACCGATATTAAATGCCTGTAATTCACACGCTCCAAAACTGGGAGACATCTTACTATCATGTTTCCTATATGCGGACGACATAGTCCTGATCAGCCAAACGAAAGTAGGCCTTCAACATCTTATAAACGCCACAAAGGACTATTCAAAAGAAAATGGTTTAACTATAAATCTTGACAAAACAAGAACTATTACAGTCAGTAAAAAAAGGGAAAAACCAGCAGCATGGTTCTGGAGGAAGACCCAAATAGAGAACACCTTGGAATATAAATACCTGGGCGTAAAGATAGACAAAGGCGGTCAATTCCTTGCGCAGAGAAACAGCATCGGGCATAAAGGCATTGCCCTGGCAACCTCTTTAAAAACTCTGAACTCTAAACTAAACGGTCCATCGATTCTGCCTATAGCGCAGGTGATTCGTGCAAAGCTACTGCCAACAATTACTTGTGGTAGTGAGGCGCAAAAAGGAAGAGATGCCAAACTACTTGCCTCTACAGTAACAACTACGTATAGGATCATATTTGGGCTGCCTAAATATACTTCACCCCCGCAAATCAGACTTGAGTGTGGCATATAGAAGCAATCTATTGCGAGACAAGGGGCATACATCATAGCGTGGGACAAATTAAATGCACAGCTATGGAAAGAGATAGCATGTTACACCACCTCCCCCGCAGCAAGATATCTTAAAAACGGCTTACACAAATTAGGATTGAACCAACTCTGGGAAACAACTACTAGTACCGGCGTGCTTAAGAAACTAGTTTGGAAAACAGTTAAACATCTGCCGTGGCTGGAGGATAAAGCCTCCCTCTCAGAAAGGTCTCACGGATGGTGACTGCTGCTCCCCGTCCTCTGTCCCTACTCCTCCATTCATCAATTGCATGTAAACCTCCCTAAAATCTACGGTAGGCAGGGGCTGGACAGATGCCATACCCCTGCGCAGCTCCCTTATTCAATCCTCTAAACCCCCTCGCCCCCTCCACTTAGCGGCTTGCCGAAATCCTCCTCGCAGCCCCCACCATCCCTCTCCCTCTAAGCGAGGCTGCACGCTCTTAAGTGGTGGCCCCACGTCCTTCCTGTACAGGGGAGGCCTCCTTCACACTCTGGGAGGCCTTGCGCTGTGTGCCAATGACACTAGGCTGTGAGGCCTCCTTCCAGCTCCTTGAGGCCTCGCAACCTTCCTTCCTGGCCTTAGGGGCCTTGAGTCCCCGGTGCTCGGGCATGGCTAAGCTTGCTGCTATATGCCGCTTCACACGGGGACGCCCGTACCTGCCTCCCTTCTCGGGCTGTTCTCCTAGTTCGAGTGCGACCCCTCCTGCTTACCTGGGGCATCTTTACAGACTGCGGCCTGCGCTGTGATGTACAGACCATCACCTCTGCTGCCACACCACTGAAGGCCCAGTGAAAGGGATGTTCCATGCCGTACTGGGCCCTGTCTCTCAACTGATCGAGACCCCAGACTCGGCCAGAAGCCGCATGACCTGCGCCACCATGTCATTGCTAGTCTCTGCCATTGCCATCAGGTACAATTATTAAATCCTAGCGACCTCAAAACTCCGCCAAAAAAGCTAGTGCTTATGTACCAGCCCTCATGCCTATCACAACAAAATGGTGGCTGGCACTCACAATGGCAGGTCTACAAGAATAGGCCTAAAATAGCCCCAAACCCTGGTGCAGTCCTTTGGACTGCATCACTTCCCCCAAAACCCTGGACGGCAAAATGTCCTTGTGGTCGGCTGCCACCCAGGTCCCCATTTTGTAATTTTTTTATATCGCAATCTCGACCGGAAGGTATCAGGGCAATTTACATGAGCACCAATTGCATTACAGATGGACACATTCATGTTTCAGGCACGGGGAGATTTAAGGGCCTGACTATGACTTTGGCAGGGAGTCGACGGGTATGCCCTGCCACCGCACCGCCACAGCAGCGATCACACCTCCTGCCAGATTAGGAGTTTCCTCCTGTTTGGAGGGCTTTTTTTTACGTTCCCATGGTGTTGCCCTGAAAATGGGCACCGCAATGGGAACGCCAAAACAGTTCCTACACGACATGGACTGAAAAGTCCATTCTGTACAGGAACTAGTGTGCATGCACACCATGTTGTGCCCCCCTGTGTGCATCCACATGCAAAGGAGGCACAGGCCCCCTTTGTTTAGTCTCTGCTACGGTGTTCATGGAGGAGGAACCTCCATGACACCATCTGCAGAGAGGAAACTCGTAATATGCTTGGCGGGACTGCGGCGGTCCCGCCAAGCATATTGCGGCTTCCTGTCCACCGCAACACCGCCAGGGAATGGAGGTTCCTAGGTGCTGCAGCGGGGCTGTGGTGGTCCAACTACCCGAATCGTAATAGGGCGGTCGGAAGACTGCCACCACTGCGCCCCCACGAGTCGACTGGTAATCGGGCCCTGTGTGATTTGTCCAGAATCACAGGATGCTTGATCCTCCTGCCAAGACTCGAACTTGGTTCCCAGCTTCAAGGTCGGCCACTATGGCCTTTACGTCACATCAGTGCGGAGGTGCCGCATATCTTGGAGTTTTCGTTCAAGTGAGTGCTTATAGTTGAAAAATGCAGCTACCAGGGTAGCCCTTTAAAAGCGCGCATGCCACATTGAGTTACTGTACTTGTCTTGCTTTGCTTTAACTATTATGCCAACAAAAACTGACAAATGTGTTTATTAGGTCTCGCCTACACAGCGCTCATGCGCTGCAGAGGAGGGCCTTTAGTCGTCGCTCTGCTCATTTTCAAGCACACACTCATGCTTGTGGCGGCATCCACCTTGCGGGAGCGAGCAGCGGCGCGCATGCTAATTGGCCGCTGCTCGCTCCCGCAGGACGGATGCCGCCACAAGCGCGAGTGTGCTTGAAAATAGCTGCTGCCTGTTCCCTTCTCAACTGCTTGTCTTTCACGCGCGCGCTTGTTTACATTCAGCGGCGTGCTTCATCGCTCCTGGTTTCATTTCTTTAGATGTGCTCTGGGCCGGCATCTTTCCGTAGGAAGACCCGCTTCATTGCACTTCTGCTCCAGCGCTGGCCCGTCTCTGCAGCAAGCAGTCAGCCTCTTCCGTTGCTGTGTCGCTAGATGGTGCCCATGGGCTCTCACTGTGTAGGCTTTTGCTTGTTTTTAATTGTATATAGCGTTAACTCGACACTAAGGTATTGGAGCGCTTTAAATGAGCTCCAGTGACGTTACACGAGGACATATTCATTTTTTCGTAGGCACTTGGAGATTAAGGGAAGTGCGCAGAATCACAGGATGTTAAGCCTAGGTCAACATTGGAACCTGGGGCTCCCAGCCACGGGACGGTGCACAGATGTTCCTTCTCTCCACCCTTTTAACCCTTTCCATCCCCTCGCTGCTTCCCAGGGAACAGCATGTTAAATGTGAACTGTACAATGCAAAAAGTTCCATTGATGCAGCAGGCCTGCAGTTTGAGGATTTTTTAAAAATTGTATATAGTGTTAACACAACACGAAGGTATTGGAGCGCTTTAAATGAGCTCCAGTGACGTTACACAAGGACATATTCATTTGCTCGTAGGCACTTGGAGATTAAGGGAAGTGCGTAGAATCACAGGATGTTAAGCCAAGGACAACATTGGAACCTGGGGCTCCGGCCACGGACCTCAGTTAGAGTGAATACTTTAGATGCACTTTATTTTACACTTTATTGAGAAGTTTTGGTCCGCATGCGCGGCTTAACTACCTCCATTTTTATTTCATAACATTGACTGAACTTTAACAATTCTAACCATGTGGTGCCCTCCCTCTCAACACCTAAATCTACACTCCTGCCACCCCTGTTTCCGGGTTAAGGAGACTGCCCTTTGTCATCGGCCACCCGAGCTTAGCCTATGTACCTTAATGAATGGATTAAGGAATATAGCTGAATAAAGTACCTGTGTTTCAGCAATGCTAAATTAACATTACAAAAACCATTCCTTAAAAACGCTCTCTCAAACATTCACATAGCCAATAGGTCTCGCCTTTACGACCTTACAAATGTTTCGCCATACAACAGTTCATAATATTGCACCAAGGATATTATACTGCATAACTAAATACTTATATGGCCCCAAAAGCAAAACCTATTGCCATATACAATAAGGTCTGATAAGTGTTTTGTTATCCAGCACAATAGCCTTAGTGCAACAACATCAATTGTTGCATCGCTAAAAACGTATAAGGTCCCAAAGGCGAGACCTATTGGCTATGCCAATGCTTGTTTTTTTTTTACTGCATACATGTTCGAGACAGGGTTGGATGGGCCTGAAGGCCATAGTTTAATTGTGAAAGATATAACACAAAGTAAACAGCCAATTAGCCGGGTCCAGCTTATTCGTCACAGCTGATATTAACTTGCCTGAGGCAGCAGCACTGTTCAAAGTGGCTGGCTGCTTTGGTTATTACCTGCCATGCACCACAGAGCTGCCTCAAGGGCCTCTTCACACAATTGGAACCTAAATGTGTTAGCATTTTAGCGCTATAATGCCTTAATCTAACCACTGATGCATCGTACTTGGAAGGGTTGTATGACTTTGCGAGAGCCGCACCAGTTTTTCCAAGACACTGTTATGTGAGGAAATCTATTTTTTTCTCTATAAGCCAGTCTTCCTTTGCAGGGTCTAAATCCTCCTGAATTGAGTAACTAGCACAACTTAACATAAGTCATTGACTCAGCCTAGGTTGTTTGTAGCATCTACTAAATTCCATTGCCTAGTGCAAAAAATAACTTGTCATAATCATCATAAGATAAAAAAAATACCTTAACTATACAAGATCAAACTGGGAGTTGCAACAGGAAGGGTCCCCTATCTGAACTGTAAGAACAATGTGCTTGCATGGACCGGGCAAATATAATCTAGAAATTCCTCAGGATTGGTAGTAGATTTATGTAATACGAAATATCTAGTAAAGCTACCCATAGGGTTTTTTGGCTGATCACGAACAGCAACCTTCTTGTGAAATTGATTTTTTACCATTTGTGCGGCATCAGCTTGAATTGAGGAGCATTTTTCCCAAAAATGTATGAAGGCCAGGTCACTCCAGGCTTTTTTTTATTAAACCCAATCATTTTATTTTTGTAGACGATTGCATTCTTAAAATCCCTGCAAGCCCCTCTATGTGGGGATGCAGTTCACTTGTACTGCAAATACGTACTCAGTATAATAATGGTTTCAAAGCAGCAAATATGCTATTTCAAACGTACCTAGATCCAATCATAGTGGCACTAATGGCATACCTCTCTCCAAATCGGTGAGGACTTTCAGAACATTATTTTCAGCAACACTCAACATGCCGATATTGTAATGACCACATAGCTCAGCTCCATATGAAGTGGCATGCCTTGCTTGAGACTTGTAGATTTCCATGGCAGGAAGAATTGGAAACCAAGCCCTTTTAGCAAGTCTACATCTAGTCCCTGATTTAAGTTTAATTGTGGTAGAACTTTTTAAGATGTATGGTTTCCAGGAACCAGATTCTTCCAGACGAAATCCTAGATAGTCAAACCCCCTGAACTTTTCAATACTTCCTTTCCTACATAACACACCCCTCAACCTTCTTCTCCTTGAGTAGGCCACCAGCTTGGTTTTAGGGATGTTAATCTCAAGGCCATACACAGAGCAGAATCGACTAACACTGTCAATCAAGTTTCGGAGACACCTCATGATTTTAGCCAACAGGAGGGTGTCATCAGCAAATACAAGCACAGGGATTTTTTTTATCCCACTAAGGTAGGGGAGTAATTGACGTACACTTTAGTCAACAATGGTGGTCTCAGTAAATTCCCCCTTTGAACCACACCGTACCCTAGCAAAATTCCCCTTGTGGAGAAGCCTTACTATGTGCAACAAATTGGGAGGAATCCCGATCTCTTGGAGAACTTCCCATAGTTTCTTCCTGGGGACCAAATCAAACTCTGCACAAAGGCCGATAAATGATACAAAAAGATCTCCCTCTCCTATACCCACAAGTTTCCACGTTGTAGGAAAACGAGGCAGTATCTGTGAGGCCTGCACAAATAACATGACTACATTTGTCCTTCACTGGGAACCAAACACCCAATTGTAGCGCCTGACTCTCAGAGGCTAGCGTTGCAGAGCAGTCTGAGGCTTACTCAAGGGAGGTGGTGTGGGCTAGTAACCGCCATTACAGGTGCGCAGCAATAAAACTCAATAATTGATTGTCCAGTCTGTACTTTGCTTTATAAAAGTAAGAGTACATTTATTAAACACACACACTACTCAATACTATGCACTAATTTACAAATATGCATAAGCTGTTGGAATAACTTTGTGACATTGCATAACATCTCCACCCCTCCCGCAGGGGGGGGGGGGGGGGTCTAGTACCACCACTCCCATGTATGCACATCATCTTGCCCCCAAATGCAGTTAGTTGAACATAACCTGGAGCGAGGGTACTACGCACTGGCATCATTCCAGTGGCGACCCACCCCATTACCTCAACAAGCATTTAAAATAGGCACACCTGCCCTGGTGACACACAACCCTGACTGAGCATTTCCTACTGACCATGAAGTATACACCTCTACATCTTAAGGGCTAACTGTGAGAAAGTGCCATTTTTCTTGCATGGTATACCCCCACTTTTTGCTGAATTGCTGAATGTACTTTGACTGAGTGTGCCCTGGGCTCCTGCCAATCAGGTGCCCAGGGCCTATGTTCCTTCCCTAAAAACTGTGCTGAAACCTAAAACTCAAATTGGCAAACCCTGGCCACATGTCAGTCCCTGGTAAATGGTACACTAGGTACCCAGGGCCTTGTGACCAGGGAAGGCCACTAAGGGCTGCAGCACTTATTGTGCCACCCTTAGAGGCCCTGTACCCTGACACAAACACACTGCCCTTGCAGGCTGAGTGTCTGGGTATAGAACAAAACAGAGAGTCGACATGGCACACATCCCTGTGTGCCATGCCCACAACAATACACTGCCCTGGCATACATCAGCCACCCCTCTAGCTGGGTGCCCTATGCCAGTGGTGTGGGTACAGGAGCATGCGCCCTGTGCCCTTACAGTACCCAGGTCCATTCCTGGGCACTGTAAGTGCAGTGCTGCCACTTAAGAGTATATGGTGCTGGGAGATTGTCAACACAAACTCCACAGCACTATGATGGCTCCACTGAAGACTGAGAAGTTTGGTATCAAACTTCTCAGCACATTAAACCCGCACTGATGCCAGTGCAGGATTTAATGTACAATGCACGACAGAGGGCATCTTAGAGATGCCCCCTAAACCTAACCTACAATCCACGTCTGGTCTGAGGGGCTGCCTAGGCTGCCACACAGTAGACATGTTGCTGGACCCCTGGGTAGAGAGCCATCCGCTCTCCTGGGCCTGCAACAATGCACATCCTGGGCGAGGTGCTAGGTCTCCTCCCCCAGGATGGGCAGGAGAAGCTTCAAAGGCATGCCGCCTTTGTGAGCTTCTCCAGGCCACTTGTTGTACTCAGCAACTGGCCCCTACCGGTTCTAAACCCCCACTCTGGCGGGAAGACTGACCGGAAACCCCAAGGAAGGACAGGGGGTGTGCCAGCCTCTGCCAACCCCACCCCTCAGGTGGGGGAGGCGAGGTGAAACACTTCTCCGGGCTCTCGCCATCTTGAAGATGGGGAGCCCTGCCCAATCAGAACTAGGCCACTGCCCCCCTACCACAGGAGAGTGGCAGGATAGAGGATGTACCCACCCCAGGGCAGGAACCCGGTGGTCCCTGCCCTTTACCTACCTGTAACACCCCTAAATTTAGTATTTAGGGGCACCCTGAACCTTCCTTCCTTAGATCCAGATTCGGAAACAGCAAAGAAGATCAAGACCTGCAGTGCAGCTGCTAGCAAGAGGAAGACACCAACTGCTTTGGCCCCAGCCCTACCGGCCTGTCGACCCTCGAACCTGCTAAATCCCGGCATCTTCCGTGGCCAGCAACCTCACAAACCCCGGAGGACCTGGATACCTTGTGACTCTGAGCGTCTGGGACTCCCACGAGCAGTGGTACTGCTCAAAGCAAGTAACTGACCCCTGGCATCAGTCAGGAACCGCGAACCCTGCACACTCTGCACTCGCCAAGCCTGGCCTGTGCTGGAGTGGACAAAGACCACGAGGACGTCCCCCTGGTGACTGTGACCCCGAATCCGGCACCCAAGGACCCACCTCGACGCTCCAGACGATGCTGCAGCCTCAGAACCAGGGAGCCCCCCCAACCACGATCAACAGAGGGTAAGATTTCCCCACACCAAAAGGCACCCCTGCACCCGGCGCCCTGCGGCCCCCTGTGCCCAACTCCTGGGTACCTACCTATCCTCCAACTACCCAACTTATCTCTCAAAGTGGTGGTCGCACCTGAAGAATCTTCGTCACCAAGCTTGCAGCCTTTGTTCGTTCTTGAGCTTCTCCATTGTAATCCATTGAGCGCCCGACGGCTCAAAAGCACCCTGCACCCAGCCGCCCGAGTGGCCCTGGCAGTGCAAGTTCTACTCTAACCTACTTCCCCGTTTGCCCTGAGCAAGTGACCAGGAGTCCAGCTCCCACAGCCGCGTGGCCTGCTAGCCAGAAGCCACCAACCACAGGCCCCCTGCCTCCCATAGGATAACATTGGGCCTACCTCACTCTGCACCCGGCTGCCCCTGTGCCGCTGAGGGTGTAACAACTGTACTTACCTGACCCTGGGAGACCCCTGAGTCTATGCCCAGCACCTTAACTCTGCCAGTCGAGTACTTACCCAAAAGCCAAAAACTCACTTTTCTTCCATAGCGTAACATTGGCTGGTTTCACTTGAACATTCTTATTAGTGTGGAGTTTCTAAACTTTAAAATATTCACCTAAAATCAACCAAGTAAGGAAATCGAAAATACTCACCTGCTATTAGGAGAGATCCCAGTGCTGGATCTTGGTGCCCAGCACTGACCCTGAAAAGTAATTACAACCATACTTACCGCTAACTTAATTTTCTCCCTTAGGAAACCATTGACTGTTTTTCTGTGAAATTTCTTCTAAGTGTCGATTTTTGCAAACTACAAATATTCTTTAAAAATCATACCAACTGTGAAAACGTAATTACTTACCTGTTATAGATAGATGTCCCAGTACTGAGCCTAGGAGCCCAGCACTGGGTTACAAAAGTAACAAGAACATACTTTACCTGCAACTTGAATTTCCTTCCATAGGATAACATTGCCTGGTTTTTGCTGAAAAAGTTTGTGTCGATTTTGCAAACTTACAAATATTCGTTAAAAATCGCCTGTATAACCTAAACGTATTCTCTCAACTGCTCACAGGTGGTATACTAGTGCTGGATCCAGGATCCAACACTGAGCTAGAAAAAGTAACAATAACCCCACTTACCTGCTAAATGAATTCCCTCCCGTAGGATAACATTGGTGATTTCATTAGAAAAAGTCAACTTTTAAAATACCAAAATATTGCTTAAAAAATACAACAGTAACTAAATCGTATTTACTCACCTGTTTCGAGGAACTGTTCCAGGACTGAATCTAGGATCCAGTCCTGGAGTTAGAAAAGTAATCCTAAAAGTAATCAATTGCATTTAACTTGAAATTCCCATTGAGCTCAATGTATTATTGGGTTTGGAATTGTGTTGCCTATTGCAACAAACTGTAACTATTGCATTTAAAAGTTAATTGCCTATTGCAAAGTACTTAACTAAAGCATCTCATTCGGAGAAAGTATATTTTGATACCTATTGTTGGTTCTAAAATAAAACAACCATATATTTTTATATACAAACCATTGGCCTAGAGTCCAGTTCTTGAGTGTGTGAGACCATTTGCTGACTGAGTGTGTACAACAAATGCTTTACACTGTCCTCTGATACTGCCTTACTGCTCGACCAAGCTACCACTTTAGAGAGTAAGGTTATATCTAACTTTAGCCTCTGCCAAACCTCTGGGGACTGTGGACTCTGTACACACTGTACCTATTTGGGAACAGTACTTTCCTACACTAACATTCTGGGTTCTTCACCTAAACGCAGCAGCAAAAATACATGTTTAAGCATCACTTTAGAATGACATTACTCATCACATTTGTGGATTATTAGAATGCATTGCAATTTACAGCCCCTAAAGGCATCACAGATGAAATCACATGATTAAGCATATACAGCCAGAAAACCTAGCAGGAATGTCAGGCAACATAACCCCACTTTGCTTATGACATCACCTTACACAGGTACTTCACATTACACATGTGACCTTCAGTCCCTCTGAAGGAAATAACATTAGTAAATGCAATACAGGTGCAATTACACCTCTTCACCTCCAGGGAATGCCCATCTCCAGACATCCCCAACTCAGCGCGCCGGTGCTCCCCGACTTGGAATCGGGGCTTGGGTTGGGATACCGGGCCCCAGGGCATCTTCTTCGGGGGCCAGGGTGGGCTCCGGTACTCTGCTTCAGGGAGAGGGCGACGGCGCTCCCCGACTTTGCTTCTCCTGCCTGGGCCTGGAGATGGGGTCCCGGGCCCCCAAACCTTCTTCACGGGGAGGGTGATGGCGCTCCCCGGCTTTTCCTCTGCGCGAGGGGGTTGCGCGATGGCACGCCCCCTCCTCTCTGCTACCATCTTTGGGGCCCGGAGTTGGGATCCCGGGTCCCTTAAACCATGACAAAAGGGGGGGCGCGGTGGCGCCCCCCTGTCTCCCGTTGCAGTGGGGGCCAGGGTGGGCTCCTGGCACCCCACGGGGCATTCTTCATGGAGAGCGCCTTATCTTCTGTTGGGGGCAGCCCCCGGGACCTGACCCTTCCCGGGGGCACATTCAAGAGCGGCGGTGGAGCCCCACACGCTTCGTCATTGGACTTCTTGGAGGTCAAAGGTCGCCTACCTTCTGGGGGGCATTTCTTTGCCCAAAGGGGTCCGATCTTGGTGATCTTGGCCTCTTCTTGCTCCTGGTAGCCACTAGGAGCACTCTCTTTCGCCCTCTGGGTCTCACAGAGGGTGAATTCAGCAGGGAGCTGTTTTCACTGGCTCCCTGCGCTAGCCTTTCACCTGGCTCTCCTCCTGGGCCTCTCTTCTCCCTGCGCAGATGCCCCTGCTTCTGTGCACTGGTCCTGGTCTCTTCTTCTGGCGCTGTTCAGGATCCTGGGACAGTCAGGGGGTTCCTCCTTCCAACTGCTTATGGCCCCAGGCTCCAACACCCTCTGCCTCAGCAGACCACACCCCAGAGAGAGCTTCTCTTCCTATGCAAACACTTTTAAAGAATTAGGGAGGGGCTGGCAGGAAGTCTCTGTTTGCCCTATCACACAGCGACACATCACTTCTCTGCCCCTGCTCCCTCCTTCCTGCCCAGGCCTCTGGGTTGGTTCAAGATGGCATCATCCAGGGTCTCCTGCCACATGGTCTCTGAGAGCCCTTCCCCCCAGGGCTGCCTTCTCCCTGGTGCAGCCTGGTGCCTGGCACCCAGTGACAGCTGCCGATGGATTAGCCTGTAGCTCCACCCATCTTCTCTTCTTGGAGGGAAGGTCTTCGCTCTGGGAAGAAAGGTCATTAATCCAGGCTGCTGGGGTCGGCCCCCAGCCAGGCCCTGGTTATGAGATGACTCAGAGAAATATAACATTTCTGGATGACCCAAAAGCAGTACAAATATGCCTCTGGACTCTGCAGAATACTTCTTCTCTCACCTGTTACAGTGCACTTTAGTGCGTGTTTGGAATTTGTAGGTCTTAGGAAAGTGACAATAGCCCATGGGCTCCACTTTCCCATAGGGGAATAATGCAGTGAAAAACACAGTAAAACACACTGGCTTTCCCTGGCATGTTTCTACCCAGTGTATAAAGCCTATTCCATGTCACCACCCAATTCTGCATAAGTCCTGCCACTCCATTCACCTTGTATCTGCTCCTGGGCTGCGCATGCCAGGATTCTCCCCTGCGCAGCCCGTACACGTGTGCTCACTCATGTACACACATGTCTGCATGTGACCAGCCCGGTGCCCCTTACTCCAGCTGCTGCGCAGCGGCCTAGTCAAGCTAGGGGGACACCAGTAAAATCTACATGCAGTCTCTTTCATCATGAGTTCACTGTGGGTGAGTCCCAACTTATAAGGCTCTCCCACAGTAAAAGCTCAACAAATAGGTGCTCAAAAAGCGAAACAATCCGGGCGGCCCATAGTGTCAGAACCACCTTCTAGCACACGTCACCAGAAGAAAGTTGAGAACCTGTTCGATAGCAGTACTCTTCGATCTGAACCCTGCTTGCAAGTTCGAAAGAATGTGGTTTTTATGGCACAATCCACAAGTCATTCCAGCACATGTTTGCAAAAAACCTTTTGAGGATTGTCTATAAGACTGATTGGGTGATAATCTGAGGGGATGCTAGGGTTCCCTTTTTTACAATCTTGTAACCCTTCCATGATGAAGGAATAGCCTCCCCAGCCACAATTACATTAGAAACAGCGTTTCATAAGGGAGCGAATACAGAAAAATCTGATTAAAATGATTGGCAGCAATCTTATCGCACCCTGGTACCTTTCATCATTTAAAAGAAGCTACTGCACGAGCATTCTCCTCCAAAGAAAAAACTAGTGGGGGCAAATGGGAGTTGGATATACCGCTGACATCAGAGGAAGAATCAGTCCTCATTGGTTCATGATCAGCAGAATACAGATTTCTAAACTGGGCAACCCATTTATAGGGCAAAATTGAGGATTCTGCTGGTTGCCACATCTTCCCCCCACCTAGCCACCTAGACTGATTACGGGCCTGATTCTGAGTTTAGCGGTCTCACCGCCGTTGCAGCAGTTGGGAGAACGCCACCAAGCCGGCGGCATCCCGACTGCTGCATTACAATAACATTGCCGGGATTGGCGGTGTTGTGTCGGTGGGCCAAGGCAGTGTCATGCTTCAGCTCACAGAAAGAGCCTAAAGCATATGTCGGTGCCATGGCATTGCCACTTGCACATTATGCACTGTGTACAATGCACCATTAGGTGCATGGCACACAATGCACACACAACAGTGCAAGCAGAGGGGGACACAAGATGTGCCCCCATGTACAACCCCGATGAGCAAATTCGCCCTGGGGCCTGTATCGGGCCTCTTCCCTGCCTATCTGCCAACCTTTTCATGGCACGGTCCTTGCCATGAACAAGTCGACAAAAAGTCATGTCGTGATCAGCATGGCACAGCCTTTATCGATTACTGCTTTCCCTGCCGCCGCCCCATCAGGATCCCTGATCCTGACGGTGGTCTTTCATCAGACTTGTGATGGTCCAAACACCAACCTTGTAATCAGCGGTCGGAACTCCACCTCCTCTGGTACAGCCGTCTTGGGACTGTCGTACTCTAGATCTGGCCCTAAGTGTCAGAATTTCTTCTGGTCATTGTTGGCTGAGTCTTCTAGGAGATCAGTCTAGATTTCCCTTTCCCATGCTACTTTAGCTTTTTTAAAGGTGCAAATATATAGGATAATACTTTCCATTATCTTCTGAGCAGCTCCCTTTTTAATTGCTTCCAAGAGATTGGTCTTTGCAGCTCTGCATGATTTGGTAAACCATCCATTTTCAAATTCCTTACAGAAGAAATCCCAAAACCTTGCAAATACTGTGTTATGCTCAGTCATAATCAATGCTTTATTTCCTCAATTATCGGACATAGCTTACATATGGTAGGCAAGAGTTAAGTATATATCAGAGACAACCCTGGGGGAAGAACACACTACCTCCCACGTAACGTTTTTGTGATTGTTTGTGACTTCTAACTGGTCGCCATGCCCCTCAGGTTCTGGGAGGAAAAGAAGGGGAGTCAACTGCTTCATTTTGAGTGCCAGGGGGTTTGATCACTCTCCTCATCTGCCAACACCATCATATCACCTATTTGGCTTCAGAGTCTCACAATCAAGAGAATGTAGTCAATAAAACTACAATACAGCCCTCTTCTAAAAGTGGGAGCAGGTGTTTTATCAGAAAACGAATGGTCAGTACAAGCTTGAGAGCAATATGTCTGAGCAAGTTCCACAACTTGTAGGGCAGCCCTTGCTCACTGCTGAAATAAGTTCAGGAATCCCCCATCTTGAATCCTCAGAACTGGAGAGCTCTTGGATAATACCACTGAGTTAAAATATAAGATTAAAATCTCCAGCCACGTGAACATAGTGGGACTCTGAGTGGGCTACCAATATTTTGCTAAGTAGTTCAAAATTCGAAGATTCTTGCTTATGCCCTCAACTCCTGTTATTGATGTTATAGAAATTCGCAGAATAAAACAACGTGTACAGGGACATTATAGTTAGGAAACAAAATTTTATAAACTTAGAAATTCACTGAAAAAACAAAGGTTACAGGGACGGTATAGTTAAGTAATAGAATTAGAAAACCTTAAAAATTCACTGAAAAAAACATAGGTTATAGGGACGTTATAGTTAGAAAACAAAATTTTAAAAACCTTAGAAACTCACTGAAATAAAAGGTTACAGGGACGTTATAGTTAAGTTCAGCTTTTACACACAGAAAACCATAGTAATTCAGCAGTTATAGTTATCTCAAGTAACTATAAATCATGCCCGCGCAATGCACTGCTTATTATCCCACATATTACATCACTCATATCATCTTCTATGGCATTATTGATAGTATCACTGCAACATTTGCAGTGAAATTACTGATGAGAAAACTGCATGGCAGGGGTGGGAGTTATAGTTAACTTAGGGCTTAACCTGCTCAATTGCTATGTATGTAAAATCTGAACTTAACTGTAACGTCCTTGTAATCTTTGGATTTGTCAGTAAATATCTATATCTATATATAGTCACGTGTAGTCTAAAGAGAGGCCATCCTTAATGGAAGATGACTCACACACACTTTGTCATGCTTCATCATAGGCAGCCTCTCCCCACCCTGGTAAGATCATGCTACCAGGGTGAACTCAACCTCCACGAAGACTTGGCGAGAGGAGGGAGTTCTTACATAATGGTAGTACCTCTTCTGACTCGGATAGGGAATACCGTGATGAGACCCGCCAAAGGAGAGGGAAGGGATGGAATCAGAGAGGGTCCAACAGACAAAGGAGTTCTCAAAAATTGAATCACCAGACTGGACATTTCTAACCACTGAGTGAGCCCCCTTGGGGATGGGGCCCAAACTTTGGACCCCCCTAATTTTGGACCAGCACCTTGTAATCCGCTACCAGCCATGCAATGGTTTTATCCCATTAATGCCCGCCCCCTTTTTTAGAAAGAAGAAGGGCGACGGGAAGGGGGAAATGAAAAGAAGTGACGTGGCAAAACAGAGACCCTTCACAAGAGTCGTCAACACCCTGTGAAGAGGTACTGGGCACGAGCAAGTCTGAGATAGTAGTGATAACATCATCATCAATTTGAGTAATCACACATTGAATAACAATGATATAAATGCCCTTAATAAAGGCCTTGGATTTGTCCCTACACTTCCAACCAACACATTTCGTCACCAGCAAGAACGTTTTGAGTTTCTGCGTAAGATTAGACTTAAGGTTTTCTTTCTAAACATCCCACAATTGGATATGAAGAAGAACATGGGATTACGGTGCAAGTCAACCTTCACTCCACCAAACTCGGCTGTGCCACCCGAAGTGTTGGCATTTGAGAAGGCAGTTCATTGAGAAATGGAGGAGATTGGGAAGACACCAAAAAAGACATTCCAAAATATCACGAAGAGTCAGTTAGAGGCCCTTAACGTGCTGGCCGAGGACGATTCAATTGTTATAAAACCGGCAGATGGGGTGGGGGCATTGTGGTCCTCAGGAAGGAGATGTACACACAGGAATGTAAGAGGCTCCTCAGTGACCCGCCACTACAAACTCCTGGCGAGGGACCGTACCAAAGATGTCCAGGAAGAAATTGTATTTCGAATGAAGAAGGGCCTGGACAAAGGGCGGATCACAAAATGAGAGCGCGACTTTCTGATCCAGAGAAAACCCAAAGTTCCATATTTTACATCCTCCCAAAAGTGCATAAAAACAAGGGGCCAGATTCACAAGTAATCTGAGACAAAATCCTAACTTTACGACTTTCGGTATTCACAAAAGGCATTTAGTAGTAGTAAAGATAGGATTTTGTCTTAAGTTTGTCTTAAGATTTGGTCTTAAAACAAAATCCTAATTTAAGTTTAACTTAAAATTTATTTAGGATTTTGTCTTAAGTTTGTCTTAAATTTTGGTCTTAAGACAAAATACTAACTTCAGTTAAACTTAGTTAGGATTTTGTCTTAAGACCAAAACTTAAGACAAACTTAAGACAAAATCCTAAATTAAATTTAAGTTAAACTTAATTTAGGATTTTGTCATAAAACCAAAACTTAAGACAAAATCCTAACTTTACGACTCCTAAATGCCTTTTGTGAATACCGAAAGTCGTAAAGTTAGGATTTTGTCTCAGATTACTTTTGTGAATGGGGCCCAAGGGCCCTACTCCTGGTCGCCCGATAGTGTCGGGTATAGGGTCATGCCTTAGTCATGAAAATGCCTTTTTATCTGCAGGATACCAAAGAGGTGCTGAATTTGATCGAGGATCTGCCTTTCTATGGGACCAGGGAACACCTGGTCTCAATTGATGTTGAGTCCCTCTACACGAATATCCCACAGGAAGCAACACTAGAAGTAGTGGAAAGAATCCTTGATGAGACCGAATGGGATTCAATGACCCCTAAGGAGTTCGTTCTTGATCTGGCCCATCTTGCACTTACTAGAAACTTCTTTGAATTTGAAGTCAATTTCTACCTTCAAGTGCATGGGACATCAATGGGGAGCACTTTTGCTCCCAGTCTTGCCTGTCTGTATGTACACTCTTTTGAGTCCGATGTGATCTATAATGTGACCAACCCCTTCCTTAATAAAATCAGAATATGGAAGCGGTATATCGACGACGTTCAGTTAATTTGGACGGGGACGACTGACGAAGTGCAGGATTTTGGGAAGTGGCTGAACGCACAGAACCCCTACCTCAGGTTCACACTTACTATCAGGGATAAGCAACTGGCCTTTTTAGACCTGTCAATACAAAAAAGGAAGGTGTCTTGACTAGTGAGTTTTTTTTTTACAAATCTACAGATCATAATAGTCTACTAAGGATCGAAAGTTATCACCCACGGGTGCTACAAGAGAATTTGTCGGTAGGACAGTTCCTATGCCTCAGACGGAACTGCACGGAGGAAGGTGACTATCAAACCCATGCTGAAAATTTTTCTCAAAAACTTAAGGCCAAGAACTATCATATGAGATTGATTAAAAGAGCAAATAAGCGGGCACTGCACAACAACCGAGAGCAAGTGCTTATGCCACATCCCAAGAAAACATGTGACAGACTGATTTGTGTCTCCACTTTCAGCACTCTGTCTCACCAATTCAAGACAATGATTAATAAGAACTGGAGCATTCTCCAATCTGGAGGTATGAACATCGAACAACCGATGCACTCCTTCAAGAGAGCAAGGAACATAAGGGACATGGTGTTACACACAAGACCGAAAGTCAAGGTTCCCATGTCCCAACAGACCACGCTGTGGAATCTTCCTCCACGTTCGGGCCACTCCCCATGTGGGTTCTGCAGAGTGTGCTGTTTTACAAGAAGGACAAAGGAACTGGATGTGGGCATGCAAACACTGTGGATACAGAAGTGCTTCACTAACTGCAACTCCACGAATGTTATCTATGTGATTAAGTGCCCTTGTGGACTACTGTATATTGGGTTGCTGATACAAAAAGTGCACGTCCATATCTCAGAACATTGCAGTTATAGCAGATGCAGAAGGGACGCCACAAAATTGACATCCCATTACATTGAGAAAGGCCACAAGGCTGAGCAGCTAAAATGGTCCCTTGTGGAAAACTATCAAACAAACACACTGACATGATCAAAGTACTCCTCTTTTTTTAACAGAGATGGGTACGTAGGCTCCCTACTGACCGAGTCAGATTAAACAATGATATTCCATGGGGAAGATTGTCTACTGTTTGATTTCTATGCGTTCTATGGATTATTGAATGAGTACCCAGTGATATATATTCATAGAAACGTGCTGAGACATTGCCGCAATTGTAGGCCAAGTAATCAAAGATGGAACCTAGGATGAGAGGAGAGAAATATATAGGTTTTAACTTTCCCTCTGCCTTCCCTGTACATTACAATTAAATCACAAGGGTATGTAGCCCTCTTCACTCCCCTTTCAGGCTTTCACAACCAGGCTATAGGGGATTATGCCACCTTGTAGAACCCTATAATCACCTTTTGCTGGTCCCCACTACAAATAAGCGGATGCGGCCAGTATAATTAGAAAATAATATGTTTTCACAATCATTGGTGATGCCACTGATCTAATAACCATGATTCCTGTGGACTTGAGATACATTACATCAGTCCTTACCACTACTTCAGCGGTATAGGAGTGCACAAGTCCCTGCTTGGAATTAGAAGTTTGTTTCTCTGGACTTTCGTATAGTGGAGGAAAAATAAAGAATGCTTTGTAAAGAAATCTGACTACAGCAGTATTAAAAGTTGCTACCTGTAGTACACTGCGACAACTACTTCACACATTCTAATATGAGGTTTACAAATATTCCGCATGAATCATGGATGTCTAACAACATTCCAACCCCAGGTGAGTTTTAAACTCCTGTCCGCCCTGGGCTTATCAACTACATTTCCCTGGCAGCCTTGGGCTGAGCAAGCCCGCAGGAGAGTGCCGTCAACATTATGGCCAACCCCCTTGCGTACCACCTGTAATTGGCCTACACCCTTCTGGCAGCATCAGTGCACCGACATGGCACGCCTTCTGACGAAGTAAGGAGCGGGGGGAGGGTTTTGAGACCAGGCACTGATGTACTTTTGACGGAATAGCCTCGAGATGTCCCCAGGCAATGATGGTTAAATACAGGGGAGAATAGTGCTGTTGAATATTGTCTTTATTGTAAATGGTGCTGCATTTATTCTGTTTGACAAACTCCGTGGTTCTGGCCGCTGACCAATTAAATGCATTGTAAAACACTGACCGGATTGTGCATATACAATTTGTGAACCTGCACAGGAATGCTGGTGGTGTACGTACAATGTGTGAATTACTGCAATGAAGTGAGCAGTGATTGAAAGAGTGCATGCCTGATGATTGGTATCGTTTGTAAACGATGTGGTAATACTCACTAAATGTAACACTGCTTTTTAAAAAAACAGCAGAGGTCTGAGAATGCAGTATGTGCCTAGCTTTAAATTATGGCCTGTAATAAAATACTCTTACAATGGCCTATCTGAGCCAGTAGGAGTAACTAACAATAACTATAATCAATAACTGTTTATGGTGTTACATTATGGCACTGATTGATCTATGAACCTCTGATGCTGCGTCACCCACATACCGCTGTAACATCATGTCATCTAGGGTGTCTCATTTGAGCTTTTATATCAAGCCCCTACCATATAGGTATTTGGTGGCTTACTTTGCCACTATTTATGTAACCTTCTGCAACTTGTATTTAGAACCACTGTTGGGTTTGGACCTTATCCCAGCAGACTTAAGTAAAACCAGTATTATAATAACAAAAACAACTGTTCTTTGGCATCTGTTCCACCTTCTGTGGTTTGCATACTTCCTCATGCCTACCGTTATTTATTTCATGTTGTCCTTCCTTTTTATGTACTCTCTTTTTTGTTAGTGTGTGACTACGAAGACACCCACTCCTGTCTTGCTTCGCCTTTCAGATAATACAGAATCTCCCACACGGTGGCTCAACACTCGGCGAAGCAGGAGACATTAACACAAAACAAACAACACCTTTAGACAAGGGTTTTTATTTTACAGAATGCAAAGACTCTTTTTTTAGAATAAGGCTTGGGGTTTTATTTTACACAATGCTCTCTAACAGAAAGGATTTCCCAAATGCCAAATGCACAAAATTCAAATACACAAAGAAATATTTATATGTTTATATGCAAGCAATAATAACACACTTAGTAAATGCAGCAGTTAAGTGCATGAATGATACCATGAATAAACAAGCAGCAAATAATATGAGATAAGACTCAAGCAAATATAATATGCTGGACGTCCTGCAAGAGGTCATAAAGATATATAGATATATCTATATAGATATATATTATCTACTGGCGGTCGCCAGTAGATAGTTATAGTTAGGACCCTCTTACCATAGGAAATCCGCAACATTCTATTTTGAATAACTTTGGCGCCGGTCGACGAATACTCGCAAAATTTTCAAAATAGGTGGGGCGTTGAGCTCCGCTCCTACCCTGAAAGTCTCGGGGGGATTCGTCAAGCGGGGGCTGAGATAAAAGGGGGGTCCCAAAACGCGTTTTTCCCATGCATTTTTCCATAGGACCTTTAGACAGAGCTACAGCCCGAACGGCTGAACAGAATTTAATGAAATTTGGCAGAGAGGTAGTCCTCAGGTCAAGGAAGTGCCTTTTGTAGGTTTGGTGTAAATCTGTTCAGTAGATTCTGAGAAAATAGCCTTTAAATCAATATATATATCTGAGCCAGCTTACGGTGTGCTTACGGTGCGCTTACCGTACGCGTACGGTGACGTGCGCGAGCGCGATTCTGATTGGCCGTTAGATCTTAGTAAACATTCGAATCGGTCGAAACCAGGAAGCGGCGGCCGCCATTTTCTCTCTCGCACTCTGACAGGGGGTTGAAAAACAAAGTGCAAAAACATGTAAAGGGGCTGTTTAGACAGCTCCCAAGCACCTAGCCATGTCGAGGGAGTCCCCAACGATCCCCCAAGTGAAAAAAGGCAATTTTAATTTTTTCGAAAATTTCGCCGATTACGCTTACCGTACGCGTACGGTAATAAATAATAATAAAAAAAAATAATATCCACATTCTCCCCACTCCGTGTGCAAATGGTGCCCGAAGGGCACCATTTCTGCATGGCTTATTACAGCAAAACAAAACATATATTTTACCTGTCACAACGATGTTCATCGTATGTCCTCCATGTGCGCACGGTGCGCGAAGCGCATCGTGCGTTCATGGCCCATCTAGCGTAACGTGGGCACGCAGTGCGCGAAGCGCACCGCGTGCTCACTGTGCGCGCACGGAACGAACTGCATTAAGTGGGCGCGCACGCCACAAATGGCGTAAAGTAACTTAGCATTTAAAAAACCGTACAAATTCACTGAAAAAACCATAGGTTTCACACACGTTATAGTTAGGAATTAGCATTTAAAAAACCTTGCAAATTCACTGAAAAAACCATAGGTTTCACACATGTTATAGTTAGCTGGACATTTTACTGATAAAAAACCAATGAAATTCCCCCGTTATAGTTACTGTAGGCAACTATAACTCACGCGACCGTAATCCTCTGCTGATGACATATGTGTCTTTATGAAAAAAAAATATTTGTAATATATGTATAGCTAAAATTTAATGGAAGAAGACATGGGCAAATAAGTGTCTAAATACAGTATTAGCATCAGCAGAGGATTACGGTCGCGTGAGTTATAGTTGCCTACAGTAACTATAACGGGGGAATTTCATTGGTTTTTTATCAGTAAAATGTCCAGCTAACTATAACATGTGTGAAGCCTATGGTTTTTTCAGTGAATATATATATATATAGATATATCTATATATCTATATATCTATTACCTACTGGCGGTCGGCAGTAGATAGATATAGTTAGGACCTATCTTCCATATATATATATATATATGTATATATATATATATATATATATATATATATATATATATATATATATATATATATATTACACCAGATACATCAAATGATTACTTTGGATGTGCACCTCACTCAGTCCCACATCACAAAGAAAACACCTCAAATGATCAAAGCCACTGGCCACACATCACAATGGCAATAATCAAAGCTCAAACACCTCAAATGACCACAGCCACTGGAACCACGCATCACAATGGCACTAGTCATAAACAAGTCACCTCACCCGATCGTTCACTCGACATCCTTGCCAATTCTCACTGGGGGGCCCGTTCACAGCTAGCTTCGACTCTCGACCGGGACTCAAGTTCGGTTTGTCTTACAGCAGTACGTCTACTCTGTAAGTGAGCACCAAACTCAACTGTCAACAAACACCAGCTTTATAGTCTCAAAACTCGCACTAGAAGGTTCAAGAAACCTTCCCCCGTACCAGAGGAATCTTATCAGGACTGGTCAGCTTTCAAGCAAGCATTCCATTGAAAATGAAGGAGCTCCCACTTTCCCTCTACAATCTTGCATGTTCCAGCCTTTATCTTGACGAAGCTCACGAAAGCCTTCTAGGTACATTAAACAATCTCTCTCAAAAACAATCCTTGAACGTGGTTAACTCAAACAACTAGCAAGCGTTGCTGTGAACGCAGATAAAGCTCAAGCCAGGCAGAGTCAGAATTCCGGACGACATGAGGCCATGTCAAAGCCAATAGTAAGAACTTCAGAACACTTCCAATCAATGTTCCCTCTAATTTATTTCCTCTGTGTGCGGCAGTGGAGGGTCTCTGTGCGCTGCAACCTTGGCCATGTGCGCCAGGAACCAGACCGCGTGCGTGTGCAGCGCCAAATGTCACTCCAAACGTTTACTTTAAAAAGTGAAAAGATGGTGCATTTTTACCCATACAGCGCCACGTTAAGGGTCTTAAGGTCGGTTTGCAAATTGGATAAACACTCCATGACATGAATTGATTACACAGGCAAGTACACTTCAGGTTTAGAAAAGCACAAGACTCCAAGGGGCATATTATCAAGAACGACATTAAAATTATCGCCGCTTTAGCGGCAGGAAACTGCAGCTAAAGCGGCGATAATGGGCTTGATAATATGCCCTTGAGAATTCCAATAGAAGCCCATGTTCTGGTGTGAACCTGGGCTTCTATTGGAACGCTCAAGGGCATAATATCAAGCCCATTATCGTCGCTTTAGCGGCAGTTTCCTGCTGCAAAGCGGCGATAATTTTAACGCCATTCTTGATAATTTGCCCCCAACGGTGGTACCATCATAAGATTTTACTAAAGATTCTTAACTGGAGCACTGTTCATTGGGTGGGGAAATGTTTCCCCTTTTGTTACTTGCAGTTTAAATTCTAATCTAGAACAGTAAGCTATTAACTATCAAAGAGCTGCATTTCCATTCATTGCAATGGCAGAAAACCTGCGACAGACCACCCGAGCGGAAGAGTAATATAGCTTTTGATTGTAAGAACGTAAGGGTGTTTTTGAACAGTAAATAGAAAAATTCAGCCTGAAATTTAAAAATCAGCATCAAGAGGAATAACCTTCAATTATGTTTTACTTGCAGATAAGTTTAAACAAAACACAGAACAAGGCACAGTAGGGCAGCCGATTCAAGGGAGTTCCTCAAATACTAAAATAGATGCCTAAATAACAGCCAACCTCTATACGTCTCAAACCACAAAGTGACTAGCTAGAATTCAAGCTCTGCATTTTTGACCCCATACCTCCGGATATGCTGTAGGTACCACAAGGGAGAGGGGCTGCAGCTTGCACCACACGCACTGCAGCCGCGCAGAGTAACTACATTTAATACAGTTAGTGACAGTGCGTGTGCCAGTAAGTATGTTCCACAGTAGCCCTTATGACCCGACTGCTAATTAAATAAACAAAAACAGAAAGGCCATGACAGGACCGGCTTCAGCGCTGATGCAAATGTATTTTGTGGTGCCACACCAATAACCTCTTTCTCCGTAAATACCTTTACTACCACCTTCCAACAGTGCCCCTCATTCCTCCATGGCCCCCTTTATTGACCTCCTCCTCGGATTCCCTCACTGCCACCCTCCCCCAGTGCCCCTCATCTCTCTGTAGCCCCTCCCCCTCATGACCTCCTCCTCAGACTCCCTCACTACCACCCTCCACCAGTGCCCCTCATCTCTCCCTAGCCCCTCCCCATGACCTCTTCCTCAGATTCCCTCACTGCCACCCTCCAACAGTGCCCCTCATCTTTACTTAGCCCCTCTCTCATATGCATTTCATTTGTTGTATAGCGCTACTCAGATCAGTGTAGTGTGTGTCAGTACTTTACACCACGCACACATTATACAGAGACAATGAATCATACAAGTATGTCAATCAGTCTACAGGGAATGTCACATAAGCCAATGAGGATTACAAGGTGTAGGAATCACATGTCATCCATACTGGTGGGCAGTATATTTTAAGAGGGTTTGGTCTGGGGAAACACAACCTTAGGATTTAAAGAGTATTCCATGGGGATCAGCTTTACTGATAAAAATGTACATCTGCCGAAACATACTCATTTTAGCAACATTTGAATAATGAAAGACTGGGGAAGTACTAACTATATCACAAAACAAAAAAAGCCAAGTTCTAACTATACCATTCATGTTTGTCTGCAGCTCTTTGATGACAGTTCATTGGTCACTGTCCTATGTTAGGATTGTAACTTCTGAACTGCAAGTAACACAAGGATCGCTGTGACAAAGGCAGTAACCCACTGAGCTATCCACATAAAATACAGTTCATCTGACAGACAAATGATTGCTCTCCAGCAGGATCACCAGTATTATCTGGTCCTTTTGTACTGTCTTATTGTTGTCCTGCATCGGCCATGATGTGGATAAAAACTGTTTAAAGGAAGCACACACTGTGCAGATTTTAAAAAGAAAAAAAATGTAGTAACACATTCTCGTACCTACTCCATTAGTCAAACTTTGTGTCACAGCCTGATGTGATAAGCCGCTGCAGAGGTCAGGAAAGGTAAATAGGAATAAATAAACTTCTTCTCTCCTGCGCTGCATAGAAAAAGAAAAATCCACGCAGCAGAACAGTAGGCAAAGGTTACCATTGTCAAAGAAAGGATTTGTCACCTTTCGCCATGTGGAGATGAAGGGGTGAAAAAAATAAATAAAGCCAGGTTAACATGTAAATGGTATTTTAAAGACCTGTGAAGTACTCGGATGCGGCCACGATAATCTCTAAAACTGTCTGCGTGCGCCCGGGAAGCTGTCTCGTCCCGGGCTGACACACACGAGGGGGGGCTTGCAGCACTTTGAGCCCAATGGCGTTGCGCGCCTGCCTTCAAGCCCTCACTGCAAGGGCCAAGGCTCCTGTTTGGCTAGAACCGGGCCTGGTGGGGAAGAGTGTGGGCTTTTGTTTAAGTATTTATGTTAATCACAGCTCGTGAAGGGGCTGTGATTAACATGAATACTTAAACAAAAGCCCACAATCTGCCCGCAAGTGCAGAAAGACGTAAGACCCCAAGCTCCCAAGCACCAAAGCCCACCTTACCTTGAGTCTCTTGGGATAGCAGCACTTTAAAAGTTAAAGGCAGCATTCCTGCGCTAGATCTCCAGAGATGAGTGGAGATAACCAGCAAAGTCCCACAAGAACGGAGCCGTGTGGCCATATAGGAAGGCCGGTCTCGAGACGCAGCAGCTCCAGGGAGCTGGGGCAGACATGGAAGCTGCAGACACAGGCTGGCCTCGGCCCAGGGTCGGATTGGTAACACAGGCACTCGGGAAATGGCTGAAGGGCCGGTAACCGAGTTCAACTGTGGGCTGCTTTTTTGGGGCAGCCTGGGGGCTGTCTGTGCTGTTAGGATGCCCCAGTGGGTGCCCGAGTGACCTTTCTAGAGGCAGATGGGCGAAGGTATCACTCCCTTTCTCTTGCTGGACCAGCCCATAAACGTATGCTGATTGAGCGGGGGGCAGGGGGCCTGAGCAGAAGGGGGTCTCACTTGCATTCATTTGTGGCTCAGCAGTGTGAACTAATCTGTGCATCTAAGTGAAGTTAATAAAACATGCCTCCACCCCCTTTCTTTTCATAAAAGTTCACGTGTTTTGCGGAAGGCAATACACAAATGTGGGCCACTTTTTTTTGGTGTGCCTGGGCCAATTTTTTATCCCAATCCAACCCTGCCTCGGACTGTAGATGGACGAGGAGGTGCCCTGGCACGCTGGTGCCACCAGAAGAACAGAAAGCCACGTGGGTTTGAGCAGCTGGCACAGTATAAATGTTTTCATTCATTCACACACTGCAGCGCAGTGACCTTGCGCCAAGGAGTGTGGCCGTGTCACAGGATCATCACAAGGGATATATATGTTCTGCAGACAATTTACAATCCATCTGGATCGGGTACTTCAGTCCTTCCAGTGTATTGCAACCAGAGCACTTAAAAGGCAAGTTTACATAGAATAAGCTGCAAACGGCACTGAACCTTCTTCACACATGGGCAAGACATTTTAAAATAAAGTTGTGCTCCTTCGCACTTGTGTTTTCTGCACCGGCTTCATTTATTCGCCACACTCCCTCAAACCTCTGAGCCTCGTGACTGCAAAAACGGGTATCAGTTAGCTCTATCAATTCTGTAAAAGACACCACCAAAACTTTGATTCCACGCCCTCTTGCCTTATAAGATCCCTCCATTACTAAAAGCCACTGACTACGACAACACGATTCCTTTCTCCAAAACGAAGCCCTTCTCTCCTTACACTCTCACCCTCACTCACCATCATCAGTGCTCCCACAGGCACCTTACCCTCCTCCTGAAAAATCAACCAGATCCTCTCTCTATAAATGAAAACAATCTTAATGCAGGTAAATAGCTGTCCATCTACATCTCCCCCTGCAGAGATGGATGCCACCAACTGCAAAACCCTGCTGGTGCTAAACACACCAACATTGGTTCTGCCACAGGCGCAGCATCCAGGTAGCTACAATAGTCTAAGGGTCATTAGGGTTAACGCTAGCCACCACTGTTCCCGAGTGAGCAAGTACAAATGTTAGCAGGGCCATTATCGCAGACATCCACCACAAACACACGGAAAGAAATGCAAAGGTGATGGTGCCTAAACATGAAGAGGATTCTCAGGTGGGTGGAAGCTGTGCCGGGTTTAGGGTGGTGCGAGGTTGCACGGTTACTGACAAATGGCGTCCGTTAAAGAATCCTTCACGGACAACGGGCAGACGGCCGAAATGACGTACGGTTGGTCACCCTATGCTCCAAAACAATACAGCAAGTTTAAAACCACGGCGTGTGCTTTGTAGGGTAATCGGCCTGGTTTGCAGACTTGCTGTATTGTTTTGATAGTAAAGCGAGGCTGCGGGCAGATTGAATGCTTTTATTTAAGTATCCATGTTAATCGCAGCCCCTTCACTAGCTGTGATTAACATGGACACTTA
Organism: Triturus cristatus; assembly: GCF_964204655.1. Lineage (NCBI taxonomy): Eukaryota > Metazoa > Chordata > Amphibia > Caudata > Salamandridae > Triturus > Triturus cristatus. Next base: position 729,119,276 of record NC_140590.1, on the reverse strand, counting down.
AACAAAAGAATTCAAGCTGCCCGCAGCCTCTCTTTACTATCAAAACAATACAGGAAGTTTGAAAACAAGGCCGATTACCCTACAAAGCACACGCCGTCGTTTTAAACTTGCTGTATTGTTCTGATAGTAAAGCGAGGCTGCGGGGGAGATTGCGTTGATTTTATTTAAGTATTCATGTTAATCGCAGCTCGTGAAGGGGCTGCAATTAACATAAATACTTAAATAAAGGCACACAATCTCCCCCGCAGCCTCGCTCTACTAAAGAATACAGCAATCAGGGCAATACAGAAGCCCCAACAAAAGGAATTGGCCGCATTAAGCTTACCTCCGCTCCCGAGTGTTCCGCTACAAAGTGGTCACTTCCGCCGCCGCCGTCCTCAGTCTGAAAATGCCTGTTTTTCGCGCCGCGCGCCTTTTAAAAGTGGCGGCGGCGCGAATTCTCTCGTGGGAAGTGCCATCTGTGCGCGCTGCACACACGGCACTGCGCGCTCGAAGGTAGAGAAGTGCGCGCGCGCACGGGCGCACTTTAGTGGGAACAGTGCTTCCAATGTACAACACAATTCACATTTGTGCACCACTGCTTATAGCATTACATGCTTCATCTCTCAATGTACAACACAGAGCACATTTTTGCACCACTGCTTATAGCATCACATACTTTATCTCTCAATGTACAACACAGTGCACATTTGTGCACCACTGCTCACAACACTGCACTTCGAGACCAAAAAGTACATTCCACACTCCTCTCTCCCTCTCATGCTTTCAAATGCACATCCCACATGTTCTGTTTTCGGCAAGGCTGTCCTACTCTGTGACAGCTCCCACTGAAAGACAGCAAGATTAAAAGAAATAAACCTTTAAGAGAAGCAGGCATAAGCAGGACGTTGTACATTCAGGCTAGGGTAAAATAACACACCAAAGTCAGTTAAAATAATGGTAGTCAAATGTATTCACAGGGTGTCAGATCACAAGAGTGTCTCTAGCACTACAACCCCTCCTCTGACCGAGCCTCTGGTATCCCCTAAAGTCTAGGGTAAGGAGTAGGTGTATATTTGTTCTTTATTCACTAGTAATCTTAGTGGACAGAGCTCACATGGCGGATCATAGAATCCCAGAATCCTAATATAATGGTTCCATAGCTAAATAGACACTTATTGGATTTGATGTGTTTTCACATCACTGTTGATAACACTTCTTGTCACCATCCCCCCTCTTTAGTTCCTAAGAAGGAGATCGGCATTTCATTACCCACTTACATTCACACGATATGGTTTCTCTACTGTGCCTGTTGGGTGATGAATGCCAGCAAGCAAGGATGCCTGTGGTTATAACTGTGCAGTTCACTATGGTGTATGTTAAAATTAGTGTGTGATGCACACCAATATAGTTTTTCTGACTTGTCCTTTTGGATTACTCTTTCCCTTTTGCAGGTGCATGATGATGTGTATATAAGAGTACACTAGGTAGGATTCACTGCGGCACACCCTAGGTGTACTCCCCCACTGTAGTATGTATGAGATATAGGGGACACATGATAGTGCTTCTGTAGGGATCCAACAGCCCTGACGAATGCCCCAGACATCTATGGCTCTGTGCGTGGGCAGAAACATGCTGTCTTAGTGAATGATGGACTAAGAGACATTATGCTCCTAAGGTTCCATCATTGCTATTGCTTTTAACATACCTTAGGTCCTCACAAATAGAAGTGATAACTGGATCCTAATTTTGTCCTGTATGTTTTATGTAAGAACTCCTTCCTCTCGCCAAGTCTTCGTGGAAGTTGAGTCCACCCTGGTAGCACCATCTTACCAGGGTGGGGAGAGGATGCCTATAATGAAGCACGACACAATATTGTGGTGAGGCATCCTCTTCCATTAAGGATGGCCTCTCTTTAGACTACATGTGACTTACAGCTTTGGAATCTCTATATCTAACCACGGTTTCCTTGCTCTTTATATTGGTATAGGCAACCAACTTCTTTTCACGTTTTTTGTATGATACTTGGAGACAGTTGGTTTGCCCTAGTCTTCCCCTGACTCTCTCTTCAGTGGTTTAGGTAATTTCATTTTGAACATAAAGTAAGAAACTCAGAAAATGACAGTAAAAGTGCCATTATGGTTTAAAAACTGAACCTAAAAAGACTGAAATTCAACATTTATAGTTCAGTGAATTAACTATAATGTGTGCTCCGTCATGTACATGATATATTCTTGTGTGATTTGAATCAAATTTGCATAGTAATATGACCCTTTTGCAGTTAAAAACGATAACTCTGTGATGTACAGCACTATGTTTTTTCGGCCTGTGCCAAACTAGGCCTCAATTCCATTCTGTTTTTGTATGGTTGCATTCATAATATTCTTAGTGTTTTTATATTTCTCATTGACACGGTGCAAAGGAACATGATCACTGTTGGTTTCTGTTGACATGCTGTTCTCGAAGAACTCAATGGGAAGCCTTTAGATACTTTTCAAGTCTCTTTCTGCTCGCTCACTGTAGGCCATTCACCTATGAATCTTTCCATTGTTTATGTGGACACATAATAAGGGGTATAGTGCTGAGATTGTGATATTATATGGCGTCTTTTAATGCTGTATTTTGATTTGATGTTGTATTGTTGCATTTCTTCCACTCAATGCTGACTGTGCTAACTATATCATAGACCATGACACATTGACCCTTTATGGAGCTGTCTCATGCTTCACAAAGGCTCATACTCCTTTATCTTTACCTGCAGAGGTGTCTAATAACTAGGTAAAGCTGTTTTCCATTCCACAGTTATGTACTCACTCTTACAAAGTCATGTGACTGTACCAAGGCCTGATATAGGTTTACCCCTTTTTCTGCAGCAAATCAGTGCACTCTGGTATTATTCATTTTAGTTTAGTTTGGTTAAACAAATTTGACTAGCCTAAAACACCTGAAAACAATGATCTGTAAAAGAATAGGAAAACCGGTGTCCCAGTGATGTGGTGTCATCTGATATTTAGTGTGATCTTATCAAAATAGATACAATTGCATAGGACCCCTTATGCAAGTCAACGACGCAGTATATTTAAGAGGCTTCATTCCAATCTCACGAAAGAAGGAAGAAAAATATTTTATCTTTAGGAATAGAATCTATGTAGTCAACCAGATGTCACTCAATGTTTTTGTAATATGCCTTTACAGCTATGTTTTAAAAGTATTAAGTATGATTAAATAACTGCGTTGTTGGTAATAACATCATAATTTGAGTCTAATTCCTTCGAAAAGAAGTGACAGTGACAGCAGATAAAGGATATATCCTGATTAATCAAATTTCCAAATATGTAACTCTTAAAAGCAGTTAATGTTCCATACTTGTGGGAATTGATTAACCACTTATTGTTTTAAACACATCGTGTAGTCCTTCTTTTATACAGCCAATACTGAGAATAGAGTCAACAAGTATAACCACATAGGTGTGCTGAGTTTCAGCACCCTTTATATTTTCTGTGTGTATTAAGATGCATGCCATCTTTTAACCGGCCACTTTCTGTGTATCATAGACTGACAATGAAATAATTCTTCCATCTCTAAACTGATGCTGTCGAACTTGTGGAATTAACAAAGAACATATTGGGGACATTTATAGAAACATTTGAAATGTCACTAGAGGTTGAGGGAGTAAAGGAAGGAATGTGATTATTTCATTGCACTACCAAGATCAGAAAAGTTTAACTAAATCAATAGGAGGAAAGTCCTCTGCATGGTTTTTCAAAGGGTATACCATCCTAACCTGTCAGTTATTCTGGCTTTCCTTGTGTTCTCCCCTTGTGAACTAAACATCCATATGGGCCTCCTTAAGTGCCCCATCCTTTTGCATTTTTGTTTGGTGGGGTTCTGATTCAAATTGTATCGATTCTGAGGGAATCTGCCTGCTGATTCATCAACCCAGGTTACAGGTAACAGGTCCTAGTAGCAGCAGATTAATATGACATGGGCACAAATCTATGTTGCGGTAGCAATATTGAGTCTTGACTGTCCAGATCCCCAGTCTCTTGCCTTCATTATGTATGGAAGCTCAGTATGCATAGTTTATTGATGCCGGGTGAATAGTGGGGTACATGTGAGCCTGGGTGCATTCAAAACCAGAAACTGCATTCCGACCCACACATCTGCTATCCGCTAAATATGAGTGCGCAGGAAGACTAATCTGCATCTCCTTGGTAAACAAAAGACCTGTTGGAATTTCTAAAAGTAGCATGGTCTCTCCCTCCTCATTTCAGTGGCTAGGCCTCCTCCCTCCAGCTACAATGGGTAATAGACTTCCTCGGTCTGGGAAGCTATCCTCACCCGTATCCTATGCCCTGCTAACCCAGAGGAATCCAAATAGACCCACTTAGCTTAGATATTTCTGTGAGGCAGACCTTAAGAGTAAACATCAGCAGACACCCTCATTTGCACAATCATGTTTTCAACATTTGCATTTCTCACCCTGTATATATTGCCACATTATTTTTATAATGCGGTTACTGCTTCATTTAAGAGCAGCCTAAAGCTCTCAATATTCCCTTATATTTGCATCTAGCCATTGCTTTATACTTTCAACTCCTGAGCTGATCAGCTGTGTTTGTTTTAGCTGTGGTTTAGTAGCAGACTAGCACCAGACAGACTGTTTGCCTGGTCCTAGTGCCCATCAGAAAATAGTCAATGTAGTACTAACTCACATGCAAATAATGATGTTTCGCTCTGTAGTTTACATGAAACCTTTGAGTTTCACTTAACACATCCTATTATCTTCTCTCCCTTTTCTTTTAATAACTCTCTCCTTGCTTTTCATCCTCTGCGTGCCTCCTCTCTCAGAGTACAGCCTAATCCAAGTCATGTACGTATTTGCATTAAACTCTATTATTGTATATCTGCAAATTGCCCACACTTCATCTCATAGATCACAACTTCTCCTTCTTTAAAAACCACACCATGCACCCTAGCAATAACTGATCTCCTCTAGCTCATGAAGAATCCCAAGGACTAGCTGCATGAACTCACATAACATAACATGTGTATTTGTAAAGTGCACATTCACCCAAGGGCATCTTGGCGCTGAATAACAGATGTTCATTATCATCCAACTCAATGGTACACATTTTATTGACCTCAGAAGGATGAAAGGCTGAGTGGACCTGTCAGGATTTGAGCCTGTGACCATGAGGTCGAACAGGCTCCTACAGTGAATGCATCAGTCAACTAAGCCACCAGACCTGGCATAGCCCCCACTAATGTTCACAACTAACTCATACTAAATAATCCACCACAAAGACACTAGAGTAAATGCATGGAACGGACTCTTTGAAAACACAAGACTAATCCCAATAACCAGTGGACTAACTATCAATTTTGGGTTCCAGAGCAGCTTGCTGTCTGAGATAAAGTACTTAAGCACCTTGCAAGGGTTGTAAGCACTATACGAATGCAATCACAATAGGGTCAACTCATGGATAATGTCTGCTTAACAAGCAAATTAATAGAATTTTAATTAACTGAACTGAACGGCATGGGAATATAAAGGAGTATTCCCAGTAACTCAGATTATAGGCATTAAAAACATAGAACAAAAGAAACAAATACATTTTATTTATTGGCTTTATTACAAATATTGTAGGAAATAAGAAACTGTGAATAAACAGAGACTTTTTGTTGCCTCCATTCTTGTGGCCTACAGACTGATCATTTCACAGCTCCTCATTTCTACAAATTTTGCAGACAAGGAAGTGGATCCACTGTCTAATGTGTCAGAACTGATTTGGAGTGATTCTCTTTAAAAATTTCCTGGCTGCAGCTCAGACACAGCCTTTGTGTTAGGTGATGGCTCCAAACAGGAGTAAACAAAACATGGTCACAATGAAGCTCCTGGTTGTCATCAGCCTTCCTGAAGCAGTCATCAGGCACAAACAAAAGAGCAGGCCCTAATTAGAAACTTTGATGTCTTTAACTAGAGAAACCTCTGATGTACCGTCACTCCTACCATCTTCCCTGTGTCGTTGTTCAGACAGAAATAATCAGCAGCCCTTTGCTAACAAGTACATAGCAAATATTTCTGGTGGCAGCATTTTCTCCATCCTCCCTCACCTCAGTGTCTGCGTCTCCACCCTCCAGCCACAGGGATGCAGTCAATACACTTCCACTGTCTGGGGAAGCAGTAGCTATTCTCAGTCACATGCCATGCTAAGTCTGGGGCTCACTGGTGTCAGCACTCAGACTTTCACCACACACAGAGTCTTACTACTACACGCTTGCTACACATCCACCCGACTTTCACACACATGAAATGTCAGTGCAAAGGTCTGTGTGTCACTTAGACTACTCTACTAGTCCTGAAACTCACTGCCTCTTTGATAGCCTTCCAACCACTTCTTCTCCATATGTATGTCCATCACCATTAACCTAGCCCTCAGAGTTTTGCTGAAGCTGTCCCTGCTGGTCTTGGTTCCCAGTGCTATCACAGATTGCAATCAGAGACCTTTGTTACTGGGAATCTCTCTGTGAGACATTTGAGACAATCGATCTATCTGAAGCCTCCCTAACCCCTTCTTCTACCCATTAGAGTCTTCTCTGTGATCCTGAGCTGCCCTTTGCTGGTTGCCATAGCCCTTTTACCCCTTTGTTAGCCTTCAAACATTTTTGCTGACTTCAGCCCTCTGAGTTTCTCAAACCCTTTCTGTCATCCTTCACAGACCATACTTGTTTTTACCCATCCACCTTTTGACTCTTCTGCCAAGTTTCAGCCCCTCAGTTCTCTGATCTACATTAAGACTGCTATTCCTTCATGAGGCAGCATATGTTATCAGTCAGAGGTCACAGTGTAACAGTCCTGACTTTTTATTCACTTTTCATGTTCTGATTTTTCAGCAAATGCTTACCAGTTCTATAAGTGAACTGACAAAGGTGGAAGTTTCTAGGAGTTGACAGTATAAGAAGCATGAGTAAGAACTCCCTTCAAATGGGATATCCTAATGCGTGTGGCCTCAATCACATTGGTGTCCTCCAGCTCCCGGTCTTCTTCCTTCTTCTGCTGGTCCTTCTCTGCCTTATGGTGTTGGTCCTCTACCCAGTCCTGTTCTAAGTCTTCCTTTTCTGGGTTGTTTTGGTCTTCCTGGTCCTCATCCTTGCACTTGTCCAACTAGCTGTGGTTACCATGACATTGGTTTTCTGATTTTGGTGCTCCTGGTTCTAGTTCTTCCTGCCCCAGGTCTCTTGGCCCTTCCTTGCATTGGCCCTTTAAGGGCCTTCCGATCCAGGTACTACTTCCATCCTGCTGGTCTTCTGGGACCTTCTCTCTCTGGCTTTGTTGTCTGGGCTATGTTGGGTCTGTCACTTCTAATCCTCTTGTTTGGGTAATCCTGATCCCCCTTGTTGTGATCCATGCCCTCTTGGTTCACCTGGTAATGCATTTACTGGTTCTGGATTTCTTTATTATGACCTCTTGGGCTGGGCTTGGTCATTTTGATTCTGGTCTGCCTCATTAATGCTTGAGGCTCTGTCTTGGTTCCCATGAGCCTCATCAGCATGGTCTTACTACCCCAGTTGCTGGTCCTCCTGGCCCCTTTGGATCTAGCTCTACTGGTCCTCTTAGCCCTGTTCCAGGTCTGGTTCTGCACTAACTCCTCCACTCAGTCCTGATCTTCTTTGCTCAGGTCATCTTGTTCCTAGCCACTCAGCTTGGTCAACCTACTTCTTGTCATCCAGACCCCCCCCCTGTCCTGGTCCCCTTTTCTTTTGTGTTGTGATATGCCAGGTCTTGATCCTCTGAAGCCTCTGTGACTTGATCTTCTTGGTACCCTGGGTTGTGGTCCCACTGGTCCTCCTTGTCCTGGTCTTTTTAGTTTTTGCCCTACTGGCTCTGCTTGCCTGGTCATCTGCTCTGGATACTCCAGGTCCTGTTCTCCAAGTCTTCCTCACTCTTGGTCTGGTGTGCCTAGCACTGGTCTTCCTATTCATGGTCCTCACAGTTTGGGTTCTCTTCCTGGTTTTATGTCCACCATACTTGATTCTCTTGTGTTCTTATCTTTCTAGCGTCTTTTAATGTCTACTCTTATTTGACCTGTCCATCCTGGTCCATTCTTGTAACACTTCCTGTTCCCTCTTGGTCCTCTTGACTCTTGTCTCCTTGACCAGGTCCTTTTGATCCTCCTCACCATGTGCATCCAATTTTGGTACACCAGTTCATGGTCCAGCTGGTTTCATCTACCCACCTGGCCTCTTATTTTCTGGTCCTCCTAGGCCTCGCACTCTTATCCAATGTCCCCCTGGAGTGGGCCACCCTGGTCATCCTAGACATGTGCCTTGTCCTCATGGTCCATCTGGCACTACACCCATTGGACTGGGTCCTCTTGGTCCTGTTTCTCTTTGTTCTGGTTCTCTTTGTTTAGGTCATTCTGAGTCTGATTATTTTGGTCCTGATCCTCCTGTCCACCTGGGTCCATTTTTGTCTTCCTGTCTTTGGCTGTTCTGGTCCTCTTGATCTTTCTCACCCTGGTTCTACTACCACCAGGTCCTGGTCTTTCTGCCCCACTTGGCACTCTAGGCCCTAGTCCTAAGGTCATGGTCTCTTTGGCACTCCTAGGCCTGTTCACTGTCTTCTGGGCTCTGGTCCTTCTAATCATATTTGCTCTGGTATTCACCTTCCTGGCCCTGGCCCACCTGATATCCTTGATAATGCCCCCCTCATCTTTCTTGCTTATTCTGGTTTTCTGATCCTACTGGCCACATTCCTCATGCTCCTAATCTCCCTAGTCTTCCTGGCTCTGGTCCTGATCCTCCTTGTCTTGGTTCTCCTGTTCCTTGCCTTCATAGTTCTACCCCAACTGGGCATGATCCTCCTTGTTCTGGCCCTCCTGTTCCTCATTTACCTGACCATCCCAATCACAGCCATGCAGGCTGGTCCTTTTGGCTATGGTCATCCTGGTCCTGATGTCCCTGGTCCAGATCTTCCTTTTTCTCACAAAGTTGGTCTTCTTGGTCCTTTTGGAGATCCCTGTGACTGTCACTTATGGCCCAAATATCACTATCCAAAATGATGATGTTCCCTTTCTCAATATATTTTTCCACAAACTTTCCAGTTAAGATACCTGTTGTGTGGTTCAAACAGTTAGATGTTCTACTCGTGAACTAATATGAGATGGAGGTCACCATAGAGTGTCGATTGAAGTTCTGTGATGCCCACCAAAGGATGGAGGCCTAGGAGCACCAGACTTTGAGTTTTACCACTTGTCTGCGCAAATGCAGTGGGTGTCTACATGGTTAGACGAAACCAAGAGGTTACATCTAGTCATGGACCATCAGAACTAGGAAAGGCTAGGGCGACCTGTGGTGGGCCAGGACAAGTTAATGCAGAACCTTGAAAACAAGGAGCAGGAGGTCTACAGCCAGGGTGATCAGGACCAGTAGGACCAGGATAAGCAGGACAGAGACCAAGAAGACTAGTGAAGTCAGGACCAAGGGCACCCAGAAGACTAGAACAAGGAGGACAAGACGGACTAAAATGATCATGACCAGAAGGAAAGGAAACAAAGGCTATGAGGGCCATGAAAATTAGGACTTAGAGGATCAGATTTTGGATGGCCAAGTGGGGCTGAGTAATCATTATGGGTAGCAGGACCAGGGTGAGAAGTATCCAATGTAAAAGGCCAACCAGAGTCAGGAAGACCAAGGAGATTGGGCAGTTTTAGCTAAGAAGACCAGGACCAAACTGACTAGCCACAGGAAGACCCAAACAAGGAGAAACTGAATAAAGAGGGTCAGGACCAGTGGGTTCAGTACCAGTAGGACCTAGAAGACTAAGAACAGATCCAGGAGGACTAAGACAACCCAAACCAAGAGAACAAAGATTAAGAAGGACATGAGAGGCCATATGGACTAAAAGAACCTGCAGGACAAGGACCTGCAGGACCAGGGCTAGAGGGTTCAGGGTGAAGACAACCAGGAAGCAGTAACAAGGTCCAAGAAGACCAAAAAGGATCAGGGGCAGGGCAAGACTAGGGGAAACAAAAAATGGCATGGATGGCCAAAAACAAGATTTATGATGGCCAGCACAATAAGACAAGGAGGACCGGGTTGACCAGGACCAAGGACACCAGGGCAACTGGTGGACCAGGTCTAGGAGAATTAGTCCCAGAAGAACCCAAACTATAAGGACAAGGACCAACAAGATCAGAACCAATGGGCACAAAATCACAAGAACTGCAAAAAACAAGAATAGGACGACCATGGTGAGAAGAATCAGGGAGGTGAGTCCAAGGATCCAGGCAACCATATCCAGAAGGATAAGCTCTAAGATGACCACGAAACAAAGGACCAGGGGTACCAAGAAGATCAGGGCAAAGTGGATCAGGACATTGAGTACCAGGACCAGAAGACCAGTTTTTTGTAAAATATATTTTTATTTGCATTTAGGTATTCATTTAAGCAAGACATATCTTAAACCAAGTCAGTCAGTCAGTCAGTCAGTCATAATAGCTTTATTCGACAAATAGTCACGAAAGCTGAATCCAGTACAAAATATATGACCAAAGTATACAAAGCTGTTAAAAGGGAAATTTCCCACCAATATATATATATTAAAAAAAAAATAAAGATATATAAAAACAACAATAAAAGTTCATATGCTCCTCTCAAGACTATATACATATATACAAGGGAGACTTTTTACATTTAAAACATTAAAACATTAACACATGAGGAAAACAAGAACCCCGACATTATTTTAGCAGCCAAGAAAAATAGAGAATACAGCATACAATATACATTAGTTATAAAGCCGCAATCGCTTTTGATTTTATAATCCATGCCCATCCTAGAAATTTAGCTAGGGCTAGTGGTGACCATGTTTCGGTACGGATTAATCTAAGTGCTACCTCACATTTTCGAGTACCCAGAACTCTACAGATTGGGGCCAGCCATATGCGCCGTGGAACTGTGTAAGCAGGACACACAAATAGCAAATGGGCAAGGGACTCCAAGTTTGCATGACAAATGGGACAAGAAGTGTCATCTGCTATGCCCCAACTTGCAGTAAAAGACTTGACAGGATGTCCCAGTAAGATTCTAGCTTTTGTGTTGGTTTAGCCACTAAGAATTGGCCTGTTAATGTCGAGGGATCACTATTCCTGAAAAGGTTGCCATCCACCCATCCCCAATATCTTTCCTTCAGTTGTGCTTTAGAGGGAAATGGAGTGTTTTCAGGATTCTCCCAAAGAGCAGTCATGCCAATGTTTACTAGTATAGACCTAACATTCTGTAACCATTGGATTTTCTGGTAACGATCTGCTCTTATTAGATCTTTTAGGCCCTCAACATAGGGTGTCAATTCAAAAGTTGACCAAATTCTCCGCCAGTACAGCAAGGGGCGTAATCTGACGCTGTCAGCCAGTGCCTTCCTGCCTAGATCACAAAGTAGTGGCCGTGTGGGTGTGCTTTGGGGAAGGCTAGTAATTTTCCGTAGGAAACTATTTTCAATTACAGTCAATTTAGAAAGGTTTTTAAATCCCCAGAGCTCTGCCCCATATAATACTGCACTAACTACTTTCATGTTATAAATGGTCAAGACAGGACTAACTGGTTCTGTAAATGATGCATTAAACTCAGCCAGTAAGGTACCTGTCAACTGGCGATGTTTCAATGTGGCCATGTCTAGTTGCTTACCCCACCTTATGTCGCCCTGCATAATGACACCTAGATATGTAAAATCTTTTACCTGCTCCAGTGGACGCTTATTCAGCACCATCGCTCCTCTAAAGGATCTATGGGTGTTAAATGTCATAAATTTTGTTTTGGTTACATTTATCTCCAAACCCCGCAGATGGCAAAATTCCTCCAAGAGTGTTAGGGCTCGCTGTAAGCCGCTCGGTGTTTTAGCGATTAACAGCGTATTGTCGGCGAACATAAGGATAGGCATTTTTACACCCGCCAGTATAGGAGCGTCCGTAGGATTAGCTTCCAAGAATTTTACAATCACATTAATAAAAATGGAAAACAAAGTTGGGGCCATCACCAAGTCATATTCACATGTTAACAATTTTGTACGTGTGCAAAGATATATTGTAAACATGTGGCAACAATTGTCACAGACATTAGCATATATTTATGCATATACATTCCCAAATCACTGCGTTCCACATATCGGTTATCAGTTTGGTATTGCTACCCATTTACGTTGTCCCAGCTGTATTATGACTGGGGTAGTCCGGAACCTGGTTTCCGGGCTCCCTCTGAAGGTGTACTTTGTCATGAGTCCTAAATGACTCTAAATCAATGCAAGGGAGTGGGGAAACCGGGGGAAATCAGTGTCTGTAAATGTGGAAGAGGCACATAAGAAACACAGCCTTAATCCAAAATGAAAGATTTTTTAAAAAAAAAACAAAATATAACTAGTGTGTCTCTTGGGGGTTTGGGTCTCACGTAGTAGGAGGTATATCGTGGGAGGTGTGTCTGGTAATTGACGATACTTTTTGTGTGTTTTGCAGCATCTAGTAGGACAGTTTTTTTGGCCGTGCATGGGGAAGGTGGTACGGCCCACAGAGTACATAACGTTATACCAGTTATATACATGCAATATATGGCAGTGGGCGGGCCAGCTCAGTCATTCAGTCTCTCACTCCCTTTTGTGTGGCTCCTAATCACTCCCCTCACCCAGGTTGTCCTCCCCGTCTTCTCTCTCCCGGTCATCAGGCCACTCTGTTTGGGATCAGTATTCCCTCCTGGGTGTTTCCAGCCCTCCAGGACCTCTGTCAAGAAGTCTGCTTGAGGGCGTCTCCGGACTCCTCTGGCATCCTCTCGATGGTGGACTCTTTCCTCTGCCCTAGCCCATGTTGTGATAACTCTCAGCCATGTTGTCAAAACAGGTACTGTTCCTGATTTCCATGCCCTTGCTATTCTGCGCTTGACCAACCCAAGGTCAAGATCCCCAGAATTAGTACCTATTTTACATGTTTTAGGTCTTGGAAAACCTCCCAAGAGGCAGGTTTCCACTGTGCAGTGAAGAGAGGGCCCCAACTTGGTATGGAGTCTGAGGAGAACCACGGTCCAGAAAATCTGAAGTATAGGGCACCCCCATGTCATATGGCAAAAGTTCACATCAGGCGGCCGACACCTGGGACATTCTCAGGGTTCCCCTCCGTATATAACCTGCAGTCTATGAGGGGTGAGGTAAGTCATGTGCATAAAGTTATACTGTATATAGTTTAATCTTGTATTGTGAGAGATTTCCTTAGGGTAGGCTAACACCCTGTTCCATTCCCTGTCTGTAATTTCATGGCCCAAGATTTCATCCCATCTGGCTCTAAGGGTGACTAGTGGTCTCCTTCCCATTTTGTTCAAGACCGGTAGAACCACAACACCAGATGTCATGCCGAGCCCATAGAAATCAGGAGCTGTAGCACAGTATGAGGTGTAGGCTCATCCCTCCCCTTATCCCATAGGTCTGCAAAGGACCGCACTAAGGCCTCCCAGTTCGGGTCTCTGGGTCCACCTAATCCTACTCCTCTGGTTTAGCTAATCCTTCTGCTCCTCGTGTAAGTATTTTCCCCTTAGCTTACCTTATCTCCGCGTGCAGGCTGAGCTGCGGCAGATCGTTGGTGCGGCCTTGCGCTGCAGGACTCTTCCTTCCCAGCAAGGAAGAGGCAGTGTCCTTGCCCACTGCCAGCTTTGTTCTCCTGCACAAGTTGGGTTTTCTGCAGTGTAGTGGAGTCTTGAGCAACTTCCTGTATGGTGGCTCCTGGCATACGCTGCATTCATAAACTTTGAACAAATCAAAGGATGGTGTCGGCCATCTTGGATTGGGAACACAAGAAACATCGCTAATAATAAGGAATTACAAACATAGTAAATAATTCCTTGAGCAATACATATATATATATATATATGGAAAACGTCCTGTCCACCCTTTTTCCCTCAGCGGAACCACAGGCACGGACCTCCCGACTCCAGGGACAAATCACGGACTCCCACGAGGCATAGGTGGGTGAAGCAGTGTCAATTTATTGAAACCAAAATTTCACAGGAGCAGTGCCTGCCATGACCTGTTTCGCTCCTCGAAGGGAGCTTGATCACATGATGCGTCTCCACACTGTGACGTATTTAAGGTTAAAAATGTGCACAATCAACTGAAGAAACAAACTATCACTGTAAAACAATGTAGAAGACAGACTGCGGCACTAATGTGGTCAGTTACTAACGTTCGAACTTTACCATCATCATGGACAATTTCCGAATGACATTGCGTAATAAAGTATAGAGAGAAAAGTACATGATTTCATAGCAGCGGAATACAATAGATGAAAACATAATTTCATACATAGTGCAAAAGCATATACTGCATCCACCAATCAGCAACCTAAAATAGAGGTTGGTGATGTCTGCTAAAAACAATATTCGGCAAGTGCCCAAAATACAAAACCATAAAGTACAGTTCTCTCAATAACCAATATAAAAGAAGTTAGGCGACCTGAGTGTATAAAGTGCCAAACATGAAAAACGAGGCATCATATAATCACATATCTATCACGCAAATGGTTTCTAAGAATACAGATACATACTGTCCATCACAGATAGGTCTAATTAGCAGCAAATAATTCTACAATAAAGTGCAAGTGCAATATTGTCAGATAACTGATCAGAACTAAGAGACCCAATGCTAAAAGGAGGACAACAATGTATAAAATCAGTTAGTATCAAAATTGCATGCTAAAAGATATATATATATACACAATTGAGATGCCATGTAATAATAAATATGTATAAAAAACAAGGGAACCCCTCACGAATGTGACCTGGGGTAGAAGATAGTTCTAAAAGACAATGGTCTAGTGAGGTCAAAAATCCTCGAGTAGCGGAGCTACAGTTAGTAATTTGAGAAAAAATTCAATAGTATTTACTGATAACGGAGACTGAATTAGATCCAATTACGGAACGTATACAAGGACACAGGAAAATAGAGGAAGACTTCACATTTTATTAACATCATAAAATGGAGTTGCTTCCATTCACTATCCACTTCCCGACAACCGATCACGTTCTCTGCAATTAGCAACTCACGACCACATTCATCCTTAACTGGGGGTCGGCACTTCACTGTCGCTTCTTTCCATGAGCCTTGGAATTAATTTTCACTCCTTTAGTCCCCTCCTTATGCGCTCCTTAGCATCGGTTTGCATCGCGTTAAATTCTCTCCTTCCTTCACTGCCAGCTGTTACTACTGCCGCGCCGTTGACCTCACGCATTCTTGACGGTTGCACCACCATCATCCCTCGAATAGCATGATCGTTTTGCTTGGCAATTTATCATTAACCTCAACATCACATTAATGGCCTTGATGTTGACTCCTCTTGACACGCCTTCATTGCGCTTCCATTACAACGTAATTCATTGTTGTTAATTTAGTGCATATCTAGGACACATTAGTAATTTATTGTTTTCCCCCATTCTAGATCTTACATGCTCACACTTACATTGTCCTGATGATGATCTTGACTGACTAATATCGAAACGCCGTCGACCATAATGTCAAAGTTCCCTTAAACATTGTCTAAACCAATTGGGGTCCTTTTGACCAGTTTTTCAATGCGATGAAATGTTTTTATTGTCACTGAGCACTTCACTTCACGCACCCTCACTTTTGTATATGTGAGCACTGTATATACAATATGCACTCTGTCGGAAAAGCAAAAATGGTAGGAATGGAAGCAACTCCATTTTATGATGTTAATAAAATGTGATGTCTTCCTCTATTTTCCTGTGTCCTTGTATACGTTCCGTAATTGGATCTAATTCAGTCTCCGTTATCAGTAAATACTATTGAATTTTTTCTCAAATTACTAACTGTAGCTCCGCTACTCGAGGATTTTTGACCTCACTAGACCATTGTCTTTTTGAACTATGTAATAATAAATAGTCTGTATAAAAAACGAATTGCATAGTGCAAAACGTGCAAAATAGTGCTCTGCAAAAAATACTCTAACACTAGCAGCAAGGGAAAAAACCCTGAATCGCTTAGGCCTAAACGATCCTAAAGTGCAAGGGCAATAAAAACAGTAAACTCACAGAACAAACCACTTTTACAGAGAGCAAAAAATATATACATAACACTGATCCAATGAAACAGATGACCATCATACTACATTACCATCATGATAAATAACCATCATAAAAAACCATCATAAAAATTTGTGCAAATCTTCATTCATGTTAAGACCATTAGGGACTCGTGTGTCGAGAGCTAAAATAAAATGAGATTCTCGTTGTCTCAATAGCTTATCTCGATTTCCTCCCCGTCCGGGGTTAGGAACTGAATCTATGATTGTGTATTACAAGTCCTTCAATTTGTTGTCATGAATAAACTTGAAGTGTCTGGCCACCGGATAATTTGGGTCAGAATTCACGATGGCTCTAACATGCTGAAGAATGCATTTATGCACCGGGAGCTTTGTACTGCCAATATATTCCAGATTGCAGGTGCACTTCAATTTGTAAATAGCATATTCGGTACGACATGTGAGATGCTCATGAATAGCTATCTCCTTCTCACTAAATGCTGTTTTATAGTGAGTACTATTCTTGGCAAATGTGCACGCACGGCAAGAATTACTTTTAAAAAAGCCCATCTTAGTAAGCCAAGTACTTTTGGATTTCACCTCAGGCATAGATTTAACAAGGGCATCCCTCATAGAGGGTGCCCTTCTGAAGGTGATGGCTGGTAAGCTGGGTAGAATGGGACCAAGGATCTTATCGGTCAAGACAATAGGCCATTCTGAATAGACAATCTTGCGCATAACCTGTTCTTGTGCACTAAAAGTAGTTATCAACCGAATAGGACAAGCATCTTTCTCCAAACTCTCTTTCTCAGACTCAGTACTGGATTGGGGCAGGAGCAGGATATCTCTTTGCTGATTATTGGCTTTATTTAGGGCAAGGGTCAATTGGTGTTTCTTATAACCCCTGTCAAGAAATCTGCGAAAATCTGCAATTTGACAATCCTCAGAGACTATATCGGAATTGGAAATTCTCCGAATACGGATGAATTCGCCATATGGGATGCTGTTGATAAGATGACGGGGATGTGCACTGTCTGTGTGAAGAATCGAGTTACCAGCGGTAGACTTTCTGTGTAACCTAGTTTGCAGAATACCTTCATCTACATACAACAGGACATCAAGAAATTCGATCTTGGAGCTATCAATAGAGGCAGTAAACCTTAAATTTAAATCATTAGAGTTGATATCTCCTACAAATTTCATGGCATCTTCTCTAGACCCGCTCCAGACTAAACAGATGTCATCTATATAGCGCCAAAAATGCACTATATGACTCCACCAATGTCGGTGTGTGGTTCTGAGGACATGCTTCTCCCACCAGTCCACATGTAAACATGAGTAACTGGGGGAGAAGCATGCCCCCATCGCCACACCACGCATCTGTTGGTAAATATCATTCTGGAACATGAAAAAGTTGGTTGTTAAACACAAATCAATTATTTCCAACAGCATGTTATTATGATCTCACATATCAATGTCCCTGTTCTCCAAAAAATGTTTAGTGGCATTGACACCATGGCAGTGATTTATACTCGTATAAAGAGATTCAATGTCCATCACCACCAACAAATAATCAGAACACCAATTTATATCTTTGATCTTTTAAAAAAAATCAGTGGTGTCTCTTATGTATGACGGCAGACTAGTCACATGCGGCTGCAGAAATAATATAGACCTACTTTGATAAGTTCTCATTCATACTTCCTTGTGCTGAAATGATCGGTCGGTCTGGCACAGGGGTGACCTTCTTATGTACTTTAGGCAGAAAGTATAATACGGGAGTATATATTGCCTTTAATATAAAATATCTTAGAAGCCGTTCGAGGACAAAATGTTTTTACTAAACTAGACCTCAGAGGAGCGTACCACTTGATTAGAATCCGATCCGGAGATGAATGTGAGAGAACATTTAGAGTACTGAGTGATGCTGTTCGGACTTTCCAGTACGCCAGCTTTTTTTCAATTTTTATGTATGCTATGTTCCTTGGCTTGACTCTTCAAACCATGGTTGCTTACTTAAGTGATATCCTGGTATTTTCTAAGTACTCTGAGGAACATCCTAACCATGTCCAACAAGTCCTGCTCCACTTAAGAAACAATACATTTCCCTGTAAAATGTTTGTTCAAAAAGGATTCAGTTGACTATCTAGGTTACCTATTGTCAGCTAAAGCTATTGCAATGGACAGTAGGAAGGTTCAAGCGATCCTTACTGGCCAATCCCTTCCTCTCTAAAAGAAACACAAAGTTTCCTTGGACTAGCAAACTCCTATCTTAAATTTATCAAGGGTTTTTGTATACTTGTTTTAACTATCACAGATCTATTAAAAAAGAACAAGCTTTTTAACTAGAATAAAGATGCCATCTTAGATTATACAAAGCTGAAATCTGAGTTTGGTCGAACTCCCATCCTGCACCAACCTGATACCTCCCGGCCTGTCCCTTTCGAAACAGGTGCTTCAGATCAGACTATGGATGCAATCTTGGTTCAGCCTGATCAAGACGGGGAAGAACACCCAATAGTTTTTTTTCCAAAGAACTATTCTCCAGCCAAAATACATTATTGTGTCCTAGGAAAGGAACTCTTAGCAATCAAGATAGCCTTTAATGAATAGAGTCATTTCTTTTTGGGGGTACTACAGTGAGTGGTCATTTGTACAGGACACAGAAATCTCCAAGTACTCCCGCAAGCTGAGTGTCGAAATAGTACACAAGCCAGCTGGGTGTATTTCTTCCAACAGTTTGATTTTCTACTCACTTAAATTCCTAGTTCAGAAAATGTAGTGGCCAATTCATTGCCTAGATGTTATCCAGAATCATATAACCTTAAAACAAAGGAGAAAAATATCACTCCCAGAGCCTTCATCGCTACCATGACCTCCACGTTTCACAAATCAGTTTGTATGGAGACAAGGCGCATCAATCTGCAAAAACTAAAATAACCACATTGCAGGTTTCAGATAAAAAATATTAACAGGTTGATTTTTGTTAAAGGGAAATTTTTTATTTCCACTAGACAATTTCCAAAATCTATTTTACAGTTGTGCTATGATGCGCTCATTTTGGGACATGGAGGCCAATCAGTAACTGATAATTTAGTTAAAAGAAAGTTTTAGTGGCTGTTTTAGTGGCCGTCCCTTCATCAAGATATCTCAAGATTTGTTAAAACTTTGAGGTGTGTGCCCAAAACATATCTGGGACACAAAGAAAAGCAGATTGCTATTATCCTCTGAAATACTTCCAAACCTTGGGAAATAATATTTACTGACTTTATTGTTGAATTACCCCTGTCTGAAAATTGCACCAAAATCATGGTCACCATAGATTCCTTTAAGATGGCTCATTTCTCTCCTCTCCCCAAACTACCAATTGCATCTGAAATGGGTGAAATATTTTATTCTGACATATTCTGACTTCATGGACTGCCCTTGAAAATAACTTCAACCTAGGGCTTCAATATAGCTCCACATTTGGGAAGTCTCTGTGTAGGAAACAAGGTATACAAAGAGCCTTAACTTTTGGTTTCTATCATCAGTCATATGGTCAAGCGGAAAGACTGAATAAAACTGTGAAATATGTTTTTTTAAGGTATTGCATTTCGGCTACTCAAGACAATTGGAAATTCCTCTTGCCAGCAACCAATTTGTCTTATAATAATTCAATTCATACCTGTGCTGGATTCTCCCTTTTTTGGCTTTGACTGGGTTCCATCCAGAACATTTCCACTTCTAACAGAAACAGAAGATTATGTTCCCTGCTGTCCATGATTTTTCAGAAAGACTGAAAAATGTTCAAGTAAAACTGCTCCAAAACTTACAAATTTCTAAAGACAGTCAAATATCTCAGGCCACCCGACATAGAAGACAAGCTCCATTCTATAATGTAGGTGATAAGGCCGGGATATCTTCAATAAATCTACTGATGGAGCGGGTAGTACAAAATTTTGGATACCCCCCTATTCTGCATGTTTATACTAATTAGAATAATCTATTAATTGTAATATTATTAATGTGTTTGCATGAAGTTTAATCAACATTACTAATGTACGAAATACACGTGGGATTTGCATTTTGCATGGCTAAAATAATTTATAATTAACATAATTAACATGTGTTCTGTGATTTGCGTAATGATTAATAAATTTACTAGATGGAACTAAATTCTTGCATTAATTAGATAAACAAAATATTGATTAACAAGAAAATGTGTTTGGTCATTTATTGAAAGAGGATAGATCAGGATCTTTGAGTATGTTCTAGCGGAACTAAATCATCAATTCCAATCCAATTAAATGATTCATCGATCACGTGGGAGGAGTATCTTAATGTTTAGGTTTACGATGTGTAGAGATAAGGATATAAGTGTATAGAAGTGTAAATAATTTTCTCTCTATAGGTTATAAGGTATTCCTTTCATGTCAGCGCTTGGAACATTCCTTTCTCCTGTGCAGACCAGTGAGAAGCGAAGTGTGAATGTTGGTGTTATGGGCCCCACCAATGAATGAATGAGTAAATGCGTTAATGAGATATCTGGTCTGTGACGAAGGGAAGATATTAGGTTCGGGTTTTGTCTTGATTCCCGTTACCCAGGTTTCCTCGCTGCAACACTACCACAACCTATCTGTTGGTCAAAGCTTTCTCTGAGACATTATGGTTCCTTTGAATTGTCTAAGATAATAAATCCTGTCACAGTACATTTAAATCTGTGTTTCTCTTGGAGGATTCATCCTTCTTTCCATGCTTCTCACTTAAACCCTTATTTATGTTGTAGAGGTTGTACTGTTAAAAAGAGACCTCATACTGTACTCGTACAATACTTAATTATCTGGAAAGGATATCATTCTTGTGACTTATCCCGGGAGCCTGCAGATCAGGTTCATGCTCCCCGATTAGTCAGACAATTCTACTTAAAGAATCCTCATAAACCTGGAGCTCCTAACAGAAAGCAGGGTTTAAGGATTTTCTCCTTATCTCCATGTGTGGGCTGTGCTACAATGGATCATCAGTGATGCCGCAGGATCCCTTTTTTACCGACAAGGACTGAACAGCATCTTTGTCCAGTGCCATCTTTATTTTCCTGCATGCCATGTTTCCCAACAGCGCTGTGGATTCTGGGGCGAATCCCTGCATGCTGGCTCCTGGAGTACGCCACGCGCAGGAAAAAGTTATAAATAACTCTACCATCATATACTTATGTTTTCTTATGTTTCTTTTCTTTCCTATAAAAGGAGCTTGATTGTGTAGTCCAGTTGCATCGCAATTGTTCATGTATCATTGCGCTCTCTCTGGACTCCTTTGGACTCAATTTTCTGCTCCTCTCTCCATTGCTTTGCCTGGTCAGCAGGAAGGTTTTATAGGTCTCCAGATTTTATCCTTCCTGCTGGGTTATTTTCTGGACTTCCTGTTCAAATCTGGCCTCAGCTACTGCCCTCGGAAGTGAACAACCTCATCTTTGTATGAAGAAGACTCTGCAAGCGTCACCCAGAAGACCAGCTCTTGACACCTAGTTCCCTTGGTCCATGTAGCCCTCGTCTTAGTTCTGTTACTCTTTTGTCTGGTCTTCCTGTATCAGGTATTCTTTGTTGATCCCACTGGCCTTGGTTTCCTTAGCCCTCCTCATCCCCTGGTCCTCCTGCCCCATCCCAGTCCTATTGGTCTTCCTGGTCTTCTGTTTTGCCTATTCCACCTTCTTCTTGTCCATCGACACTGGTCCCCACGATCATGTAATGGTCCTCCAAGGTTTTGCCTTCCTTGTCTCTGTGGCACTGGTCCTCTTTGATCCCATGTTGCGTGGCACTCTGGTTCATATAGTCCTTGTCACCCTAGGGTCCTTCTGAGTCAGACCACAATGGACCTTCTGATCGTGGTACTAATGGGGCTGGACTTCCTGGTCCTTTATATTCCTCCTGGTCCTGTTGATCTAAAGTCTTCTGGCTCTACCAGCCCTGCTTCTTTCTAGTTGTGGTCTTTCTGTTCCTGGTCCATTGCTTCTAGCTCCTAGATCCTCCTTGATCTGATCTCCATGGCTCTGGTACTCCTGTCTCTACCCTTCTTTCCATTGTTCACCAGATACTGGTCCTCTTTGGTCTGCCCATGTGGGTTTGCTACTCTAGTGGTCCTCATCCTTCTGGTCCTGGTCAGTGAGCTCAGCCTTCCTAGACCGCCTAGTCCTACTGGTCCAGGGCCTTCTGCTCCTTCTGTCCCTAGTCAGCGGTGCTTGAGTGATAGAAACCTATGAGCATCACCTTCAGATTTTTACCTTGCCATACAGACCCATAGTAAAGATAAAGACCAGGGTACTGCATATGCAATTTTAACCATTAGATCCCCATCCTTTACCACCAGGGCTCCCTCGAGGGTAGAGATAAGCACACCCCAATACAGTTTGTATTGGGAAGAACTCTATGATGATGCATAGCATTGTAATTACCAGTGGGTGAGACTTATTTTACAAAAGTCAAACTTTTTCCTAGGTGGATTTAGGGAGGTCTCATTGTCACAGTTAATGGGTTGACTCTCTCTTGATTTCTCACTTCTACCCGACGGTGGTGGTGGGGTGGGGGGGGAGGTGAATGAAAAATATTTCTTTTAAAACATACACACTCACCTGGCTACGGCCAACCCCGCTCCTCCTCCATCCTCTTCATCTTCCTCGAGTCCGGCAGCAGGAAGCACCCAGGCTCCCCGGCTCCCCATAGCCAGTCATAACGCTGCAATGCAGCGTTGCGATTGGTCTGAGCATTTTTGTTTGGCACTCAGACAGGCAGTGGGAGCCTGGGCATGTTCTCCACCCAGGCTGTAATACAGCCTGGGTGGAGAACATGCAAAGTGCGTATGACGGGTTGGCCAGCCACCACTCCTCCGCCGGCTGTGCTCTGAAGTCACGGAGCCCAGCCCTGCCCGTACATAAGGAATTGAGCCATTGTAATAGGAAAAATTAAATGGTAATAACGCTGTGTCATTATCATTGTATTTTTCCTTGTTCAACTGCGCAGAGCGCAGTGGGACAATTCTCCTCCGCCTTAGCAGAGGAGCCGCTGCTGCTGCAGAGCGGTATCATGTGGATTACAGTGATTTGGTGAGATGTTAAGAAAGGTGTGATCCGATACGCAATTGTTTGTAGTATGGGATGTTGTGTCCTCTTGCATGATGAATCTGATGATAAGTGAAGTTGGGTCTGATAGTGATGTTTTATGTTGAGGTGTATTGTGATGTGATGACGTGCTGTGTATTGCGATATGAAGAAGGAGGGTGTGATGGGGTGTTGTGTGATATGGTAATGCGATGTGTGAAAGGGTGTTGTGATGGGTTGTTGCATGGTATGGTAAAGAGAAAGGGGGCATAATGTGATGCATTATGAGAAGTAGTATGTTCTGGTGTAGAGTACTGTGGTGTGATGTGATATCGTCAGGTGTGGTAAGGTGTAGCATGGTGTCATAAGGTGTTCAGTAGATGTTTTGTTGAGGTTTGGTAATGTTTAGAATGGTATTCTATAGCACAGTGTGGTGTAGAATGGCGTGAAGAGGTGATATGGTATGGTGAAAGTAGTGGTGTTTGAGTGGCTTTGTTCTTATATGGTGAGCTATTTGGTGTTGTATGGTGTATTGTATTGGTAAGAGGTATGCTATGGTGAAGTTGGATGATGCTGAGTGATGTGGTTTGGAATTGTTGGAGGTTGTACTGTGTTATTTGAGGTAGTATGATGTGTTTGGCATAGCAGGGCGTAGTGTTAGACTGTGTGGTAACATAATTATATGGTATGGTGTAGGGTGATGTGTGATGATAGGTTGTGTGCTGCTGGAGGTTGTACTGTAATGTGTGCAAAGGTTCGCCATGTGTGTTTTGTTGCGGTTTCTACCAATAATCATGTAATGGTATGTGATGTGGTAGAATGGAAAAGGATCATGAATTGTCAGGTTGTGGGTTTCGGGGAGATGGGATGTATGATGATTGGTGTTTGTTTTATGGAGTAGTACAGTGCCATATTGCTTCCCATGTCCGAACACGAGTGGCTCATACAGTACAGATTTGTTCATGTAATTTTAGCACTCACGGTCCTATATTTTTAATTGGAAAAAAACACATTTCTAATGGCAGTACTACAGTTGGAAATAAGTACCATGTTATAAAGAATTTACACTGCGGCCAACAGGAGGCATGATGTCCTCTAACTTGTAAAGGGTTGAGGCCCTAGGCCCCCATATCCATAGAATAATGACACAGACTCATATTGGTGGTATCTGGAACTGGCCCAGGGCACGTGCGCCCGGCCCCTTTTATTGGCAGGGTCACATGTCCTGTGACACCTGTGATGAATGGGTGTGGGGTGGTAGTATAAGCCAGCCCTCAGGGAGTGGCTTGTACAGGCATCCAATCCGGAACACTAGAACAGTGACCAGCCGGTCAATACATCCCTCTCAAACTTTATTAAAAATGTAACAAGTCCAACCTGTGGGAGAGAACATAGCAACATCAGAAACCTTCACAGAGTCTATTAGGCTGCTTTCCCGACAGGTTGAGTAAACAAGTGCAGCTGGGATCATCATTTCTAATTGGCACAGCTCAGTGGTGCACTGTGGATCCTGTCCTACATGGACTCAATGCGTGGAAGTCTATACACAATGTCTATATACACTGTTTGCTGTGACGGTGCATGGGAGTGATAGTGAAGTCAGTGGATATTACATTTTCAAAATACATCCTGGCTCCATGAACATCAAGCCTCCTAAGATGGATGACATCCTGGTCATTGCTGACGAGTCTTCCTCAGATGCTGCAGTGCTTCCAGCTGCATGATGGTGGAGTAAACTCCTGCTTCCTTCTCTCACCAGGATCCCCTCTCTTACCAGGATTCCCCTATCACAGGAGTCCCCTGAGGTCCTCTTCACCAGTCTTCCACAGGACTGTATGGACTTCGATGTGTTGCTACACTATAGGCTCATGGAGGAATCGCTTTGAGCCCCACCTTCAAGTCACTCGAGCCGCCTAGAGGGTAGCTGCTTCTAGGTTAGTGTACTCCTGCCCTCCTGCCCTCCTGACTCTGGTGCATCGGCATTGACAGGACAGTCTTTGGGGTGACCAGCTTCTGACAAGAGATCTTCATGCTTACTGAGACCTGTAGGGGAGCTGCTGCAGACGTATCTCTCGGGTTGGGATTCCGCTCTCACCGATGATCCCTGAGGCCCTTGCCCCTGGATCGCCACGGTCTGGTTTGGATTGGTCGGATCCTCTACTAGACCCCACGACCGAGGTAATTCAGGACGTCCGAGCAGGACCACACCCCAGTCTCACATGCGACCCCAAAGTTGGCTAGTACAAATGGTCCAGCTTGCTCTCTTCCACTGGCTTCAAGTTTGCTTGGTGTAACTGAAGACTTCTAGACAGCCAGCCTCTCATGTTGCCACAATGCCTCACTGACCTCTGGGTGTTACATAGGTGCAGTTCTTCACTCACAATGTGCAACAGCTCCTGAGACGTTCCTGGAGATGCTCTTGAACTCAATAAGACTCACAGTAGGTGGTGTGCCAGGTGTCTACTCCACACCATTCTCTTCTTTAATTCTTCAATTCTTCCTCGGATTTGAACTTGTGGCCTCATGCCACTTCTACACTTCATCTTCTTCCTCTTCATGACGTGGTCTAGTTCAATCTCGCCTTACTCTCTTTCTTTTTCTGACCAGGCCTCTCCATGTTGTGCACTTCACATGAGTCTCTCTGGTCATGTCCTACCCTTAGGACTATGCTTTCTCCTTGTCCAGTGACCAGACCTCTCGTTGTGACCTTCTTCATTTCACAACCTCTCCTAGGTCTTCTTCCTTTGACACCTCACAAATCTTCTCTCCGACCTCTCACAGGTCATCTACTCTGACCTCTCATAGGTCATCTTCTCCAACATCTCACAGGTCATCTTCTCTGACCTTTTGCAGGTCCCTTCTCTGACCTCTCGCACGTATCTTCTCTGACCTCTCACAGGTCCTTTCTCTGACCTCTCGCAGGTCTCTTCTCTGGCCTCTCACAGGTCATCTTCTATAACCTCTCACAGGTTATCTTCTACAACCTCTCGCAGGTCTCCTCTCTGACCTCTCACAGGTCTCTTCTCTTACCACTCGCAGGTCTCCTCTTCACCCTTTTGAAGGTCTCTTCTCTTGGGGACGCACTCCTTGCGCCTCAAGGCTATGCTGACGTGGCACTCTCTTCAGCCTCCACTCAGGCATGCTTCGCAGGGTCTATCACACCCTGTAACGACATGGGCCCTCCTCCTCACAGGACTCTCATTCTCAAGGCTCCAGCCTGTGCAATCAGCTTCTCTCGTGTGATCCTCGGCGCACTTCAGACTTTTGCATCCTCTGTCCTTCAGTTGAGGGTGATCCTTCTTCTAGCACCTTGCACACCCTCTTCCACCTCTTGCGGTGGCGGTATGCGACCGCAGGAGGCGCTCATTGCTCACCTTCTTCTCCTAAAGGCTTTCGCTAGTCTATGGCCTCCCTGCTCCGGCCCACATTCCTTCCAACCTTCTCCAAGGGTATCCATTCTATGGTGGCGTGCAGGGTCTTACGGTACTTCCATTTTCCAAAAGTCTGGCCATCCTCTTGGCTGGACACTGCTGTGGTGATTATGTTTTGGGCGCTATCTGAGGTATGTCCTTCAGATCTGCTGATTACCCATACTTCATTGAGACCTTTTTCTCTCTTTTTTTTTTAGACGAGCGACCGCCAAGTAACCACCAGGTGGCACTGTCACTGTTGTCCTAGGCCTCAGCAGCTTCCCTGTCGCTGCAGACCTCTTTGCTCTCTGTCACTCTTTGTCGGGGTCTTCCTCCCTCCACAGGAGAGTAGGCCTGCTGCTGCCTAGACATCACAGCATGGTCTCTACTAGGCCTCTCCTCTGCTGGCCATGGAAATGTCTCAACTGTGGCATACTCGCCAGCCCTGCTCAGCTCATGGACTCCATGCAGCGCTTTTGCTGCACTCTTGATACCAATTCCCATCTGAGCTACTGCACACCGCTTTCCAGGTAAGTGCAGAGAGGGTGGTACTGTCCTTGGGCGCACCTCACTTGCGCTGCAAAAACAGTCCTCAGGTCAATGCTGGCAGCCCGTCTTGCTGCTGGCACAAGTTTGTATTCTTCCCGTAACTGCGCAGGGTCTCGCACGGTGCAGGCACGGCCTCGCCTCCAGGTCTTCACCTCCTACCTGCAGGGAAGTACCAGCCAACGGCCACAGGCTCACGGTACATGACATCATCTGCCGTCCCTCGGCTCTGTTCTGATGTGTGGGCTCACAAACATAGAAGCAGGCAGGTGGCCGCTCAAGCACTTCTGCCACTACTGCCTGCATTTGGCTTGTCACCACTGCGGCATGGCCTGCTCTGCCGACAGCCACTCTCTAGCATCTTGATCACTCTGAATCTTCTGCAGTAGCCTCTCTCACATCACGAGCTGCACGGGGCTTGAGCTGCATGCCAGTATTGGACTGCAGCCAGGGTGCCGACAGGCGTTCCGAACTTCGGGCCGGGAGCTGCCTCATTTCTTCAGGCCCCCCACCCCGTGGTGACGCCAGCCGAAACCACCTCCTCTTACCCAAGCTTTCCACACACCATGACCGGGTGAGTAACAACCGGTCGATGCACCTCTTCTCAGGGGAGGGAGGGGTTAGGTAGCTGCTCCTCTTCTCATGGGCCACTGCAGCCAATACTCTATCTGTGGCCCGCGCTGATCGCTTCTGCATCACTGGTACTTCTCCGTGTACATAGAATAATGGCACAGACTCAGAGTGGTGGTATCTGGAACTGGCCCAGGACACGTGCGCCAGGCCCCTTTTATTGGCAAAGTCATATGTCCTGTGACACCTGTGATGGATAGTTGTGGGGTGGTAGTGTAAGCCAGCCCTCAGGGAGTGGCTGGCACAGATATGCAGTTCGGAACACTAGAACATTGACCAGCCGGTCACTACACAACTGGCACAGATGGGATGAACATATTGTCATACTGACTGATAGGAGAATGCTGGAACATTAGAACATGCTCAAATAAATCTTTCATTAACAAATGGCAACACTTCTCATAATTTAATCCCAACAATTATTTAAAGGTACATGAAAAAACGTAACCTACTCACCCATTCTATAGACCAAATCAAAAAATCTAATTAAAAACTCAAATCAAAATCAAATGTATTAATGTCTTAGTTTATTAAAACCATATATGCAGGAAATCATGCATTCATCTTATACAGTCTGAATTTGTAAAAACAGAATAAAAAAAGAATAAACAATTGACTCCAAACCTTATCGCAAGCTAAAGATAATTTTCCAATACATCATTAAAAGGGTAAAAGCTTCCTTACTGAAAGTTCGATAATCGATAGAGCCACAATAACAGTCATCTTAGTCGTCTAAGTATTTGAATGACTGTCCAGTTCATCACTAGTGCTGTTGAAAGAAAGTGCGCAGTGTCGGCGTGTTAGTCCTTTGGCCGATAGGGCCACCCCAGTCATCAAATAATATAAATCATAGCAAAGCATAGAAAAAGTAAAAGGGCGATTCTGCGAATATCCAGTAAAGACCGCTGAAGTTTGCAATCCTTTACATGAAGCAGCGGTGCTCAGGTTTTCATCTGACTGCATATTATTCACAAATTTCGCCGCCAGTATAGGACGCTCTGCTTTGAGGCAGCCCATTACGGGCCTGCAGGAACCTATACCCAGGAGCCGGAATTGTGGTTTTAATAATATGCGCCGTTCTAGCAACATGACTGGGCAAATGCAGACAATATGGACAATTGTTTCTTGACACAGCCTGCAAAGTAAGTTGGTGCTTTTCCTTATCCTAGCAGGAATGCAATCCAGAGTTGGCAGACCACCTAACCTATATTGGATGAGCTTTTGTTTAACTTGTTTTGACATGCAAACACTTGAAATTGGTTGTGGATCTGGTTTGGCATAATTGTTTAAAATCATCCAGGCGTGCCTACGAAGGGCTAACTTTTGCTTGTCTGCCAGTTGCGAATTTTTGCACACTGCATTGCTAATTACCTTTTTAAAAGTTATAAAAGAGACGGGGCTGCCCACAGCCTGGCTGTCTGTCAGTTCTGTAGTGATTGCTCCAGAAAAGCCTGGGCTCTAGACTTACTGCCTGTACTTGTTCATTCTAGGCACAGTTAGCTTTCCAGTGAATCAATCTTTGGGGGCATAACTTAAAACAGGCTTTCAGGAAGGCTTCTTGTCTATCCAAAATTTCATTGGATAGGCTGAACTCCAGGTGAATTTGTGTTGGGGAAGCATGTTTAGGAAGAAAGAAAACCCTCCTGTAGATGCTAACTAAAAGCTTATCAAGTAAGTTTGAACCTCCTTCGAACATGGTCTCTGATGCTTATTCTATTGGCAACAATTTGGCACGAATCACTTTCGTTCAAGGGAGGGGCCTAAAAGTTTTTTCAATAGCTTTAAGAACACGTGTAATAAAGAAGTTGCATTTGATTTTATGAACTCCTTATGAGGAAGGAAATTTCCACAATTGTCCACAATCACTCCTAGGTGCTTATATTCTGCAGCAATTTTAATTTTGAGGACGTTCAGGTACCAGTGACCTGGCTTCTATGTTTTTCTACCCATAGTCATTAATCTGGTTTTATCAAGATTGATGGGAAGCCCATTTATTTTCGTGTAGTTGTGGAGTGTATCTAAGAGCCGTTGGAGACCCACTCTGGTTTTAGATATTAGAAGGGTGTCATCTGGGTAGAGAAAGCAGCTAAAAGGTTTGCCTCCGAGCTTTGCGGCGTGTGAATTCACATCTTCTAAATCAGTCAAAATATCAGCCAAAAGTAATTAAAAAGCAACAAGGCAAATGCACATCCTTGTCTAGGTTTGTATTTCACGGGTGAAGGAACTACCATCCCAATTTTAACTTGTAGACAGGTGTTTGAGTACAGTATTAAAATGTTACAAGTCTACAAAGCAAAAATATAGAATGGATTTTGTTCTGACCACTTTATGAGCTACCATGGCCAAGGCAAGCAGGGTTGCAGTCGTCCCAATGCCTTTTCCAAACCCTGTTTGGTGAGGGGGTACAATACAATGTTTATTTGCCCAGGCCACAAGCACTCCAAGCAGGAGTCTTGCATAAAATTTGGCCTTATTATCGAGTAAAGAGATTTGTCAATAGTTTCGTGGGTCCGTGGTTTTTCCACCTTTATATATTGGGTAGACAATTGCACTTCTCCCTAATCCGGGATCTGTTGGTTGAGGAAACCGTAATTGAAAAATGGGGTTAAGAGGATCACCTATTATTTCAGATTGGCTTTAAAGAGTTATTGAGGAAGGTCATTTGGGCCCGGAGCCCTGTCTCACATCCCTTGTTTTTTTATTCGAAAGACCTGTTTACTAGTAAAACCGGCAATCTCCATTCTTGGGAGGGGCATATGATTCTGACATGCGTAAATTTAGTTTTTCATGTCAAGACGAATTCCCAAATTGGAAATTCCTACTTTTCCTTTAATCTCTGCTTTGGGTATTTATTGTGCAGTAGCGTTGACACTTTGGGCCGCAGTGATGTGATCTTCCAATTGGGGCACAGCTGTATTTGCATTGTTTGCCACAGGACATCCCAGATCGCTTTTATTTACAATCTCCCAAAATGGTTTTACATTTTTTACTTGTTGGCGTCAAAGATGATCGCGCAGAAATGAGAGTGACCATCTCATCTACAGACCCATAATTGCTTTTAATAAACCATTCGTAAACCTGCAATCTTAGACCGGCCTTGAACGGAATAGGTCTGAGTGTTCAGAGATCTTTATGGAACTACTTTTTGATGCTCCTTATGAATGTTGGGAGCCTGCGACGTAGGCTTCTGTTTGTATTAGGCGTGGGCCCTCCGTGTGTTTAAAGGGCACGTCTCAATCTGGTTCTTAATTCCCTCTTCCCATGTCTTGACTGGACCTAGTTTATTTTCGGCTAAAGATTCCATTATCGGTAGATAGCGCTCCTCTTAAGTCCTTCTGTATGTCTCCTTTCCAATGTAATGACTTTAGGCTGGTTGTTGGTGATGGCGGGCGGTGTTTTGACTTTTCAGCAATAGCAGACATCTGTTCTTTAGCTTCAAAGACTGCGGGTTGTGGTAGCTTTCTTTGTGAACTTCAATCTTAAATTAATCTAGGTATCTAAACAAGGGAAGACTCATAAAGGGGTAGTCTAGAGAAGAGTAAGATTTCAGAGAGGTATGCGCGGGAGCTGGGGACTGGTCCTCTCTACTCTTCCATTCACTGAGCTGAGGGCACTTTACCTACATATGCACCTTTTTCTGCTCACGAGAGGGTCACGACTTTTAGTCAGGGGTGTCATTGACTGGGTATGTTTCAGAACTCATCATGAAATAACACCAGGTCGTTTTCTGGGCTGTTGGAGAAAAGGTTCAAATTGAAGTCACCTGTTAAGATCATATATAACCCAACATACTTTTTACTTAGATCTGTTATTATTATTTCTAGTTTTGGTATGATCTCATGTTTTATGTGGTGACGTGAGTGGATGTAGATATTAATTTCTATTAGCATGACGCTGAGGTTGCACGCCCAATTTGATATTTACAATTAAGACAGCCATGATCCAGGGTTTTTGTATTGTAATTTCTTCTGTTTTAGCCCCCAAGTTTGAAGAAATATGGATTGCTAGACCACCTTTGTGACTGCCCTTTGACTTTGTTTTAGGGCCTCAGTTCAAGAACTCCAGCTACCCAATCAATGGTATTGATGTCATACTCCACGTTTCCCACAGCATAATCATGTTGAATTGTTTCCAGTTCGCAACCACTTCTACATCATCATCCATGTTCCTCATGCCTCATACATTCTAAACCTTCAGGCCTGTAGTGGGGCTTAACAGGTAATCAGTTTCCTCTTTGATTTACTAAAGCTGTTGACAGCCATGATCAATCTGTTTCCTTGCAGCATGTCTAATAGTCCTGGGTTGCTGCCCTAGTGAATCTTGCTGACTCGATGTTCTGGTTTTAGGGTGGTTGTTGCTGCCCGTTGCGTTTCGGAGTATTGAAAACGTCACATTTGAGCGACTTCTATTTGAACTCTCAGTCATGAGCGCATAGCAAATTTGTTCTGGGTAAGCTTTAGTTGGAAATCCTGCCCATTTTATGCCCCAGTTCCAGAAGAATTATTTTTTTCTGCCACATTAGGTGGGCCTGTTTGGCTGTAGACCATGTTATTAGCGTTTGTTCTTTTAATACACCAGATAAATAAAAATTCACATACACATAATCCTCAAGTCTTTGGGGTGACTTTCTTTTTTTTGTAGAAAGGTTTTATATAGCGCTGGCTAGACCAGAAGGTATCAGAGCGCTTTAAATGAGTATCGGACCATAGTTGCAGGTTATATCATTACAAGGTTACACAGTTTCAGAGCATAGTTACATAATTACATGTTAGGTCGAGAAAAACAATAAGGACATATACGTAAGCGAAAGAGCAGGCATGGGGAGATTCAGGGGAGAGGGAGTAGGAGCAGGGGAAGTAGACAAAGAATGAAGGAGGGAAAGAGGTGGGGGAGGGGGAGTGACAGAGCATGAAAGAGGAGGGGGAGGGTGATGGGGGCACAAACCGGTGGACGAGTAAAAGCTACGTCCAAGGTCCGGTAAGCTGTGATCTCAGGGGAAGTGAAAACATTCCCACATCTCCGTTGCGTGAGGCTCCCTTGACGCAGTGGACTCTCTCATAGGGGTCTCTGAGACTCCATGGCTTTACTACTGAATCCTTCCCCAACAAGGGGAGAGGGAGTGCTTTGGCAAGGGGGGCCATACCATAACCTAGACTGTGAGTGGCTCCCTTGACGCTGAGGACTCTCTCAGGAGGGTAACTGAGACACCAGAGTATGAATAATGGATCTTTCTCCAACAAGGGGAGACGGAGTGCTTAGACAAAGGGCACAAGGGACAGGGGGCTAGGCGGCGTAGATACATGTTATGTCGAGAAAAAAAACAGACATATATGTAAGGAAAAAAAGCAGGCAAGGGGAGAGATTCAGGGGAGAGGGGCTAGGAGCAGGGAAGTGGACAAAGAATGAAAGAGGGATAGAGGTAGGGGAGGGTGAGAGACAAAGCATGAAAGAGGAGGGGGAGGTTGGAGGGGGCACAAACCGGTAGACGAGTAAAAGCCACGCCCAAGGTCCGGTTAGCTGAGATCTCAGGGGAAGTGGTATGAATACCACATCTCCGTTGCGAGAGGCTCCCTTTACGCAGTTGACTCTCTCAGAGGGGTCTCTGAGACTCCAAGGCCTACCTACTGGATCCTTCCCCAACAAGGGGAGAGGGAGTGCTTTGGCAAGGGGTGCCATACCATACCTCAACTGTGAGTGGCTCCCTTGGCGCTGTGGACTCTCTCAGAGGAGTCACTGAGACTCCAGGGTATGAATATTGGATCTTTCCCCAACAAGGGGAGAAGGAGTGCTTAGTCAAAGGGCACAAGGGACAGGGGGTTAGGAGGAGGGTCGGAACTGGCAGGTCAACAGAGGGGGAACATAAGGCAGAAAAAGACAGGGTCCTCGAAAGGCAAGGGTCAGGGAGAACCGGGAGACAAAGGGAGGGAGTCAGCGAGTTGTAGAGTCCCACAATGAAGAGATAGAGATATCCTTCAGGATTTCATAGTCACAACCGCCTCATGCAAAACATCAGCTATTTCATGGAGCCTAGCAATAGTTCCATGGTAGTTCCGACCCAAAATCAGACTTCAGTAACTGGGGGCACACACCTGATGCCCGGAACTCAGACAGGAGTCGTCTATATAAGTTCTTGCCTCATATTTATGTGTTTTTAAGTGAATTAGTGTCAGATAAGTGTGATTTGGGCCGGGATATATTATTATGTGGCTGTTTCCTTCTGTTCTGAGCTCTTCATCTATGTGGGTGAGGTAATTGCCCTGGTGGCGGACATATCCACCAAGTACACAGAACATAACTTACAGCTGGAAAGTCACTAGTAGTAACATTACGGTCATCAATATAGTTGTAGGGGGAAACATCCTTTACCACGCAGCCATTACAACGCGGTATGGTTACATCGTGGTTTTTACAACGAAAGTCGTTACACCGACTTGCACTGGAGGGCGCTCTAGACTAAGGAATAGTGTGAATTACTATTCCAACACCTTCCCTACTGTACGTAGACTGGAGTTGGAATAGTAATTCACACTATTCCTAAATCCAGCGCCCTCCAACGCAAGTCGATGTAACGACTTGCGTTGTCAAAACCGCGATGTAACATACCGCGTTGTGATGGTACGCGTTATACCATCATACATCCCTAAAATGGTGATTAGCAAAAAGGTGTGGTCCTACACCATAGTGCAGGAGTAGATGTATCAGTGAGTAAATCTATAGTATCAACAAGAGAGAGAGGGATAGTCACTCTTATTCCCCCAAAAGAGTATACTAGAAAACAATAAAAGAGTGACTGAAAAATTCCTAAGAAAATCCTAGGGAATGGAACAGCACAAGGAAAAACCTAATTATTTAAAAGAACCCTCACTCACCAACCTATTTGGTGACATGCCTCATCATTGGGTTTCCACCAGAGAGGCCGAGTGCCTCCCTGGTGTGCTATGACGCCTGAATTACAGCGGAGCAGGTTTTTTGTGAAGGGATGTGAGTGTGATAGGCGGTGCAAGTTTTAAAAGGTGGCCGGTTTTATCCAGAAATAAATTTAATGGTGGAAAACCAGCGACCATTAAAAACAGGTGAGACGGACGTTGACTGGCTGGTTAGGTTACCCAGAACCGTCTGGTTTAGTACAAGATTAAAAATGGTCGACATGTTTCTGCTTATCAGTGCAATTATGCTAAGCTTTCATCAGGACCGAAAGGATTCCATGGCGGTGTACGCTCGCTAAGGCACACCCTAACCAGTGGAACCGTGTGGACAGTAAAATTCACGTTTCTACCAATATGGCCTCCTGGGATTTCCAAGGCCACTGGACTGTGTAATAAAGACTAATTTCACGTCATGGGTCCAGAAGGGGGGGATCGGAATGCTGATAGGATTTCTATGCTCGCACTCTCCCGCTCATTACCTAAAGTTGGTCCTCCACGGCCCGATTGGCCTTGGAAATCCCAGGAGGCCATATTGGTAGAACCGTTAGGGAATCAAAGTTGGAGGTGGTCAGAATGTTGGGGTGTTGTTGATGTTGGAAGCCTCCAGATTGCAAAATGTTCTTTTGTTTTTCCCCTTTCTTGCCACTTGGCGTAATGTTGTAGGCTCTCACGGTTGGCGCTGTATGTATGTCAGACAGGAGCTCTCAAACCAACATATTGGTCCCAATGCCGTTTATTTAATGCATGACCTGCAATATAAGGGGCCTCAATGATAGGCGAAAGGTGCGACATATTCTTGCATATCTGCAGAGACGCAGCATAGACATTTGTATACTGCAAGAGCTACATCTTTCGGAGAGCACTCAGACGCACCTGCGAACGGGGTGGATAGGTGAACGTCATGTCACATATTATTCCAATTATGCCTGCGGTGTGGCTTGGGTAGATATGTCTTAATCTCTGACACCCTGCAGGGTCACCCACTTTGACTCCTGTCCGTGTACGGGCCAAATGTAGATTACCTCTGTTTCTTTGAAGAGGTTTGGAGACAGACGGGTGCAATAGGGTCTGTGGAGGGAACTTTAATGTAGACTTATACCCTGAAGCTAATAGATCTAGTGACTTTTGAAGCCCACAACTGAAAGCATCAGTCTACTAATGGCCTCACTGATCTTTGGCATATCCGACACGCGACAGTGAGATGGAGCCTGCCACGATCACAACTGTGCTCCCTCACCTTGAGCACCTGTCTGCTCCCACAACGCCTCAGCGCGGCAACTCCCTGAGCTACCGGCCATCAATAAGAAGCTCCTCTTGCAGAGGTGCTAGCGCCAATTGATGCTGGTGTCTACTGCACCACCAGACCTATAAGACACCACCTGAGCTTATGTAAGACCAGCGGTGCTGGTGGACAGGTGGACTTGCTGCAGAGCGAGCCTGCCTGGGTCTGCTTGTACCCCCCTGATTGGTCTGGGGTGAGGCGGGACCCAGTAACTTGCCAGGGGAGACAGTACTATTATCCAAGTGGGTTTAGTACATTAACCTGTGGGCCCCCTTCGCCCCGTCCTTCTCTCTTGATATGAGGAAGCACGACCATGGGCAGGCAAGGCTGACCTTCGAGAGGAAGAGACCTCTGCAGTCATGCAGTATAGATGCCAGCCTAGAACACTTTGAGACCTTGTTGAAAGCAGTTCTGACTCTGACATAATAAATCTCCTCATGGAAATGCAAAACAGTCTGCTTATCATTGATTCTAAGATTGATACCCTAACTACCCTCCTAGATCAAATGGGTTACAAACTTGATGAGCATGATGAGTGGCTGGATCAACTCTAGCTCAGAGTATCAGATTCTGAGGATAGTGCCATGCTACAGTCCAAACAGCTCTTGAGAATGGAGCGGTTCCTTGAAATCATCAAGGCCAAGAATGAGGATCTGGAGTCCTGCTCCATGAGAAAAAATATCCAACCCCTGGGCATACCTGAGCCCATCTCCATGGACAAGATGGAGGTCTATGTGGAACGGTCAAATAAATCTCTCTTTCGGGATACTTGACCAATATGCACTCTTTTGAACGTGCGCACCGATCCCTGGCATGCTTAAAAATAGCTTACTTGCTCCACTTCAGAGATTGCAGTATTATATTGCAACTTGCAAGAGAGAGGGGAGAGGTTCAACTTCAAGGAAACTACATTTCCTGATAGCCGGACTTCCTCGTGACAGTTCAGGCTGCTCGCAGGGAATTTCTCCAAACCAAACGACAATTGATGAAGGCTGGATTGTCATACACCATGCTCTACCCGGCTAAACTGTGAGTCACCGTCAAGGGCTAAGTCCATTTCTCCACCGACCCAAAATTAGCTATTAAATGTTTCCGAAACAGTTGCAAAAGACCACTGAGGACTGGTATGTGACCGCTGAGGACTCCAGCAGCCGTTGAGTAACAATGACTGAAAGAACATCATAGTTTCCCTAAATCCATCTGTTTTCAGTATAGGGCTATGCCAATACAACAAGGGTGATAATAGTTCAAATAAGTACTGTTATGGGTTGTGTTACCTTGGGAGTCCTTCCCCATTCTCTGAAGAGCTGAAGCATCTTGACCTTCTATAATGGAGGCTTTGGTGGACTGTTCTTTGAAGCCTAACCACCATTCCTTACTTTAGGATGGGGTGTCTGCTTAGCTCTCTAGGCTACCCAGGGTTTGATCCCACCTGGTCCTTGCTGGGCCTGCGTCTGTTAGTTGGGGCTTTGAGGGTGGGAGCTTTCTTCAATCTTGACCCTGTGCCTCATGGGAACAGTCCTGACCGAACTGCCAAGCTAGGTCCTCCCTGGACCGGAAACAAGCATCCTGGGACCGGTTTCTGGGTATTACCCTTCTTCAGCCAGGCTAGCTTGAATCCAGTGGCACAGTGAGCAAGGAACCCACGTCTGGGCATACCCATCTCACTTAGGGTGAAAAGAGCTGTGCAAACAAATGATGGACGGAATGCTGAATAAATCATACATTCACCCCTAATCAAGAGATCTGGGTTAAATCCATCGTTCTTTTGCTCACCATGCCACACCAGTTTAGACCCAGCCATATGCAAATCAGTCTTGACCCTGTGCCTCATGGGAACAGTCCAGACCGAACTGCCAAACCAGGTCCTCCCTGGACCGGAAACAAGCACCCTGGAACTGGTTTCAGGGTATTACCCTTCATCAGCCAGACTAGCTTGAATCCAGTGGCACAGTGAGCAAGGGTCCCATGTCTGGGCATACCTATCCCACTTAGGGTGAAAAGAGGTACGCAAACAAATGAAGGACGGAATGCTGAATAAATCATACATTCACCCCCAGTCAAGAGATCTGTGTTAAATCCATCGTCCTTTTGCTCACCATGCAACACCAGTATAGACCCAGCCATATGCAAATCAGTCATGACCCTCTGCCTCCTGGGAACATTCCAGACCTAATGCCAAGCCAGGTCCTCCCTGGACCGAAAACAAGCATCCTGGGACGGTTTTTGGGTATTACCCTTTATCAGCCAGGCTAGCTTGAATCCAGTGGTACAGTGAGCAAGGGACCCACGTCTGAGCATATCCATCCCACTTAGGGTGAAAAGTGCTTCGCAAACAAATGAAGGACAGAATGCTGAATAAATCATACATTCACCCCTAGTCAAGAGATCTGGGTTAAATCCATATGTCTTTTGCTCACCATACCACCCCAGTTTAGACCTAGCCATATGCAAATCAGTCTTGACCCTGTCCCTCATGGGAACAGTCCAGACTGAACTGCCAAGTCAGGTCCTCCCTGGACCGGAAACAAGCATCCTGAGACCGGTTGCTGGTTACTACCCTTCATCAGCCAGGCTACCTTGAATCCAGTGGCACAGTGAGCAAGGGACCCAAGTCTGGGCATACCCATCCCACTTAGGGTGAAAAGTTCTACGCAAACAAATGATGGACGGAATGCTGAACAAATCATACATCCCCCCCGAGTCAAGAGATCTGGGTTAAATCCATCATTCTTTTGCTCACCATGACACCCCAGTTCAGATCCAGCCATATGCAAATCCGTCTTGACCCTGTGCCTCATGGGAACAGTCCTGACCGAATTGCCAAGCCAGGTCCTCCCTGGACCGGAAACAAGCATCCTGGGACCGGTTTCTGGGTATTACCCTTCTTCAGCCAGGCTAGCTTGAATCCAGTGGCACAGTGAGCAAGGGATCCACGTCTGGGCATACCTCTCTCACTTAGGGTGAAAAGTGCTACGCAAACAAATGATGGACGGAATTCTGAATAAATCATACATTCACCCCTAGTCAAGAGATCTGGGTTAAATCCATCTTTCTTTTGCTCACCATGCCACCCCAGTTTAGACCCAGCCATATGCAAATCAGTCTTGGCCCTGTCCCTCATGACAACAGTCCAGACCGAACTGCCAAGCCAGGTCCACCCTGGAATCAAACAAGCTTCCTGGGACCGGTTTCTGGGTATTACCATTCATCAGCCTGGCTAGCGTGAATCCAGTGGCACAGTGAGCAAGGGATCCACGTCTCTGCATACCCGTCCCACTTAGGGTGAAAAGTGCTACCCAAACCAATGATGAACGGAATGCTAAATATAAATCATACATTCACCCCCAGTCAAGAGATCTGGGTTAAATCCATCGTTCTTTTGCTCACCATGCCACCCCAGTTTAGACCCAGCCATATGCAATTCAGTCTTGACCCTGTCCCTCATGGGAACAGTCCAGACCGAACTGCCAAGTCAGGTCCTCCCTGGACCGGAAACAAGCATCCTGGGACCGGTTTCTGGGTACTACCCTTCATCAGCCAGGCTAGCTTGAATCCAGTGGCACAGTGAGCAAGGGACCCATGTCTGGGCATACCCATCCCCCTTAGGGTGAAAAGTTCTACGCAAACAAATGATGGACGGAATGCTGAATAAATCATACATCCCCTCACCATGCCACCCCAGTTTGGACCCAGCCATATGCAAATCAGTCTTGACCCTGTGCCTCATGGGAACAGTCCAGACCGAACTGCCAAGCCCTAAACCGGTCATAGGATGCTTGTTTCCAGTCCAGGGAGGACCTGGCCTGGCAGTTCAGGCTGGACTGTTCCCATTGGGTGAAGGGTCAAGACTGATTTGCATATGGCTGGGTCCAAGCTGGAGTGGCATGGTGAGCAAAAAAAGATGGATTTAGGCCCAGATCTCTGTACTGGGGTGAATGTATGCCATTGTTCCGGACTCTGTCCATCAGTTGTTCTTTTTGCATTTCATTATTTCCAGCACATCCATGGATTGGATCCTTGTAGACCATTGTTACGGATTTACTGCCCCCCAGGAGCGTTTTGACCCTCAGTTTGAACGCCTCCACCAGTCCCCAACGAATATGTGATGTTTTTTTGCATGCATTTACAATGCATGCCATAACAACGCGGTGGTTACAACGACCGCGTTGTTAATTTGCATACTGTTACAACGCAAGTCGTAACAACGACTTGCATTAGGGGGCGCTGGATGATGGAATAGTACAATTTACTATTCCAACTCCAGTCTGTGCGGACACTCGGGAAGGTGTTGGATTCTAAATCCAACACCTTCTGCCCCCCAACGCAAGTCGTTGTTAGGACTTGCATTGTAACAGTATGCGAAATAACAACGCGGTCGTTGTAACGACCGCGTTGTTATGGCATGCGTTTTTACGCATGCGTGGTAAACACTGTTTACCGTCCTCAACCGGTGGTTTCTAGGTGAGTTACTTCACCTTTACATTAGTACCCTGCATACACACTCCAATGACATGGAAACTGATTAGATCTCCCCCTCTCAATTGTTTTACAGGTTGCTCTTTTCTATGCCCTGATAAAGTCCCCCGTTTAAGGAATAATTGACCTGCCTTTCATTTGTCGAAACTGCGACATACATAATCACCAGTACCGGAGATACTATCCTCGTCTTAACTTTTTCTTATAATATAGGCTGCAATTTAAGACGTTGTATGTTAGTATTGCAAGGGAGTTCCGGCCATGCCTCTCTTTTTGTGTATGAATTTGTATATATCGGTTGTACACATTGCACTTAAACTTTTGCCTTTTCCTTGAACCTTTCACAAGCACTTCCTCCAATCACTTCCTTTCTTCCTACTCACCATTGAGCAACTTCGTTGTATGTGAAATGAATGTATAAACATGTATTAATTATCTAATTTATGATAAAGTTCCGAATTTCTTTTGCATTTCCTGAGTGTCTGTTTTCAATTTTTGGGTACTAGAGAATAATATAATCCCGTTGGGACCAATTGTTTCTCATACTCCTTCCTAACCAGGTCCTACGGCTATTTGGCTTTCCCCATTGTTTAGCAATGGTGGTGTTGACACTGGCAATGACTGGAATGGGCCAGGTATTTAGTTGGTGGGTTCCAGTGAATATTTTCAGAGACACCCTTTTCTGCGGCAAAATAAAATCTGATATCGAAGATTTTTTTTTACTTAATTGCTCTTTATGGAATCCTCATTCACATATTGGAAGACCTTTAACCTGATGTATGCGGACATCACTGTATATGTTAGAGACCCCTGGGTTAACTTTGCACCTATTCTGAAAGAATTCCTTAGATTTGGCGGACTTGCTGGTATTACGGTAAACGGGTCCAAATTGGTGATCTTTCCACTTACTGCCATTACGAGCTCTGTTGACACAGAATTTCCTCTGAAGTGGGGGAAGGTGCTTTTGAATGCCTGGGGATCTGGGTTAGCAGAGATATTCAGGTTATCTGGTGGGAGGTCTGCGGCATGGATGTTTATTGGCCTGCTCCTGTCTACGGCAGGGATAATGTCAATTGCCAAAATAGTAGTTTTGCCAAAGTTCCTTTACCTTTTTGTGAATATTTACATTCCTCCACTGAGAACCTTTTTTGACTGACTTCGATCTTTCTTGATTAGGCTGTCGTGAACAGGTAGGCCATCTAGGATAGCAGCTGAGGTGCTGACATTGCTCTTTGCACAAGGCGGGATCGGCACACTCAATCTGGAGCAAGATATTACTATATACAGGCTCAGTATGTCTGCTGTTGGTGCCACCTGACCCAGTTTTAACCACATGTGGTGGTAGAGACTGATAAAGCATGTCGCACCCAACTGATCATGATGATTTGTACTGAGCCGACTCACCCCAGTGGAGACATTGACACAGGAAAATGTGCGGTGTTGGCATGGCGCTGTATGCGCTGCAGAGCCCTGAGAGAATGTTTGTACCTGCCTGATCCTCGGCTGGAGCAGAACCCACCACTACCTTTTACTATGGATGGGAGGACCAGTGTCAGTTTAGCCGCATGAAGCTGGCAGACGTGGGAGATCTGTATCCCAATGGCAACTTTATTGCACTGAGTGATATCCAGGTCTCTTTTCCAGCAATTTGTTCAAATACCTCCAAAAACTCCAGAAAAAAAAGTCAATATCTTCAAACAGGTCAAGAGTAAATGTGAAAGTGTGCTCCTTTCCCCATGTGTTTGGCCTCGGCGGTGTATGGCATGTAATTCAGCTTTGTGTACAATGCGTCCCTCCACTGACCATTTCTAGCAAAGTTATTCATCCTCTGGAAGACATCTTTCCATTGCTTCTAATCCAGAGTAATACCCACCACCTTTTCCCATTGTGTCTGGAAAGTGAATTTGTTATCCAGTCATTGTGTTTTAAGGATTTGATAAAGGCTGGAGACATTAGTGCTATTCTCAAAGGTAAGCTTACAAATGAGTAAATCTACACATGTAAGTTTACACTTACACTTTTGAGTAACTTTACTACTTTTGGCTATTCACCATTTACTCAGAAGTGCAGACTTGCATGTCCCCACCCACTGAATTCAGGAAGTGGAGCATAATTTACAAGTGTAAAGTTAGTACTTGTAGTTTTTCACACATAGGCAGAGGTCTCCTCCAGCAGGGCAAAGATCACCCTATGGTAAAGTAAAGGGAAATGTTTAAAGGTTCATTAAACCTTTTTTAAAGTACAAATATTTTATGTTCAATATTATTGTAAAATAATTTAAAATATATATTTTCTATGTAGACCACACAGAAAATGTTACAGCATTATTAACTTGATTTTTAATTAAATATTGAGTTGTGTTGCATATATCAAATAAAAATTAATTTTCTTAAGATTTAAGTAAAAAACAACTTGACGTAAAGTACAAAATTTATATTTACTTTTTATATTTATATTTATTGATTATGTTGCAATACCAGTGGTTTGGCCATCTGTGGTGCTAGATTTACTCTAGCTCTGAGCTGGAGTACATTTACTGCTGTTGGGGTCCATTTTAGCTGCAGTAACTGTAGAAGTGCAGTTTATGAATATTAATCAACTTACTTTTTGTGGGTGGGTGCATGTACATCCCAAAACCCCTCCCTAGCCCCCACTTAATCACTACTTACTCCTCCTTTAAACCTTCCACTTTATTGTGTTTCCCATTTTCCAGCCACTCACCCCTATCCCTTCCACATTTAATACTAAAACTTATACCTAAGGTGCAGAGGTCTCTGCAGTTGGGGCAGAGATCCCCACACATAAATGATAGGACAAGCAGAGGCATAGACCTCCGCTGGTAGGGTAGTGAATAGCATTGAAGAACGTTAGCAGTTCTACTGCAGCAGTAGTACTCAACTTCAAAAAGCAGTTTGTAACTAGGCCCCTCTATCATTTGATGAGGATAGAGTTTTAAGAAATTTCTTAAATGGAGTCACACCCCGTGTCGCTCCTGATTTCACCTCCAGATGCAGCTACCTAGTTGTGGATAGTAAATGTGTACTGTCCAGGTATACTGTAGTTTTTTTGACAGCTTCAAAAGATTTAACTTCACCTCTATCAAGCAGGTCCTGGATTCTAAAGCATCCATTCTCATGCCATATCTTAAATGCTACCCTACCTTTCCCAGGATTAAATAAGGGGGTAAACGGAGGCAGGTACATTGTCAATTCCTCTTGATATTCAGATGGCCTCCTCTTGGCTGGTGGCTTGTACAGGTTTATCCCCCTTTGACCTATCCATGTGGCCTTACCCAGGGGTTTTGATGTTACATTTTGACCGATAAAGCACCAAAGTCTGTCAGTTCCCCTTCACAACCATTCTATCATTAACAAAGCTGAGCAGTCTGTTAGTAGTATAACAGGTTTGGTAACCCTAATCTCTGCTCGATAAATAGTCTGTTTCTCAGCTGCATTCTCTTCTCTCTCTCTATATATATATAGGTTTTTACAGATGTCTTTCAGGCATTTAATGTCTCTGTTTTTAAGGCAGAGAGGAAACTCCTGGTATATTTGCAAGATTTTGGGCAAGACTACCGTTTTCACAGCTGAAATATGTCCTGCACAGGATTGT
This sequence comes from Triturus cristatus, assembly GCF_964204655.1. NCBI lineage: Eukaryota > Metazoa > Chordata > Amphibia > Caudata > Salamandridae > Triturus > Triturus cristatus. The sequence continues at coordinate 729,075,270 of NC_140590.1, read as the reverse complement.
GTATCATTTTGCCAGGATCTTACCTTAAGCTCTTCTCCAACATCCTTACTAAGTCCTCTAAATCCTCCATAATATGCAACCAAAATATTTATGTCTGTCTAATGCCCAAGTATCTCATGCCTAGTTTTGTCTATCCAGCAATGACTGTCAGTAGGACGTCATCAACAAAGGCTTTTATCTTAAATCAATCCATTTCTAGCTGGATCCCTGAATAAAAGGTCTGTCTCTGGGGGCGTGGCTTGATGCCCAAGGAAGATGAAGGTGTATTTGTAGCTCTCCATGGGATGGCGGGAGAGTTTCTTCTGGGGGCATCCTCTTCCTTTGTCGTTTGCTGCTTTCTTCACCGCGGGAGATGTAAGGGGTTGGAGCGTCGCTTTGTTGTTTTTTCGGACCGAGATGGAGGTTGCATCATGCTCATTCCTTCCGTGACGTGGTCTTCTCCTTCACAGCGCCCACCGTACTCAATGAAGGTCGCGATGGAACGCCCTTTATGAATTAGGGGCAGCAGTTACGACGCGTGCAGCTGGGGCTTCTCCTCTCATTTTCCTGCATTTTTTAAGTACGTTTTCTTTTTTCACACTTTTCCACACACATTTTCTGAATGGACTCTCATGGCTTTTGGCCTGATACTGCTCACATCCTTTTTAGTAATTTAACTTACTTTTGCTCCTTTCTCTCGCATTCTAAGGACACCTTGCTGTTATATGTGAATAAAAACCTGGATTTTTGCTTAACATTTCTAATTTTATGGCCAGATTAAAAAAACTTAAGATACCTACTGCCAAAGGCAAGCCCGTCTTCTCCGTTCGCGCCTGGGCCAGGCCTAGGGCCAGAAATTCTGGTCCGTTAAAACACGAGCCTGTGAGGTACACATGGAAGGAACTTTAAGATCTCGCACATTACTACATGAGCTGCTGTATCTTTAATTTGAGTATAGATCAACCACATGAGAAGCAAAGATGTGCGTGTGTATTCTCACTACCAGCGCAACAGATGGTTTGGGTACTCCAAATCGCTAGAAACAATCACGAGGAGAAGTTTTTAGAATCCTCAGGTCTGATAGAGGCACGTAAAGCCTCATCAATGTCAGATCCCTTGCTAAACACAAGTATGAAATAGCGAATATTATATCCCTATATGAATTAAAGGTTCTGTTCATCACGGAAACATGGGCTGATGTAGCCTCAGACCCGGGCTTTGGGATAGAAGTTCCTCAGGGATTTCTGTCTTTTAGGGTAGATAGGCCCATCAAGAGGGGAGGTTTAGTGGCTGTTATGTACAGGGAGCAGTTCGAAGCCACTTTCTCCCTAGCTCCACCCCCTACTATGAAGCACTTTATTTCACACTTGAATTAAATGCAAAAAAAACCTTTAGGTGCATACTTCTCTAACGCTCCCCAGGCGCCAAAAGCACTTTCACTAATAATCTAGATGTTCTCATGGAGCCCATTTTCTCCACTAATGAGTTTACTATTCTGGGCAATTTTAATGTATACTTAGAGGACACGGGGGATAAAGATACTATCTCTCTCCTAGAGACTCTAGGGCCATTAGGCTTATCTCAGACGGTGCACAAGCCTACACACGAGGCAGGACACACACTTGACGGCATTTTTACATCTGTATTGGGCTTTTTAAAAAATTTTATTTATTGTTTTACTTCAACAAAACAGTCATACAATGAGCGATGTAAACAGGAAAAAAATAATATACGTGAAAAGATAGACAGCAAAAAAACACATATAAGGGAGGTATCTTAAATCCATTTTGTAACTGGGTCCCAGATTTTTGATCCTTGTCTTTTTTTCCTTATCCCCTTAAGTCTATACATGGCCAACTCTAGATGATAAATAGAAAGTAGCTTACATTGCCATTGATGAAAGGTTGGAGGTTCATTATCAATCCAGCCAGAAGTAATGCAAAAGCAGAAAACAGACATACAGATAAACAAAAATGCTTCTTCAGCCGTGGATCTGATCCCAAACTGGTCTGCTTGAATACCAAAAATTACCAAATCAGGAGAAAGTTTCACAGCAATCCCTAGATTATTATTAATAAAAAATTCAATGGCAGTAATAAAGCAAGAAAGTTTCTCACATTTAAAAAACATATGAATGGAGTCCGCATCCACCTCATTGCAGCGATTACATCTTAATGCACCACCAACCTTCCACTTAGCTATCTTAACAGGAGAATAGTAAAGATCGAAGATAGACATGAAGTGTTGGCTTTGAAGGGATCCGTTAAAAAGTACCTTGATGGATAGCTCGATTGATCTTTCCATGTCGATATTAACTAAATCTAACTTCCTTCGCCAATTATTTTCCACAGAAGATAAATCGTCTTCAAATTGATTAATAATCATTTGATAGACTGGACCTATTTTTTTTGCTTTCCTTATAGTTTCTAATATCTTATTAGGGTTCATACAGGAATGAGTGAGAAGACCTTTTGATTCTAAAAAACTCAGAATCTGGAGATACTTAAAAAAATCATGCTGTGATAGACCAAATTTGGTTTGAAGAGCTGAAAATGAAGAAAATTGATCATCTTCGTATAAGTCTCCCAAAATCTGTATTCCTGAGAGCAGCCATTTTCTTATGATTGGGTCATGAAAGACGGAGGGTAAAACAGGATTATTGAACTTTGGGGAGTAACAGCTAATTTCACCCAATCCAAGAATTTTTTTCCTGAATTGTCGCCAAATTGTAGCACAGGCTAAAATAATCTTAAATTTAGTTTTTTTATAATAACTGGGTTCAATGATTTTAACTAAACATTGAGGAGCCGCTTTGCCTAGCAGTAATTCATAGATTGAAGGATAGACGGATTCTTCAATAACACTATCCGGAAAAAGAAGTGTACCCATAAATCTTAAAGAAATAAGCCAATAATACAGCCGAAAATTAGGAACTCCCCACCCCCCTTTCAACCTGGGTAAAGAGCACCATTTCAACGCACGGCGAGAGCGATGATACCCCCACAGGAATCTGGAAATCATTCTATCAGTTTTTGTAAAGTAATATGCCGGAAACAAGAGTGGTATGGTTCGAAATAAATATAAAAACTTTGGAAAAATTAACATTTTAATTATATTAACTCGGCCATACAAAGAGAAATGCAGATTATTTAATCTCTCCAAAGTTTTATTAGAAGAGTCCAAGACAGGCTCAATATTTAAATGTACAATCTCGTCGACCTTAGATGAAATCATTATCCCCAGATATTGGGCTTCAGAATCAAAGACTAATTCATTAGGTCGGCCAAAATCAGAATGAATTAATTGAGTTTTAGCTACATTTAATTTATAGCCGGATAACAGACCAAATTCTTCCGCCAGGAGGGTTATTTTTGGTAGTGCACGTCTAATGTCTATGGTGGTTATGGCAACATAATCCGCATAAGCGGATATGCTTATACGGATTTTACTGTCAGTAGGAATCAGAGAGATAGGTCGATATGAGCCTAGTTCTTCACTGTTTTTGCCTTTCTTTTTAAAGATTAGAATAATAGCATGAGACCATGACTCAGGTGGGTTACCAGCGAAAGCAGAGCAGAAGATTTTCATTAGTTCTGGCCTCAAAATTCCCCTGAATACTCGATAAAATTCTAAAGGAATGGAATCCGGGCCCATGGCTTTGCCGACCGCAAGACCGGTAATAGCCAATTCAATCTCTTCCCAGGTAACTGGGGCACTAAGACACTCCACATATTCTGGTGGCATATCCGAGGTATTAATCTTATCAAGATAATGTTTTATAACAAGATCAGATACACTGTCCGATTGATGATACAGCAATTGATAAAATTCATTAAATGCTGCAAGTATATCTTCTTTAGAAGTTTTAAAGCCCCAGTTAAGGTCTTGAATTTTAAGAATCTCATTAGCTGTAGCTCTTTGACGTAATCTTTGTGCTAAAACTTTACCGGTTTGTTCGCTCAGTTCATAACTTTCAGTCCGATGTTGATTATGATGAATAGCTACCTGGTCGGCTATATGTGCATAAACCAAACTACGTTTAATCGATAGATCACGTTGGGATTCCTCTATGTCCCTATTCAATTTTTTTTTTTTTTTTTTTTTAAAAACCTTTATTTTCAAAAGTCAGGACACAGCTATTCAGCCGACAACCCGGAGGTTCGGCAGCATCGATATATAGAAACAGAGATGCGTCCCCAGTACCGTAAAAGGAGAAGTGCAAAGGTTCAATTTTAAGTAAACACAACAACACACAACAAACCCCAGCAAGGCAAGAACACTGAAAGCCCATGGTGAAGCCCCCCAGGGGAGGCCGGACCCCACTCATCTACCAGTTACAGTACAGTGTAGAGAGGAAGAAGGGGAACAGCAGAGGCCAAAAAAGTCCATAAACCATACTGAGCTGGAAAGAAGGTTAGGAGGAAAGCTGTTCCTCGGGAGGATCCAGATCCGGGGCAAGACATATTCCCCCCCTGTATTGATTCCACCGCCCCCAGATGGCGTGCCACTTCCGGGGGTGGCCTCTAGCGCAATAGACCGTCTTCTCCCTTAACATACTCCAGTCCATATTTTCTTTCCACGCGGTCAATGTGGGGGGCCCCGCGGAGCCCCACAATCGCGCGATATCTCTCTTAGCGACCATGTTACCCAGAGTCACCCATTGGGTCTGTGCCTCATCGTGGTCAGTGGGCCCCCAGACATTCAGGAGGCAACACCGCGCTTCCGGCTGCATAGCAATGCCCGTCACCTCCCCCATCACTGCATGGACTCTCCTCCAGAATTCCGTAATGACACCACATTCCCAAATGATATGCAGGAAAGTACCCACCATACCACATCCCCTCCTGCAGAGGCCGTCCTCCGAGAATCCCATGTGAACCAGCCTTGGCCCCGTCACATACACTCGATGCAATATTTTAAGCTGCACCAGCCTCAGACGCGACGGGGTCGCGACCTCCTTAGGAGAGGAAACAGCCGACTGCCAATCCTCATCATCCAACTCGAGGCCATCCCTAGTCCACTGGTCCCTCAGCCCCAGAAGCATGTCCGCCCGGACGTTGATCAGTTTCTTATAGATGAGCGAGATCGTGCTCTCGGGCATATGGCCATCAAGGACCCGGTCCTCCAAAGGAGAGGACTCAGGCACCTTCTCACCTTCTACGAGGACTGATCGGAGGGCGTGACGCACCTGAATATATCGGAAATACTCGGAGGGCCCCAGCTCATACTCCGTCTGCAACTCTTCAAAGGACTTCACCTTCCCCTTATTCAGCACATCTCCCACCCTGGAGATGCCGATCAGGTCCCATTTATCAAACCCTTTTGTGTGCCAAAGCCTTCCCAGCCTCTCCGATTCAAACAACAGGGTAGCGAGGGTGAGCCTATCCTTCCAGCCCAGCGAGTCAGTTGCCATCTTCCACACACGCACTGCCACACCAGTGGGCCCCGTGAGGGACGAGTCTAGGGACCGCGAGTACAACGCCCTGTAGTAGTTACCACCACGCAGCAACCACCTGTCCATGGCATACCCAGGGCTGAGGGCAGGGCCATAAAACCCATGATTAATCGCGCTCAGCTGGGTGGCCCAATAGTACCGTCGGATGTCTGGGAGCGCAATGCCCCCGTCGTACCATGGAAGCGTCAGCTTTGCAATAGCTATTCGCGGCCGCCCATCCCAAAGCAACGTTCGTTGGAGGCCTTCGACCTCCCGAAAGTATTTGGCCGGAACCCAGTCCAAGGTATTCTGCAGTGCGTAGAGGAAGCGGGGAAGAGACATCATTTTAAACAGGGCCGCACGCCCAACGAGGGAGAGCGGCAGCCTCCGCCAGCTTTCAACATCCCGCCTCAGGCGTGCCAGGGGGGGGAGCAGGTTCTTCTCATATCGCACAGCAGAGTCCATGGAGATAAAAATCCCCAAATACACGAAGCCCTGCTGAGCGACCTGTATCGAACATGTTCTAGGGATCGGTGGAGCCTCGCCACTAAGAACATACAAATACGATTTACTCCAGTTGATAACAAGACCCGAGTTCCTACCAAAAGATGTGAGTACGTCACAGACCACTATAAGTGATTTCTTGGGTGAGGCAAGATACAGCAGGATATCATCGGCATAGAGCGAAATACGGTCCTCGTGTTCAGGCGACCATCTAAGGCCCCGTATATCCGGGTGCCAACGTATCCACGCAGCCAGCGGCTCAAGGGCGAGGGCGAACAACAAAGGCGACAGGGGGCAACCCTGCCGAGTACCCCTCCCAAGCTGAAACGGAGTCGACGCCCGACCGTTCACCACCACACTCGCAAGTGGCCCCTCATACAGCAACCTCACCCAGCTCACAAAACCGTGGCCAAAGCCGAACTTGGTCAGCACGGCCCACAAATATGCCCATTCCACCGTGTCAAAGGCCATCGTGGCGTCAAGAGACGCCACAATAGCTGGTTCACGCAGCGTGCCCGCCCTGGCGATTACACCATGAAGGCGCCGAAGATTTAACGCTGTGTTTCGGTGCGGGATGAAGCCGGATTGATACGGGTGAACCAAGTCACCGAGTACCCTAATCAATCGGGTCGCCAGGATTTTAGCCAGAATTATCGGCTCTGCGTTAAGAAGTGAGATAGGCCTATATGAGGCGCACTTATCTCGGGGTTTGCCCTCTTTGTGTATAACCACTATCGTCGCCAGTCGCTGGTCCAACGGGAGGGCCCCACTCCCCCGCGCCTCCACAAACATGGCGCGCAGGTGAGGGGCGACCCTATCCGGAAACAGCTTGTACAGGTCGACCGGCAAGCCGTTCGGTCCCGAGGCCTTGCCCGAGTTTAACGCGCGGATAGCCCCCGCCACCTCGTCAACCGTTATGTCACCATCTAGATCGTCCCTATCTATATCGGAGAGACAGGGCAACTCGATATCACGGAGGAGGTCACACGAGTCCTCGGGCGGCCTATCCGACACTGAGGCATAAACCCTACAGAAGTAGTCCGAGAAACACTTTACAATACTCTCAGGTTCCACAATCGCCTCTCCCCTCTCTCCCGTCAACTCTGGCACAACTCTATTGACCCGTTCTTTTTTGTCCAGCCAAGCCAGGAGTTTCCCTGCCTTGTCACTAACATCATACAACCGGCCCTGCTGTTCCCTACTGAGGGTCCTAGCGGCGTTCGTCACCAGGTCCTTATACTCAGCTTGCTTCAAGCAAAGCTCATGCAGTGAGGACTCTGTAACCTCCTCCTCCAGCACTCCCTCCAGAGCCGCGATCTCCTCCTCAACCTGCAGAACCTCGCCATCTCTCCGCCGCTTGGCAGCTACTACTAGGGAGAGGGCTTCCCCTCGGAGCACGGTCTTAAATGCTTCCCACAGCGACACTGCCGAGTCCACGGATCCCTGATTGCCCTTGAAAAAATTATCTACTTTCTTTACCAGCGCGCTGCGCATCTTGGGGTCTCGGAAATACCACGGGTTGATAGGGGCCACCCTTCCTCCTCCCTCCCGACCTAGATCCAGCCGGATCCACACTGGCGAATGGTCAGATATACCACGCGCCATGTGCCTCGCCTCGGAGACCAATGAGGCATGCGCAGCCAGAGTGAGTAGGTAATCAATCCTGGAAAGACTACCATGTGCCCCGGAGTGGAACGTGTATTGGCTCTGTGTGGGGTGCCGGAGCCTCCAGCAGTCTATCAGGCCAAGCGTGTCTAGGAAGTCTGGAAGCCACTTCTGAGCCCCCCCTGTGTCTCTGGGCGGGTGTCTATCCAGCAGGCCGGAGCCAACAGCGTTGAAATCACCTCCCACCACAAGCATACCCCCCGGGAGATCTAGCAGGGCCCTACCCAGATCTGTGAACGTGGAGGCCTGCAGGGCCGGCGGGACATAAACCGAAACTAAAACCAAAGTTCTTCCTTCCCACCGCCCCGCCACCGCCACAAACCTCCCCCTATCATCAACAATGGTGGAGTCCACCTCAAATGGTAGCGAGGCTCTGACTAGGATGCCCACACCCCTGGACCCAGAGGAGAATCCCGAATGTGCTATAAATTTATAACCCTTCCTATTCAGAGCGTAGCACGTATTACCTATAAGATGCGTCTCCTGCAGCAGGGCAACATCCGGCATTGACCGTTTCAAGAATTGCAAAACAATCCCACGCTTAATGCGATCCCCCAAACCATTAACATTCCAGCATATAACACTTAAACCCCTACCCCCCATCCTCAAACGTAAAGAGGCCCACCCCACACCCGAAGAGCCACCATGGAACAGTCCTGGAAACAATCCCCATGCCTTGCAGAAATAAACCCCCCAACAACAACCCCAAAATCCCAGAAACCCCCCCCACCCTGCACCCCTGCTGCAGCTTACAAAGCCCCCCCAACTTGCAGTGTGCCTGTCGCCCTACAAAACCCAAAAAATCTACAAAAAGTACCCTAAGGGAGGAAAAGAGCACCCCTCGTCCTCCCGCAGCCCTCCGCATTGACTGCACTCTATTCAAGTCTTCAAATATAGCCAAATCGAGTCAGACCGGCTCCGAAAAATCAGCCCTGCCCATCCCGGCCACTGTCCCCATCCTCGGCAATGTCCTCCCCCGTCCTTCGCCGGGGCAAAGCGTCCAGCCATTCATCGGCCATAACAGGAGAGTCAAAGAAGAATGTCCGATCTTCGTGCACCACACGTAGTCTGGCAGGGAAGAGCATGGCATACTTCAAATCCCTCTCCCGGAGCCGCCTCTTCACCCCCAAAAAGCCCTGTCTCTGCCTCTGCACCTGCTGGGTGAAGTCCGGATAGAAATTCACCGACGCGTTCTGGAAGGGGACCGGGCCCGTCACCCTCGATGCTTGCAGGATAGCGTCCCGATCTCGAAAATGAAAGAGCCGAGCGACGATCGGCCTCGGTGGGGCACCCACCTTGGGCCTCCCACCCGGCACTCTATGGGCCCTTTCAACCGCAAAGAACTTTCCAAGACCCTTAGGCTGCAGATGATTAAGCACCAAGTCCTCGACAAGCAGGTCAACCGAAGCCTCATCCGAGGACTCCGGGATCCCGATGACGGGCACGTTGTTGCGCCTGGCCCGGCTCTCAAAGTCCTCCAGCCGGCGGGCGGCGAGATCACTCTCGGTCCTTAGCTTACGAACCTCGATCTGCAGTTCCGTGACATCATCGGTGAGGCCCGTGGTCTTGAGGTCCAGGGTCCTAACCCGTTCATTCGTTTTGCCCAAGTCCGCACGAATCAGGTTAACATCCACCAAGATGGCATCCACCTTATGCGCCAGGGCATCAAACTGTCTCCCAATCGAAGTCTGCATCCCTTCGAGCGCGCCCATGACATCCTGTAGTGAGAGCTCCGGGGCCAAAGGCGAGGCCGCCTTCTGGGTATCCGGCGACTGGCCCGACCCACTCGGTGATCCCTTCTGCAGAGCATAGCGGTCCATACTATTGACTTGGGTATAGGCTCCCCGCCTGGTAGACTTAACCTTCAGCCGATCCACCTCTGCTTTGCCCGACATGGTTGATGCCAAGCAGGTCGGTTCAGATAAGACGGGTCCCTCTCAATGAAAGGAATCAGGAGTGATCAGTTCTGCAGTGGGCCACCAGAGTAGCCTGCAGAGCGTCCATAGGGTAATAAAGCCACCAAGAGCTCTCCAGGGGCAGGGCTGACAAAGGGAGAGAAAGCGAAAGTGAAAGGACGGGGACCTCCGTCCGACAGTTCACACCTCGCCTGGCCGTTGTTGTTCAACTAGAAGTCGGGCATCCTGCCAACTCTAGCCCCTGGCATCCCTCGGAGATAGGCCGCTATCTTCCGCCAGGCATAAGTCCGGTTCCCGGTGGGCGATCCGACCGCGGGTAGCATCAATCGCCTCCCTGACAGGTCATCCACACGATGCCATGCATACAGACAGGATTAGAGACAGGATAGTCGACGGAGGGCGCGAGGGTCTCGGGAGCTCAGAGCTCACGCGGCCATCTTGGTCAAGCGCTAGGCTCCTCCGTCCCTATTCAATTTAATACTTTCCGCGAGCCGTTTCTCCGCATGTAAAACCATATCACAGTCTTTTTTAAATGTGTTCCGCTTATCTTTTAATTGGAAGTTAGCGTATTTTAATGTCTCTCCCCGTACAACTGATTTAAATGTGTCCCAGACTACTGGAACTGAGGCCGACTCATTGTTAATCTCAAAAAACTCCTGAATAACATTTGACATAAACTGAATATAATCTGATTGTGAGATTAAATTCCGCTGGAATGTCCAGGTTGATTTATTGCCTTGTCCAACTAATGGAAGACTGAGCTTTAAGCAAAGAGGATTATGATCGGATAGTAGTTTAGGTAAGACTTCTAGCCCAATTTTATCCCAAAAAAAACTGGGATGAAAAGAAGTAATCAATACGAACAAATTTCCTGTGTGGGGAGGAGAAAAAAGTAAAGCCATACTCATCTGGGTGGATAATATGCCAAGCATCAGATAAGGCATTATCTAATACTAAAGACCGCAGAGCTTTAAAAGATCGTGGCTTCAAGCCTTTATATCTTGGAGTTTGTCTAATACTGAAATCAGCCTCGATGTGGATATTGAGATCCCCACAAAAAATAATGGGAATACTACTAAGAGCAAGCTCCTGGTTTAAATAATTAAATAACTCAGAATCATCCAGGTTGGGGCCGTAGACTGAGTAGATCACAAATCTATTCTGAGAAATTAAAAGTTCTGCCGCGGCCCAACGGCCCCATTTATCAGCAGAGGTCTTGATTACTGTACCCAAATTCCGACGCATAAGTATAGCTACGCCTCGTTTAATGCCTGTCTGCCTGGAAACTATTAACATATCCAATCCCAGATGCTTTAGCAAATCCCTTTTTTCCCATGATAGGTGTGTCTCTTGAAGAAAGAGTATATCTATTTGTAACAAATAAATCATTTTAGTGAGCATACCTCTCTTTTTCGCATCATTAAGACCATTAACATTGAGAGAGCAAATTTTAATTATCCTATTCATTGGATGATGAAATACAGAAGAAAATAAAAAAATTATAGTCTATCAGTCGTGGCTCCATATGAAATTGAAAACAGATCAAAATAGCTAGAAATTTCATTACTTTACCCAATATTACGTCATCAGTAAACCAGTCTGAAGAGCACTCCATATCCTGCAAATAGTCAATCATTATCATTGTATCTTGCTCAAATTTGACTGATGTTGAATTACACCCCCACCACCACCTCCACCCCACCACAACTCCCCCTACCACCCTCCCCCCACCCCAACCCACCTTATGAGGCACAGGGACAACCAGTCCCTGGGATCACAGAGTGCCTCCCCGCCCCCTCCCAAACCCGAAGAAGAAGAAAAAAAAGTTAGTATTCAGAAATCAGCTTAATCCAGCCAACAAACAATGTCAATCCAACATAGCTATAATATTTTAGATAACGTTTCTATAGAGAATGAGCATTAGGTCATAAAGAATCGAGATATTCTTTTGCCAAAATTTCTGAAACAAAAAATCTGATTTGATTTTTGAAGATAACTCTGAGTTTGGCTGGATTTTGTAAATAAACAGTGGCACCTTTGCCTTGGAAACCTGCTATTAGTTGCCTTAATTGCCACCGCTTAGTAACAGTAGACTGGCAAAAGTCCGGCCTGACGAAGAAACAGCAGCCATTAGCAGAACGCTTTTTGTCAGGTCTGGCCAGATCAAAAATAGCTTCTCTGGCTAGAAAGTTATTGAATCTGACCAAGATAGCTCTCGGGTACTCTCCTTCTTTTGACTTAGATTTACTTTGGGGTGGAAAACGATGAGCGCGCTCAATGACCATCGGCCAGTCCCAGGAAGTGAGTTCCGGAAATGCTGCCAAAAAGAGTTCACAAATAAATTTCCGGATATCTGCTCCACCAAAATTCTCAGGAACTCCTAACACACGCAAGTTATTTCTCCGTGATTGGTTTTCCAACTCAGCAAGCTTGAAGCTGATATCATCCCGCTGTGCTTTAATGGAAACGAGTTCTTTCTTTTGTGTAGCGACTTCGTCTTCGAGGGTAGATATCCTATTTTCGGCTTCCGAGACTCTGGCCGTCATATCAGTGCAGAATTTTGTAAAGCGGCGCACCGTATTTTTCACTTTATGGCATGTGCCTTGAGTGCGGGCGATCTCCATTTTGTATCTGATCTATGAGCCAACATTGTCTGATATATCATAGAAAGAGTCACTTCCGAGCATGGGTCAGAATCAGGTTCTTCGAGAATAGCTTGAACATTCGGAAGATTAGGCTGTGTAGATAGAAGGTCCTCTCCCCACATCTGTATTGGGCCTAACAGTAAAAGACATCCACCCTCTTATGTGGTCAGATCACTCTTTAATCATATTTGACTATACAATCCCAAAAGTCCAGAAGAGAGGGGTAGCCAAAACCCACTTATTAACCTATAATGCCTGGAACAAGGTTGATAAAGCCATGCTTCAATCCCAATTGGACTGAACACAACCACTTCTAAACGTTCCCCCTGACTTAGCAGTTACCAAATGCACAGATTGGTTAAATGAGACCATTAGGGCCATGGTACCCACTGGTAAAATTTCAGGGACCCGTAACTTCCCCTCGGCCCCCTGGTTTATGGAGGCCCTGCGACAGGAAAAACAAAAATGCTGCAGACTTGAAAGACGCTAAAGAGCAAGGTTGACATAGCAGACAAAAGCATCTATAAATCCGCACTGACTCAATACAAAAACCTGCTGATTTCAGAAAAAGGCCTATTTTACCAGGCAGATTGAGAGAGTCAAGAACTCGTCCAAAGAACTGTTTGGGGTAGTAGAGAAGCTTTTCTCTTTACCTAAGAAAAAATGCACCAAGAATAGCCAAACGTTTTGTGATGTTAATGCAGAGGCTTTTACAAATAAAGATAAAGAAATCTATGACTCCTTTGAAGTCACCCCCACTCGCATTCCGACTGAAATACTCCCAATGTCAGCTCTCAATGGAAAGATGTTTCACAGCTTCTCACAGATTTCTACTGATCTAGTGGAAAAACACATTAGCAAAATTAAATCTGGATCCCCATTAGACCCTTGTCCGCCCGCCTTTCTGAAAGATATAGTGAGGGATGTGAGTCCATTGCTCACAGAAATTTGTAATAACATGTTCACGTTTGGTTTCTTTCTGGCTCCATGGAAGGATGCGTCAATACTAAGGGTGGGAGTAGTGCTCCGCTCCGCCCACGGAGTGTGCGTAGTGCTGCCTGCTTCGTGGGGCACGAAGTAGGCGTAGCAGGCAGCACTACGCACACGCCACGGCGGAGCAGAGTTGCCAGCCACCCGCCTCCCGTCCGCCCTCATTTTAAAATAAATTAAAGTATTTAAAAGTAAGAAAATATCTTACCTGAGGTGCGGCGTCCCGGGGCTCCCACTTTCTCCTTCAGCGGCAACTTCTTCCTCACAAATGCACATGTGCGGATGCCCGCGCATGCACATTTGTCGTGAGCCTTCTTTTTAGTCATTTTACTTCCTTTTTTCATTATTTGATACTTAGTACTTAGTCCTTGTTATTTGTTCTCCTTACAAAAGCTGATCTATTTTCTATGTCGTTAAAAATTACCTCATGGACCGTCAAGGGATTAGATTAGCCAATTAAAAGACAGTATGTTTTAACAAATTTATCTAAACTTAATGCTGATATTGTTCTCATTCAGGAATCTCATCTTACAGAATCAAAACCTTTATAATTGAAGTGAGAGTGGGTTGTAAATGTTTTCTTTTCTCCAGGTAATGGTAAAAAGAATGGCGTTGCTACCTTGTGTCATACATCTCTCAATGTTCATATAGTATCACAGGAGGCAGATACTGAAGGGAAATGGTTAATTACCTATTTTTTGGTCAATAATGTTACCGTCTCTATTTTTACTCAATATGGTCCTACTGGTACGGACTGCCAATTCTGGTCAGATGTTACTCAAAAGGTTTTACAATGTCCATATGATCCTTTTATATTTGCAGGTGATTGTAATCAGATTGTCGCCCCTTATATTGGCAGGATTTCTGCTTCTACTTATGTCCCAAATAAAAATCAAAAATCGTTCGTTCATGTCCTTAAATCTTTACTTTACATGAATACACTTATTATTCCCCAGTTCGAGACACGCAATTGAGAATTGACTGTAGCTTTATTTTGCACTCTTTATCTCAAACTGTAAATTTCACAAAGATAGGTTCCATTAAAAGTTTTGATCATGCTCCTGTTCCTGTTCAATTAGACATCTCACCCAAAATTGTCAAGCTGAACAGATGGAGATTTAATAATTTACTATTATTAGACATCTTCTTAATTTCTACTTTCTCTTCTTTCTCCCATGACTTTTTTTTCAATTAAACCACATAGACGACATTGCTTTTCATTTTATCTGGGATGCCTTCAAAGCATCCTCTTGATAATTTATTATCAGATTTGTTTCCAGAAAGAAGAAACTTTACATCAATAAAACCAATTTTTTTTTATATAAATCAAACAATTGGAACACTCATATATATTAAACTTCCAAATTTAAAGATTGCTAGCAAGAACATATTAATTGCAAACTTCAGTTTAATACATTTTCCACTGATAACGCATCATCATTCCTTCTCAAATCCAATGCCAAATACTATGGAGGCCAAAACGAGTCAGGCAAGCTACTAGAAAGCTGTCTTAAAATCAAGAAGAACAAGAAAAAAATTGATTCAATCATGGTTAGCCACTCAAATCTGTTGCACAACGATCCTGACATGTTGGATTTGTTCAATTTTATAAAACATTCTATACTCCAGAGCACATTCCTACTGACCCTGACATTAATAATTATTCTCAGCTATATAAAAATCTTTTGATGCTCACTTGGAACTAACGGATTTAGAAGAGGACATTACTTTATCAGAACTTCAGACTGCATTGTCCTCTCTTGAATTTGACAAAGCTCTCGGTCCTTACGATTTTACTGCAGAACTTTTCTCACACTTCTCCAAATTGCTCCTTCCTCAGTTATCTGTTTTATTACTTCTTTTCTTTGCAAGGGTAAATCATCTGGTTCACTCTTAGACACACTCATATGCATCATTCCTAAGGATGGCAAAGATATACATTTCTGTAAAAACAACAGGGCAATTTCTCTTGTCAACAATGGTCATAAAATGTTTTTCAATTTCCAATTCCAAAAACTTTCTTTCGGTCATTACAGACCTTAAAAAGTAAACAATACAAGTAGTGAAAAAGACAATTTTAAACATTTTTTTGGAATTATATCAATTAACTGTCTGTACCACCAATGGAAAAGGAGAAATACAATAATACATTGTTATTCATTTAAAACAGCAAGAACAGCTAAAAACATTAAAAAGAACTATTTAAAAAAAGATAATAGTAAAATACGAATCAGTGCTCAGTGGAGGAGATTACTACCTACAATGATAAGCTTAAGAATCCCCTTTGACTCGGGCCACATTGAATTAAAAAAACGGGACACAGCTTCTGCGTATGGGCTATGCTGGAGATGGGTTGTGTAAGCGTGGGTGTGGTGCTTTGGGGACCTTTATGCATATTTTGTGGGAGTGCCCGGAGGTAGAGGGGTTCTGGCGTGGTGTACATGAGGTGCTGCGACTGGTTACGCATGTGGCGCTGTTGCCTGAAGCGAGGAGATGCCTGTTGAATGTGTGGGAACCGACTGATTACTCGGCGCCGCAGACGTGGTGGGTGACTCTGGGATATATGATAGCCAAGCGTGATATTGCTCAACTGTGGGGATCCCAGAGGCCCCCGACGGTCTCGGCCTGGAAAGAACACATGGACTGGTGCATGTTTCGCGAAAAGGTGGTGTATGTGGCGAGGGGTAAGCCTGGGACATGGGTGAAAGTATGGGGCCCCTGGAACGCCTACCGAGGGGGTATCTGCGCACCACCGCTGCTGCCGGATGCCTCGCCAGCCCCATCCCCTTAGCCGACTCATTCCTCCGCTGCCGGGCATTGGGTTCCCCCAGTCCTTGCTTTGTTCTCTTCCCCCTCCTCACACTTCTGTGTATAGTTGGGATCCCCCCTCTTGGGGAGCACGTGCTGCTTTTTTTGATTGTGGGTTGCCTTGTGGGTGTGGTTTTAATTTTTGTTGTTCTTAATTTAAAATGAAACCGCATAATGGGGCCTGGATGATGTGGCTTTGACATTGTTACCTACGGAGAAATGCTCCTCCTGTAATGCCACGTGTTCCATAAATGTATGTCGTATGTTCCTACCATTGCTAGCGGCCGGCCGGAAGGTTGTGGGCCCATACTTGTATACTTTTAAGACCTGTAATAAACGGTTTAAAAAAAAAGAAAAAAAAAAAACGGGACACTGCAAACACAATAGGTGTGTCAGTCACAATAGTGTGTCAGTTTGTAAAATTCTGAATGCCTCCAAGCATTGATTACACTCTAGATTTCTACAAAGTGGTACAAGCCAACGCTGTCTAGCCTTAGTATTGCCTGGGTAAAACAAGAAAACATGGATAACTGTCTCATCTAAACAGGTACAAGCGGGCTATCCAAGAGGAGGGACTTTCTGCCATTTGTTATTGAAAGCATGCAGTGGCAAGGTTCCTGTTCTAAACTGAATATACAGCTTCTTTGCCACGTAGGGCTGAATGACATCTAAAAATGGCTCTATAAAATAGTCAGTTTTAAAATTCAGAAAATCAACCGTTAAGTGACCAAGATTGGGATTCCCCTGGATGTCATCAAGCTTAGCAGATCGGTAGGCTCTTACCAATCCTAGACGTGAGATTGTCGAACACGCCACCTCGGGATTGCTCCACAAATCGGGGATACCAATCCTAAGTAATGCGTTTTTTATGTATCAAAACCATGGTAGGTTAGCTACCCCCGGGAGACCCAATATCCCCTTTAGCTCTGACTGGCAATCTGTTAGCTCCGGGGTCACCCACAGTCTACACCAAAAAGTTAGTGGCCTCAACCCGACCTCAACTACGATAGGTCTAATGCCCAAATCTAGATCTAGTGGTATAAGGGGTGAACTCAACGGTAAGCCCAACAACTGTCTCATAAATCTGTTCTCTATCCTTGACAAACCAGCAGTGGGACGATGACCCCAAAGTTCAGCCCCATACATTACGGCACTCCTAACTTGTACTTGGTAAAGCTCAACCACAGGACTAGGCGGTACATGAGAGGAGTTCCTATAGGTTGTTATAAGTCCCCCCACCGTATGGGCAAGCCTGAGACCTGCCGTGGCTAATTGCGGTCCCCATTCAAATGATTCAGACAGCGTGACGTCAAGATAATCAAAAACTGACACCCTCTCTAGTAGGGTGCCGTTTAAAGAGGGGTTTGGGCGCAATGTTTTTGCAGTATTAAATAACATGAATTTAGTTTTGGCTGTGTTGATCTCCAGCCCCCTGTTTTTGCAGAATAATGCAAAGCTGTCTAATATCCGCTGTATGCCCATAGGGGACTTCGATAACAGCAAAGTGTCATCAGCAAACATCATTGCAGGGACCTTACCATGCACCAACTTAGGGGCATCGTTATCCACTACCTCATTAAGGTGGGCTACCAGTGCATTAACAAAGAGGAAAAACAGGGTGGGGGCCAACACGCACCCCTGTCTTACACCTCTATCAACTGGGAAACGAGGGGTCAATTCCCCATGCCTAACTTGGGCAAAGTTACCTGTGTGGAGGCAAATGATGAAAGACAATAGGTAAGGGGGGATTCTTAGTTGTTCAAGGACCTCCCAAAGTTTGGCACGGGAGACCAGATCAAAAGCCGATTTCAGATCAACGAATATCAGATAGAGACTGCCACCCTCTACTGACACCGTCTTCCAATATAACAACTGAAGTCTAAGGATTTGATCAATGGTCGACATATTTTTCCGAAAACCAGCCTGATACGTGCTCAGTATTCCACTGTCCTCCATCCAAACATAGAGGCGTTCAAGGAGTATTCTGGCAAATAATTTCTGGGTAACGTCTATCAGGCTGATTGGTCTATAATTAATCGGCAAGAGGGGAGAACCCTTCTTGTAGACAGGGACAATTTCAGCCCCAAGCCACCTACATACCACTCAAAATGGCATTAAAAATTACACACAAATAAGGTCCCCAAATGTTTGTCTCGTCCCGAAAAAAGTCCCCAGGAATCTTATCTAATCCTGGGGCTTTCCCAAGGGGAAGCTTCCCAATTGCATTTAAAACTTCTTGTAATGTGATCTCACAGCCCACTTCATACCGTATCCCTATAGCTGCATCTGATGGATCAACATTCAATTCCCGGGCTGCCCCAATAGCGTATAAGCCCTGAAAATGAAATTTCCAAACAACTGCAGTAATATTACGCTCTAGGGCTGGCTTCCCCTCGCAGCTACTTGCGCTCACTAAGGACCAAAACAACTTCATGTCCCTATTGGATAATGCTACTCTGATGGCAACCCATCTATCCTGTTCCCAGTTCTTTTTTGCTGTCTTAACACTAGCTCGACAGTGGGCCCTCAGTTGTTTAATTAAGGGTCGGTCCTGGCTTTTAATGGCTTTTTAAGACCTCCCTTTGCCTCACGGCAGGTGTCATCAAACCAAGTTAGTTTGACACCCTTGTTAGACTTGGAATAGACCAGAGGGTTAAAGGTATTAGTCAGGCTATTAGGAAGTTCAGCATACAATGCCTCAATTCTACCAGTGGTTTCAGGAGAAACTGGAGCTCTATCAGTTTTCTCCAGAGCTGAAAGAGGCGAAATAATTGACAAATATAATGCCCCTTCCTTGTCCGGAGACTGCTTCATTGTGCCCCATCTAATTCTCCTTCTATTGTTAGTGAGTTTTAAGTTATTAGCTGGAGAAGAATCAGAGTCCACGGGATTATAAAGGCCTGGAAGCTCCAACTCCAGCATCAAGGCATGATGGTCACTATCATGTCTCGGTATGACAGCAAAGTCAACAACCCACTGCCAAAGCCTTGTCTCCACTAGAATATAGTCCAAGAGGGAAGTTTGTCCTGTTCTATTAAAAGTTAACTTCCCTGGCTGATCCGACTTGGTACGACCATTGCATGGTCTCAAAGAGTGTGCTAGGAGAACCGCATTAATCTGGAGTACCAGTGGAGAAAAATGTTTTCAAAATCTCTAGCTCTTCATTTAGAACCTTTTTTCTAGACTCCTTGGGAAAAAAACTATTTGGTTCATTAATAGGAGATATATATCTGATAGCAAGCTTCTACTGTTCAATGTTTTATCTAAATCTATATGTACAATTGAACACTTAGCAGCAATCACCAAGGATGCTGAAAAAGCCTTTGATTCTCTAAATTGGTCCTTTATTTTCCACACTCTAAAATGGTTTGGATTTGGGCTGAAAATCATTACTCTCATCTCCCTTTTATATACCTCTCCTCAAGTGCCTATTTTTGCTAATGGACTTTGTGCAGAGGTGTCTGTCAAGGTTGCCCCATTTCACCTTTTCTCTTTAATCAGCATTGGAACCTTTTATCTCCAGGATCAGACATAATCCAGATTTACAGGGATTCTTATGGAATGACCAACAGATTGAAAAGGTAGTTTACGCAGACAACAGTCTCATATTTGTCTCATAACCTCACATTTCAATTCCAGCTTTTTTCCATGAGGTATCTTCTTATTCTCTCATCACTGTTAAATCACAACAAGTGTAACATTTTACCCCTTAACAAATTTACCTTTAAACAGTATTTCTTGATCACCAAGGTCTCATGGAACACAACCAAAATTAAATATTCAGGTTTATGGTTTTCCCAATCTCACTTAAATCTTTTATTTTCTTAAGCCTTAATGACTGTACTCATAAATTAACTACTTTAGTTAATTATTGGCATCCTTTAAATCTCTCCTGGTAGGGCTGCCTTGATACCATTAAAATGATATTGGTACTCATTGTTTTATATACGATCTCCAACATTCCCTTATCTATTCCCTTCAAAGATTGTAAACAAATCAATTCCATACTTTCCTCCTTTTTATGGATTGTGAAAAAACCATGCGTATCTCTATTAAAACTAAAATGTCCTAAATCGGTTGGTAGCAATAATTTCCCTGACTTTCACGATTACCACTTAGAGCCTGATTCTGATGTCGGGCGGATCGGAGTCTGTCCGTCATCGGTCAGGAACTGTAACTGAACGACCTCCTGTTGTTGGTTACAGACCTGCAAGTAGGATATGACCGAACCCTGTTCGGTCGCATGCCTATACCTTTCAATGAGAGCATGCATTCCGGATGGAATGCATGCTCTCATTGAAAGAGCAGGGGTACAGTTCATCCTTGCACCCCGTGGCAGGCACCTCAAGGTGCCTGCCACCGGGTGCAGGGATCAACAGGGGGTGCCCCCTAGGCTGCAATTCGGCGACCTCGCACCCATGGGTGCCCTGCTGCAGGCCCCCAAAGACAGTTTACCACTGCCTTTTTGCACCGGAAAGACCGGCACAAAAAGGCAGGGGGAAACTGCTATCGTACTCTCTCGGCCAGAAAGAGCCGGCCGGGGGAGTACTGAAGGGTTTCCGAATGGCGGACAGGCTCTCCAAGCCCGTCGTAAGCCATCCGGAAAACCGAGTCGGATTCCTTTCCGACTGTGCCCATCAGAATGGCTTGGTCGGAAAGGAATCTGAACGGCACATTACGATACGGGCAGGAGGACTCTGACTGACGGTCGGGGCCCTTCCTGCCCGCATCAGAATCGGCCCCTTAGTCTTTATCTTGACACAATCCACTTACTGGATTTCAGAATCCTTTAATTACTCTCCTTTGTTGGTATAGTTAGAGAAATATTTTCTCTCTCCTTTTACCTTTCGCGAATATCTGACATTTTCCAGGAAAACTCAAACTTTCTCCTCACCTATTTTTAAACATCTTTGTACATTGTTGGAACATTTGTTGTCTTATAAACCCACTGACAGTACCTCTTCCTCAGTTCTACTATTTGGCACAACACTTCATTATTATATAATAAGAAACCTTTATATTGGAAAGCTTGGAGAAAAATAGGGTTAACTTTAGTTAATCAACTTTTTATTAATGACTCTTTTCTGACTTTTACACAGTCTCAAAACCATTTTAATCTTCCAACTTCCTTTCAAAATAAATCCTGTGCTTTTTCAGGCTTCTACACCCATTCTACATTAGGTACTCTTCTACGTACAACTCCTACAGCTTCTGCTATTTACTGTCTTTTACAGCAACCTCCGTCAATAGACATAAAGCAGTCAATGAATCAGCTGGGAGTGTGACTTGGGAGTAACTTGGCCCATTTCCACAAGGAGACAAATTTGGACAAAATTGTGCAAAACTTCTTGTGCTGCTAACACTACCCAAACACTGTTTTATATCTATAATAGACATCTTTTTTCTTCTCTTTCCACTCTTCACCACATGTACCCCGATCTTTCTGACAGCTGCTGCTCATGTCATTCACAATCCGCAGATATAAAACACCTATTATTTACCTGTTCTCCAGCACATACTTTCCGGACATAAATTTGGAATCAAATAATTTCTATTTTCAGTGCATCAATACCCTTTTGCATTATTCACATTTTTAAAGTTATTTTATCCAATGACTGGAAAGATATTTCACCACCATATAAAAATTATAGATCTCCTTTTGGAAGTTGCATTACAACAATTAACAAAAAACTGGAAGGTCTTTTCCCAGTTATTTTTTCAAGCCTGTTGGTATGCAGTTTGTTAAATCACAGATTTGATACAGCATAGTTTCATCCTCTCACTCTTGTTTTCAACCATTCTATTTTATAGTCTCCTGTCACAAATGTTTTGGACAAACATGCCAAATCTTCTTTTCGATGTCACCCTGACACAGAAGAGGTTCACTTTTTCTTATTTAGATGATTAATTTATATTTTTAAAGTGCTTAAGAATTGTCTTTTACCTTTATTAGATTGTTTTTATTTTTGATCAGGTATATTTTTCTTGCTACATTGTTCCTATTTTCTGTCCCCTCTCTTTTCTCCCCCGCCTCAGTTGTAACTCCTATAACAGTTTAAATGTATTACCATGCTGCATTTGTTTAACTCTCATAAACTTATTTTAAACATACAAAAGAGGGCTATCTCTAACCCACTGTAGGAGAGATTCGAGGGAGAGTGCAAAAAGCAGAGGTGATAAAGGCACCACTGAAGCATACCTCTCTGTATCACAATGCTACCTGAAAGTTGCCTATTCGCCCTAATATGCTCTATCAGTCATAATTGGGCTGTATCCAACATGCACAGCATGGTCCAAAGCCCACAGATTTCAATATAGAACTCATAGACTCCAAAATTCCCTCTCTCGACTATGGAAAGTAGCATAACCTCTCTCCCCTCTATCTGGCTATGTCAATGTTATGTGAGTCTTTCTTTATATTTTTATCCGTATTATGGTCTTCAATAAAACTCAGCTGATCAACATGTATCAGAGATGATAAGATGACATCTAACTTATTAAGAATAAGTTTAAATTGTTTAATGAGTATTTGAATTTTATACATTGCTTAATACCCCTGACGAGGCTTTGAAGAGCTTTACGGCGAGTAGCACGCTAACCTGGAGCCTAATGTAAGTGGTCCGTCCATTAGTTATTGGAGTTAGATTTGCATGCTCATTCCATGCATTCACTCCAGTTTCTTTGTATACATTGTTGACATAGGTGTGATCATTAGAAGGGGCTATGTGAGAAGCAACTGCTTGCTGGAATTAATAGATATTGTTATGGTTTTCAAAAGAGCTTAAGACAGATAGGTATGAGATTAAGAGTAGAGTAATTTATATACATAAAAGGCAGGCAGAAAATAGAAGGAAGCAGAGGTGAATTAAAAAAAATAGGGGTTAGATCTAATTAAAAGTATAATACAGGGAATATGCAGCCCTTTATTTGTAGGCAGGACACAGCCTATTTGAGTGTAAGTGAGGCTGGGTCTAGCTCCTCCCTCCCATCGTGTCAGTGATGGACCATCCAATCACACCTAACCTCCATATTGTGTGCAGCTGTCTAGGAGGAATACACAAAGCTCAACTGTCAACTACACCCAGTCAAGTGACCCAGTGAATGGCTGCAGACAGCGAATGGCAAAGGAAGAAAAATACCAACTTTCTAAAAAATGTTATTTTCAAAATTGTAATTTAAAATCTGACTTCACCATAAGTTAGGATTTTTCATTATATTTCCAAAGACAACAAAAATGAACTAGTTACCTGTTCCCATTTGGAAATTACACTTATAAAATGTAATAAGGTAACTCCAATGTTTACTACCAGGACATGTAAAATGTAAAAGTATATGTCCAACTTTTTAAATACACAGCACCCTGTCCTCTGGCTGTCCAGGGCCTAACCAAGGGGCGACTTACGTGTAATAAAAAGGAGGTTTTGGGCCTGGGAGAAAGGTTTATTATGCCAGGTCGAAATGGCATTTTAAATATTACACACAGGCTGCAATGGCAGGCCTAAGAAATGTTTAAAGTGCTACTTAACTAGATGGCAGAATCAGTACTGCAGGCCTACTAGTAGTATTTATTTTGCAGGCCCTGGTCACAGGTAGTGGCACTTTAAGAGGGGCTTACAAGTAAATTAATATGCCATTTGGGTGTAAGCCAATTCTACCATGTTTTTTAGGAGAGAGCACAAGTCCTTTAGCACTGGTTAGCAGTGGTAAAAGTGTGCAGAGTAGGGCGTGGCCTGCAGCCGACGACGATGGCAGCAGCCTGAGAGAGCTCTTGCATCCCCGCCGGCTATCCTGAATAATCATCTGCTATATGCCTTATTCAAGCCCAGTCCGAGAGTAAGACTGAGTCCAATGCAGCCTGGAGGGTGATCGACTGCAGAGAGTGCGGCGACGGCAGCTCCTACGCGTGAAACCAGCAACAGACGGTGGCTTCCCCAATGGCGGCTATCGGAGGCCGGTAGGAGTTCGGCACCCGAAGTAACTGCAATGTTACCTCTCAGCAACTACGAGGTACGCTGCTCAATGCGGATCACCAGGAAAGCGGCAGACCAGGCGGGCGCACCGGCAATGCTCCGAATGAAAGGTGGAGCGAACTGGATACGTGGAGACGGATGTCCTGTGGCGGCACCGAGAAATCGAGGCCCCGGCTTCTGGTGACGGAGTGGGCCCTGCCGAAGGTCAGGTAACGAGAGGCCTGGGCGGGTGTCTAATTGGCGGCGCGGCAAAACATAACTCGGCGATCGCTTGCTGCTGGGCTTAAACCCTTTCACACGTACTGTGGCAGAGACGCGTGGATTGAAGAGCGAGCGCACCGGTTGGGCACTTCCTAATTGAGGCCCCGGCTTTTATGTGACCTTTGGGCCCATTTAACCTTCAGAGTGGGATCCCAGAGTGCTAGCTGGGAGACGTGTCCAGGGGCCATAGAGGTGTGGAGGTTAGTACTACATCCCCTCCCTGTGTGCGGTGCCCCCCCTGGCCGAACTTACTGCCCTGGTCCATACAGGAGGTGGGGGAGCGCCACTGTACACTTGGGCAATAACTAAATAGTGTTGGCGCGCTGCTTGGGGGACATCTGATCAACGAGAAGATACTGCAGTTGAGGCGCTGCAAGTCCAGAAGTTGCCATTTCTGGCGATGTTGATGCGCGCATAGGCATCTCGCTGGTGGTGAGGCTGTGATCGGCTGGTGTATGAGGGTCAGTGGAAAGGACAGGTTGTAAGAACATCACGATCGCCCGCCGCAGTGCCTGTGTGGAGTTTATTGGGCTTCCCTGTGCCCCGGGCTGTCGCCAGTGCGGCCGTCCGAGGAGACCCTGCTCAGTGGAGACTTGTTATCCAGGCTGGTGCATACCACACACCATTACTGGGGAACCCCTCACACTTGGTAGGAGTGCACTGCCTGAGTACAACATAAACTTCCAGACAGAGGAGAACCCCGGAGCGGCGGAGTCCGGAACTAGGCCCTGGGGGAACCCTGACAGGCCACCAGCGGAGCTCTCTGACTCACCGGGTCAGCGGCAGATACTATCCCAGAATACCTCGTCGCTGACTCGTTTGACCCTACAGTGCACACATGGCGACGAGTAGGGGCCCTAAGGCCAACGCGCAAACAAACTAGCGAAATTCGCCTGGGGGAAAGAGACGAGCGATAAAGGTGTGCACTAAGCGGAGAAGGCTGACACGCCGAATAGCCCCGAAGTGGGGTCGGAGCCGGCGCTTCATGATGTCATGGCAGCGATTAATGGAGTGCGCACCTCGCTGGATTCTGTCACGGTGGAAGTTTCACTAATCAGAGCGGACTGTCGTAAAATGGACGACCGAGTTAAGGAACTTAAAATTGTGACTACAGCATTGCAGACAGACACATCTCAACTTCAACAGCCAGTGGACGAATTACAGACTAAACAGGAGCGAATGGCGCAACAACTTGATGACTATGAAGTGCGGGCCCGCCGAAACAACATAGGTGTTCCAGAACGGTCTGGCAGCGGACCCCTATGTGGAGGAACTGGTTACTTCCCACCTGCGGCCCAAGACTCGGTCACGCTATTTCTCAATAGAGAGGGCACATCGGGTACCGGGGGGAAGGCCGAAGGCCGGGGCCCCCCTGAGGCCCCCCCCGAGGCCCTTTATTGCTCGCGTCTTTAATTACAGAGACAGGGACATCATACTGCAGACGGCTAGATCTGGCCTGCCGCTGAAGATTGACAACAGTGAAATTACATTTTTTCCAGACTTCACGGCCAAAGTCCAGGCTCAACATTGGAGCTTCTAGGCGGTGAAGAAGGAGCTCAGAGACAGGGAAGTAAAATACACCATGCTCTTCCCGGCAAAACTCAGAGTGGAGTCTGATGGAAAAGCATGGTTCTTCACATCACCGGAAGAAGTGTGAGGCTGGTTGGAGGACTGACAGCGAGTGGGGGGCCACAGGAGAGACCGTACTGGCGGACCCGGCCAGGGGAAGGGCAACGTGGACGGACTGCCAGTGGGTCACCTCACGGGCGAGGCTGAGAGAACGACAGAGCCCGTGTAGCACCTGGAAGTTTAGGGCGCCAGTCGGCAGATGAACAAGAAATGCAAGTATCGCTGGGGGTGATAGGCTGTCATAGAAGTTGACATGCGCAGGTGCAGGATTAAAAAGTTTTTTGTTTAGTAACTGTCTTAGCTGGTCTGCACAGTATGGTATGACACTCTCCTAAGGCACCCTTAAGGTATGGACGGGTGATTGATTTTAGCAGGCATGATGTAACATGACACTAGCTGGGATGTGGGCTGTCTAAGCCCGAGTCTTTTCAGCATTTTGGGGGGGGAAAGAAGCACTCTGCCTAGTTGGGGAGTGGGTAGTTTTACATCCACGGGCAGGGAGGCAGGGAGGGGGGTAGGGGTTGGGAGGAGGGGGGGATGTTTTTCTATGCACAGTTATATTGATTTTAATAGCAGAAACTGGATTTCGTTGTATGCCGATTCCCAAGTTGGTCCTAGCAGCGGAAGCCACACGCAAAGAGGAGATGCTCACGCTCACCTGGTACCCCATGACGTGTATCCGATATCTCTGATCTACTGTATTGCAGTCTTTGCTGTGTTGTGGGATGGGGGTTGACAGGGATCTAGCGCTTTCTGTCTTGTCATGGAACGTAAACTGTATGGGGGATAAAATCAAAAGGGGAATCGTCCAACAGTATCTGAAAAGGCACTCCCCGGACTTAGTGTTGATACAGGAAACGCACTTGGTAGGCAATAAAAGCAGAGCCCTTACCAGATGGGGTTATAAGTTACTAGTCCACGCAGATTACACTACTGGTTCGAGGAGTACAGGTATCCTGGTCAAAAGAAGCACACCCTTATTGTATAAAAGACGTGGGCGGATCCTATGGGACGTTTTGCAGTATTTGTTGCCCAGTGGGAGGGTAGAGCACTTAATGTTGTCTCTTTATACCTGCCGCCGGCATTAGGTAAGTCTGCCTTGGCAGACCTAGGTAACATGCTCACCGTTCTCCCGGATGGTGCCTTAATTATGAGAGGTGACTATAAAATGACAATGAATGACGTGACTGACAGGCACCCACGGCGACCGGGAGCTAGACCGAGCGAACTTATGGCAGACTTCACCACAGCACTAGGGCTTTCAGACGTTGGCCGAACACTACAGCCGGCAGACACTCAGTACACCTATTTTTCCAACGTCCACAACTGTCTTTCCCGTATAGACTATTTTTTAACACACACAGCCTCGATAGGCTGTTTTCGACACCCACAGGTCCGGCCCAGAGGTATCTCGGACCACTCCCCGGTGCAGATTGAGTTTACACACTGGGAATGACAGACACGTACCACTATTGTTCTTAACCCGTGGCTGTTGAAAATACCTGACATTAAGGAAGAACTCTGCGTGTAAACGGGGAATTACTTTAAGGAAAACCAGGGTTCGGTAGACTCGGCACAGACAATATGGGAAGCATATAAGGTGGTTCTTAAGGGGCAAGCCTTGTCCCTGAAAATCGGGTATATCCAAAAGAGGTGGCAGGTGCTGAGACAGTTAAAAGAGGAACTCCAAAGGCTGGAAGCTGATCAAGCGAATAACCCCTCAAGCGACATACATACTAGGCTGACCCTGAAGCAAGATGAGTATAGAATTAAGGCTCGAGAACACGCGATGGCCAAACACCGTACCATCCAACACAGTTTATACGAACTGGGTGACAGGACAGGTAGGACCCTAGCGTGGCTAGAGCGGCGGGAACAGGGTACGAGATGGGTGCCTCGGTTGACGCTACTGAATGGTGTATTGATTAACCACCCCAGGGACATTGCAGAGGCATTTGCTGATCACTTCGAGAGAGTATATTCCCCTTCTACCACATATACAGCAGAAGACTCACGCCAACTCCTAGCTGACAGTGACGTGCCGACCCTCTCAGAATCGGATAGGGACGCACTGAATGAAGACCTGACAACTGAGGAGATCAAGAAGGCCATTTGTCAAATCAAGTCAGGGAAGGCGATGGGGCCAAATGGTACCCCAATTGAATTTATAAAGGTCATGTCTTCTCAAGTGGCCCCGCATCTACGCGCCATGTACGAAGAAAGCTATGAGAGGGGATAGTTGCCAGCAGACCAACGTCTAGCCACTATCGCGGTTATCCATAAGACCGGCAAACCGGTTGACAACTGTGGCTCGTATAGGCCTATATCATTGATAAACGTGGAAGTGAAATTTTTGGCAAAGGTCCTTGCGACACGGCTTGGGACTGTGATTTCATCCTTAATACACCCAGACCAATCGGGCTTTATGCCGGGCAGAAACACAGCTCTTAAGCTACGCCGCCTCCACAATGTGCTGGCGCGTAGGGACTTCTTGGAAGAAGATGCAGTTATACTGTCCTTGGATGCTTCTATGGCATTTGACTCCATAGAATGGCCATATTTATTTGAAGTCCTCACCAAAGTAGGGCTGGGCCCCAAGTTTATAGGCTGGGTAAAACTGCTATATACTGACATACAGGGACAGGTGAGGGTAAATAACTATACGTCTCATGCGTTTACGTTGCGGAGTGGCACCAGACAGGGGTGACCGCTGTCCCCGCTGCTATTTTCCCCTTTATGTTAGAGCCCTTAGTGGCGTGGGTGCGCCGGGACGTGATGGTGCGAGGCCTGCTGTGGACGGAGGATCTGGAGGATCGAATATCCCTGTATGCCGATGACATACTCTTATAGCTGGCCTCCCCGTATAAATCTATCCATGCGGTTTTGAACATATTTACAAACTTCAGGAAATACTCGGGGTACGCAATTAACTGGTGTAAGTCAGTGTTGTTTGTGCTTCATGGACAGATTCCCCGTCTTCCAGTGAATTGCAAAATAGAAGTTGCCGTAGACGGCTTTAGATACTTGGGGATTTTTGTCACATTGGACCCGGCTTTGTTTTAAAGTTCTAACTTCGCCTCCCGCTGGCTCGGCTACGGGCAGACGTGAAGCACTGGAGGTCACAGCCTCTATCCCTGGTAGGCCGAGCCGCTCTTTTTAAAATGCTGGCACTCCCACGTTTTCTGTATATCCTCCAGAACTGTCCTAACCAAGTACCGAACGCATATTTCACGGCGGTGGAGGGGGAGATCCGCACATTGTTATGGGACGGTGGAGCCCCTAGGGTGGCATTAAAAAAGCTAACGAAGAGTTGGTATGATGGCGGCATAGCGTTGCCCGATCTTAAGCTTTATTATTGGGCCTCGCAGCTGGTGGCTGTAAACCACTGGATATATTTCCCACCTACTGACCCGGCCTATGCCCTGGATAGGTACCAGACAGGCCGCTCGGGCTTTTTAGGAGCCCTCTACTCCCACGTCAGGAAGAAGAGATACATTGGTCCAACGATGCACACGTTAGGAATTTGGCGTCAGGCAACTTCTCGGTTGGGCTGGGCTAACAACCTAACTAAGGTGACACCGTTGTGGTATACCCAGAAACTGGGCATGTTGTGCTACCAACCAGGATTCGATAGATGGGACGTGATTGGAATCTCAGTAGTGAAAGATGTGGTCAAAAAAGGCTCAATACTTAGTTTTGAGGAACTCCAGAGGCAGTATATGGTGGCGACAGGAGAGGTATTTTGATACCTACAGATTAGACATGCCTTGCAGGTGGCCTTTCCAAGTTTCACTGACATACCGGACTCATCGCCATTGGAAGACCGCTTGCTTGATGGGCCATTACACTCTAAGGCCATATCTTTAACATATAGGAAACTCAGCAATAACCTACCTGATAGTTTTGGCAAACTTAAGGAGTAATGGGAGAGAGACCTGGGGTCGATTGATGAGGAGGATTGGCGGTCAGCCCTGATGTCACCTAGGGAGGCGGCTAACACACTTAGATTCAGACTAATACAACTAAGGATTCTACACAGGTCATACATGACAGGCATAACCTTGGCTAAGATAGGCGCACGATAGGACGATCTCTGCTTGAAGGGTTGTGGGCAGCGGGCCACCTTCTACCACATTATCTGGGAATACCCAGCAGCCCATCACCTTTGGGAGGCAGCCACGATTCACATTTGAAAGTTATTTGACACCATGGAGTATCGATTTTTGTCACACCATTCAGGAGTTAGCACAGCTGAAGGGACAGCATGTAGCCCTGTGCTCGCCAATGAGGCAAGCAAATCTTGCCAAATTAAAAACAAAAATGTGTCGTTTTTTACTGCAAGGACACAAAAATACATGTTCTGCTTTTAAAATATATTACACCTTGCCTTAGGGCTTGTTA
This sequence comes from Triturus cristatus, assembly GCF_964204655.1. Taxonomy (NCBI): domain Eukaryota; kingdom Metazoa; phylum Chordata; class Amphibia; order Caudata; family Salamandridae; genus Triturus; species Triturus cristatus. The sequence continues at coordinate 729,045,068 of NC_140590.1, read as the reverse complement.
GACCTGCCATAGGGGTGGCATACACTTATTAAAAAGGGAGGTTTGAGCTTTGACATTCTTTTAAACTGTGAAGTTAGGCTAGCAGTGACACGCTGCTCTTCCAGACAGCAGTGACAAACTGGGAGACATGTATTACCTTTGTCATACCCAGGTTGGCACAACCGGTCCTGCAGTACCTGGGGTGACTCTTTAATTTACAGGCCCTGGGTAACGTGGGTTAGTTTATGTCAATTTGGGTATAAGCCAATTCGACAGACACATTTCAAGGTCAGGGCACTGGCACTGAGGTCTGGTTAGCAGGCCTCAGTGCAATCTTAGAATCGAAAAATCAGCAGCATCAGTCCAAAAACTTAGGGTTGACCATACAAAAAGAGGCCTTTCCTTAAAAGAGGGTAATAAGATTGAAGCTTGTTTTTTAGGTAGATAGGGTTAGAAATATAGAGAGTTCTATAGACCAAGCACAGAGCCTTCAAGTTACTATTTTTTTACAGTCAACCAATGTAGGTCTCAAAGATTAGATCTGACTGGTGTCTAAGCAGGTAGATTTTAAAATGAGCTTGGCTGATGAGTTTTGGATTAAATGAATGTAGCAAAACATATATTCTGGCAGGCTATTATCAGTGAGTGAACAACTGTTTTGCGGGCAGAGAGGGGTGGAAATGGAACAATCTTTCAAAACATTCCAAGTAGGTTGAGAAAGATCTTAAAAATGTGTTTTATCTGGAGGACAAAAGAGAGATTGTGGTCTATGATGATCTCAAGTTTTTTTGCCAGAGGAACCAAGGCTGGAGGGACGCTGGTTCAAATTTTCACCATAAGACAGACCACAGTGAAGGTTGGTGACCAAACAGTAAGACGTCTGTCTTGTCTCCATTTAACTTGAGACAATTGTGTTGCATCCTGGAGGTCACTGTACACTCATGCAGGATTGAATATTTGTCTAGACAAGTTCAGGATTACTGAAAATTGAAATGATAATTTGGGTATCCTTGGCAAGTAATGCTGTGTCTAAAGCAAATGATTCAATTAGGCAGTCAAGGGAAGAAAGATAAACATGAAAAATGGTAAGCTCAAGGCAGACCTTTGGGAAATGTTGCAAATTAAAGACAAAATGTCAGAGCTGAAATTATGAATCTGTAGTCTGATGCTGTCCTGGTTGCGGGTGTGCTGAGATTCACCAGATATGGTATGAGGTCTATATGTAAAGAAAAAGCCAATTCAATTGAGGGCCTGATTGCAGATACTGTTCTTATGGGAAATATTGATTGATGATGAGTGGGACACAATCAATTGTGAAGGGGGATTTATTTGTGACGAACAATATGTGGCAATTAAAGCTAACATTTCAAGTACTATTTGCATATGATTTATATTAATATCAAATTCTAGTCCACTGAACATCCAACAAGTCATCTTTGTTGTTTTTTTCTGCAGTGAGCGAAACAGGCAGGTTAGAAATTGAACTACACTTAAAATACTGTTGTTTCTACTTGCAAGACAAAACATTTAGATCCAAGTGTAAAAAGCAGTGGTTTTACCAACGTTCGTTGAAACTTTTGTTTCCTTCTATTTGGCTGGTAGACACTGGGCAGCCTGAACTTTTTGTGTGCTCCAATTCCTACAAAGTCAATGTATGGTTCAACGTCTGTCTTCCTGAGGGCTTGATTGAGCTGAACATGTGTAATAAAAAGTTATTCCAAACCGGGATCCAAAATATTTTTTCCTCAGGGCCCCAAAAATTCCTAAGATGGCACTGCTGATTAGTTGACCTTACCAGGCCTTTTTTTGGGAGAGCATGATCCTAAGCTTTTCCTGTCCCACAATCCCAATTAAGATGAGTATATAATTGCCTTAGTTTGAGGAAACTCCTTAAAATACAATGGGTTGGTGTTCTTGCCACTTGTAACTAATAAGCTCATAAAGGCATTGAACCAGTGAAGAGAAAGCTGGGTTGTGGATGGTTAATAAATTGTGATGTAGTGTTCTTTAAAGAAGTGAATGTTCAAATCTTTCCTAAATTGGAGCAGCGTTGGGGCGGTCCTTATGGATATGAGCATGTTGTTCCTGATCTTGGGTGCATAAATGGAAAAGGCTTGTTGTCTTTTTTATTTTTTATACTTCCCAGTCTGCAGTCTGATGGTGTCCTGCTTGTGGATGTGCCGAGATCCATGAGTTATTGTGAGCTTATCTGAAAGATAAGCAGAAGTGCTGGTCGTAATATGTTTGTATATGATACAGCTGGTTTTGTAGAGGATGCAGGCCAGCAAGGGGAGACAATGGAGTTCTAGCAGGATTGCGGTGATGTGATCTTTATGTCAGGCCCTGGATGAGACGTGCTGCAGCTTGCAAGATGTCCCTAAGGGATGCCAGCGTGGGATCTGGGAGACACTGGAGTAGGGCATTACCCCAATACAGATAATGGTATGAGCAGTTCTGAAGTCGCTTTCTGGAAGAAATGGTTTCACTTTCTTTAGCAAAGAGAGCTAGCACCAGATCGTCTTTGCTTTTTTGACAGTGCGTTTCTTGAGGATGAGGTTGGTGTTCATGGCAAATCCAAGTGACTTGGGTTTTGTGAAAGTTGGGATTCAAAGCCTTCAAAGTTCATGTCATTGAGCCAGGTTTGTACTGTATCTTGTTTATTTTTCTTAGCAAATAACAGGAATTCTGTCTTGGTCGAGTAGGCACTGGACATCCAGATCTGGATGATGTAGAAGCAGTGTTTGAGGCACTGGATGTTTGAAGCATGGGACACTTTTAAGTAAACTTGTTTGTCATCTGCATTAGGGGTGGGTGAAAATTCTGCTCCACTGGTTGAGTTTGCGGAGTTTTGTCCACTCCACATTCCACTTGGAATGTGGAGTTCCAGCAAAACTCTGCCAACCTCTGCATGGTGGGGTTTTTCCTCGCATGGACCTCGCCAATGTTAAGTTAATGAGCGCAAGCAAGAATTTGCATCCCCCTAGAGTGATTTTCGGGCACTAGAAGTCCTCGCGGTGAGATTTCTCAACACGGGCAGTCACAGCAGGTTGTGACCACTTGCGCTGAGAAGCTGCAGCTCGAGTAGAAAATCTACTCGAGAGACGGAAAGAAGCAGCACCCTCTTCTGTGCCACATGGTGCAGTTCACTCTGATTTAACATCGTGAAACAAGCTCCCGGTGCTAAAAATCAGTGTCAGCAGCATCATGTGCTGAATTCCGACTGCTCGCGGAACTCCGCTGAATCTCACAGTTTTTATGTAACTCTGCAGAATTACGCAGAGTGAAACTCTGTGAGTTCCGCCCACCCCTAATCTGCATATTGGTGAATCTTGATGCTTTCTGTCAGTAGAGCACATAGTAGCTCCATATATAGGCTAAAGATAACAGGAGACAGTGTGGAGCCCTGTTGGACTTTAGAGGCAATACTGATTTTTTGTGACTTGGAGGTACCCATGTGAACAAAATGGTGTCAGTTGTAAGGGTAGGAGGAGAATCAATGAAGGATATTGCCAGTGAATCCTTTTCGAGACTCCAGGGTGCATATGAAGGTGGGGTGTTTATCTGTGCAGAATAGAGCTGAGAGGTCCAGCAATATCAGAAGGCAGGGGTCATTTTCATCTGTGGTCACAATGGCATTGTCTACGACGTGTAAGGTTTCCATGCTGCAGTTTGATCTGAAGCCAGAGTGGCAGTCGTTCAGTAGATGTTTAACACTGATGTGGCTTTGGAGTTGAACATAGACTGTTTTTTCAATGATCTTGCATATGAATGCTAGGTTAGTGATGGGCTGGTAGTTGGCAAGGTGATCAGTGCCTAGTGCTGGTTTCTTTAGGAGTGGGAGGATCTGGCATGTAATGAGAACTTCTGGAAAGATGCCTTAAGTGAGTGAAACATTGAGAATGGTAAGTAGGGGTAGGAGAGCATCTCCAAAAAGAAGGACGATGGTAAGAGATCATTTTAATAAGAAGTGACTTTGAGTGAGGTGAGTATGTAAGCGAGATCTGAGAGAGATAGGGCTTTGAAGGGTGACTATTGCAGGATTCTACTGGAAGGAGTGGGTGTAAGAGATAAAGCAAGCTTTGTGTGGTCGATGTGCTGTCAAATGGTCTGTATTTTTTCACTGAAGAAGAGGTTTATGGCATTATAGTTTTATATTGAGTAAATAACAGGTGGGTCTGTCAAAGTTTTTTAAAATTTATGTTTATTATTTTTAAAGTGGTTCATACTTATATATATATGTGTAGTTTAGTCAGGGCAGGTACATGCACTTCAACTTCCAGCACAGGGTTGATGCAGTGCTTGATTGTCTTGACCGTCATTCTGCTAATGTTGGTGGCTTCACTGATGGTGTTCATATAGTCCTTTGTTTTGGCTGATGTGATGAGCTGTCTGGGTGTCTCCCTGATACTATTACTATTCAAATAGTATTATTTGATGTAGTGGAAACAGCGGGAAAGCATACAACAACTTATTTTGTTGTTAATAGTAGCCTGATGTTGTGGATAATGTGAACAGTCCCCATCGATATATAAACATGATTGTACTATGCATCTATGTAAAAATACCAGCAACACTAAATGCACTTTCTGTATTTTTGAAAATGATATATAAAGTTAAAAAAACACCCCAAAAAATATTTTGTTGTTTCAGAAGTAAGGCATCCATTCTTCAAGCACCCTTCTAGGAAACTGGAGCAAAATATCGAAAGCAGGAAGTCTATTATGGATGCAAAATAGTCCATGAAGTAGGTGCTTACCCTCAAGAAAATCTCTAGAAAGGTTGATCTGGTCAATGAGAGATTCTAATTTGGAAGCAATCACTCTGCATAAATGATCTGCTTCCACATTGTCTGAGCCCTTGATGTGCACTGCCGCAATTTAGAGAAGATGTTGCCCTGCCAACAGACCCAGACAACATGCTACCTCATTCAGGGATTGTGAGTACTGACCTAAAGGTTGATATACGCTACAAATATTGAGCTGTCCATCCCTACCAACACATTGAAGAGAAGTAGGTGATGTTTCATTTTCATCCTAAAGTATTGGTACTGTCTGAATTTCACACCTCTCTGGAAATTAATTATTCTTCAAACGTTTTTGCCATTACCTTCTTCTGAAGAAACATTGTTACGTTTGTTCCATGTTAAGTGGGCTCTATCCATTTATTTTGACAGATCAAGTGAGTTGAGAAGGCAGACCCTCTTTTTGTTACTTTTAGCCTTTTGGAAAGGATAAAAGGGCATATAAAGGAACTCTAAGTTGGTGGTTAAAAGAAACTGCCAGATTGGCATATTTACTTCAAGAAGAGACAATGTCAGAAAATGTCCATGGTCATTGTATTAGATGTGTGGAAGCTTCTTTGGCGGAGCATTCAAGGAGTTTATTTGCAAGACCTTTGTAGACCACACCTGCAGACTTCAGAATTTAGAAGGGTTACAAAATAACTTTGCTGTGGGTGTTTTATAGTCGGCATTGATGTAAACGTTATCCCCTAGGATTAAGGTTTTTATTTATTTATTTTTTTATATAACTTTTTATTGAAAACCAATTCAACAGCAGTGTAGCAGTCTTGACATTTAGTTAACACCTCTACTGGCAGAATATACATACAGGTTTTGGAGACAACCAATAATATAATCATGACATTCAATAATAACCCCCTTCCCCCTTCCCTTAGTGAAGCAGTCTAGAAGTGGTTACCTCCCCACCCTGTGATTCGGGAGCCCCCCATGGATAGAGCGTAGCTGATGGCCTTCCGTCTTCGAGTCAATGTGCGTGGCCGTGTTCCTCTAGTAAAGCCCGCCTCTGCCTCCTGAGTTCAACTGTAGGAGAAATACAGATGTCCCCCCGGTATTTGTTCCACCGTCCCCACTTATGATCCCACTTCCGTGGGCAGCCTCGATGTTTGTAAACCATTTTCTCAGCCACCATGGCCAGATCCATATCCGAGGCCCAAGCGCTCAGCAGCGGCATAGTGTCTACCCCCCATTTCTGCGCAATGTTCCTTTTGGCAATGGCCCACCCCATGGCCGCCCACTCCTGCTCCACCTGAGTGAGGTCTGTCGCTTCCCACACATTAAGGAGGCAGAGCTGGGGAGAAGGAGCGACGGGTTTGTCTATGGATCTCGCCATCTGTCGGGTAACTTCTATCTGCTGGATGTGGGGGCATGTCCATAGGACGTGCAGAAATGTCCCTGTTTGGCGACAGTGTCGTAAGCAAAGTGCATCAGGATGTCGTCCCAATTTATGCAACAACTTTGCATCAAAATACACCCGATGCAAAATTTTGAGCTGAACCAGGCGAAGCCGCATCGGCATTGCCACCTCGGGAGGGGAGGCAAGCGCCTCGGTCCAGTCCTCGTCAGCCATTTCCCCCAAGTCTGCCTCCCATCTGGCCCTTAATTTCCACATTGGGTCGGCCCGATTGTTAATTAATTTTTTGTACGTCAAAGAGATAGCCTTGCGGTCCATTGGGTCTAACAGCAGTCTGTCTTCTAAAGGAGAGGAGTCTGGAAGGGGGGTGTCTGCGGGGAGGGCGCTGTCGATAGCGTGACTAATCTGAAGATATCGAAAATACTCCGACGGTGCCAGCTGATATTTACGCTGGAGCTCCGCAAATGACGCCTTTTTACCTTTTATCCAATCATCCCCAACCCTAGATATACCGATCAGGTCCCATTTATCAAAACCTGCGCAGTCACTCAGACGCCCCAGACAATCCGGCTCCCAGAGAGGGGTGGCCTTAGTTAGCCGCCCATACCAACCCATACGTCGCTGGAGCCCGTGCCAAATCTCTACCGTCCGGGCCGTAGGGCCAGTCAAGCCTAGTTTTTTGTGGTCTGAGTATAATGCTCTATTATACCCCTCTTTTCCCAATAGCCAGCGGTCAGTCCGGAAACTGGGATCATCGTGAGCTCCGAACACCCATTGATTCACGGCGATCAGGTGTGCTGCCTGGTAATAAAGGCATATGTCCGGCAGGCCTATGCCACCATCGTACCAGCCCATAGTGAGTTTCTGTATGGCGATTCGCGGCGGACCAGCGTCCCACAACAGACCTCTAATTGTTGTCTCGATCTGAAAACAATAGGACTCGTGAATCGGAGTGGGGGTGTTCTGCAGGGCATAGAGAAAGCGGGGGAGGGCAAGCATCTTAAAAAGGGCTGCCCGACCCCGGAGCGTGAGGGGCAGAGTCTTCCAGTGGACCACATCTGCCCTGAACCATTGCAGCGGGCCCGCTAGGTTTCGTTCGTGGGAAAGGGATGGATCTAATGATATAAACATGCCAAGGTACTGGAAACCCTGTGAGGCCACCGGAATGTTATATCCCCTGGGACTGCATGGCGGGTCCCCCCAAAGGGGGTACATCTGGGACTTAGACCAATTGATCTGGTAGCCGGAATGGGCTCCAAAAATGTGAAAAATATGGAGTACCCGACGGATCGAGCGTGCCGGGGAGGCTAGGTACAGCAGAATATCATCCGCATATAGAGAAATACGGTCTTCATGATCAGCTGACCATTTTAGGCCTCTGATTTCAGGGTCACCACGGATCCAGACTGCAAGTGGCTCAAGCGCCAAGGCAAAGAGAAGCGGCGACAGCGGACAACCCTGCCTCGTGCCACGGTATAGGGAGAATGAGCGCGATCGGTGATTGTTCACCGAAACGTGACCCGTGGGCATGTTATATAGCAGGCTGATCCAGCCGATCAGCCGGGGACCCAACCCCACACGAGCCAGGACAGCAAAAAGATACTCCCATGCCACTGTATCAAATGCCATTTTGGCATCAAGCGCAAGCAAAAGTGCCTCTTCTTGGAGTGTTGCAACACGGCCCAGTGCCCCGTGGACACGGCGCAGATTACGCGCGGTAATACGGCCTGGCATGAATCCCAACTGATCGGGATGGATCAATGCAGAGAGATATGGAAGTAGGCGATTAGCCAGTAGTTTGGCCAATATTTTGGCCTCGACTGTGATCAGTGATATGGGACTGTGCGAGGAACACTCGTCCGCTGGTTTTCCAGGTTTACGGATGACCACTATGGTGGCGGTGTGGATGCCAGCCTCGTAGCATTCATTATACAAGTTAAGCAGGTGAGGTGCCAGCTTCAACGCCATAGGTTTCAGGAGCTCTGTCGGGATACCATTGGGACCCATGGCCTTGCCAGACTGGATATCTCGGATTGCTTTTAGAATCTCCTCCACCGAAATATCAGCCTCCGGGACCTCATTATCCGGCTGGGAAACACAACGCACATCTATAGTGGCAAGAAGGTCTACCGCCCACCGTGCTTGTGAACTCTGCGGCGGGGAATAGATTTGTTCATAATACTTTGCAAACGTTTCGGCAATCCCTTGAGGGTCAGAGATCAGCACACCACCTGGCCCCTTGATCGCACCCGCCCATCGCGCATCTAACTCCTTACGCTCCAACCATGCCAGCAGTTTACCGGTGCGCTCACCCAGCTCATATATTCTGTGCCGGGTGGCGAGAGTGCGTTGGTTAGCATCTTCAAGGAGCAACTGCCTCTTGACATCAAGTATGTGCTGGGTCTCGTGGGTAGGGGTCCGCAAGGCATCGCGCTCAAGACGCAGTATCTCCTCTTCTAACTCACTAACTCGTCTCTGACGTTCAGCCCTGTGCCCCACAATCATGGATAGCGCTCGCCCCTTAATAACTGCACCATACGCACCCCACAGCGTAACCGCTGATGCCACTGACCCCGTGTTTTCATCCAAATAATGATCAGTGTCTTGTCGCAGTGCGTCTCTGATGTGTGGGATTTTGAACAGCCAGGGCTGAATCATGATGGGGCCAGGGTGCCGCGTCCGACGGGCTCCAAAAATAGCTTTTACAGGAGAGTGGTCAGATATCCCCCGCGCCAGGCTCCCGGATTCAGTGAAGTGCTGAATCTGCAGCGCTAGGGTGAACAGGTAGTCAAGTCTTGAGTGGCTGCCATGAACACCAGATCGAAAAGTATAAAGTGTGTCTCGGGGATGCGACCACCTCCAAACATCTATCCGCCCGAACGCGTCAGCAAAATTCCGGAGCTGTGATCCCTGCGGAGCGTCTCGTCGGGGTGGAGAGCGGTCGATGGCACCGTCCATTGTCAAGTTAAAGTCACCGCCCAAGATCAGGGCACCCTCAGGCAAGGTCATCAGAAGCGTTCCCACATCTGCCAAGGTCTGGCGCTGAAGGCCTGGTGGCGCATACACTGAAAGCACATTGAGGACTGTCCCCTCCCAGCTCCCCGAGCAAGCCACATACCTACCCTGTGGCTCGGTCTGTGTAATGTGAATCACATATGGGCATTCCTTGCGTAGGAGGATCCCGACCCCTCTGGACCCAGAAGTAAAGCCAGAGTGCGCCACCATACGATACCCCTTTCTATCTAGAGCTTTACAGGAGTTCCCTATGAGGTGCGTTTCCTGGAGCAACACCAGGTCCAGGCGGTGCCGATGAATATATTGCTGTACCACTCCCCTTTTTATTTTGTCTCCCAGCCCATTGACATTCCATGACATGAGGCTAAGTCCCTGAGTCACCGCCATGAGATCCCAACTGCACTAAGGTAGAGTGTTCGGAGTGATCAGCGGCAAGAGGCACCTCAGCCACTGCACTGCACACCACTTTAGCTGCCACCACCCCAATCATGAGGACAAAGGAGATGAAACCAGGAGCTAGGATTAAGGGTTTTTGATTAATTATGCATTATTTAATTGAGAATTTGCATTGTATTGATATTTTATGTGGTGTTTTTGACCTAAAGGAGCAGTATTTCTTTGTTATACCTCATGGTATATGACATGAGATGCAGAGGTAATGTCCTGATTACTTACCAGTAATCTTCATTACTGAGTCCAACCTGCCCTTATCCCAGCAATTATGTACCACCCACTCTCGCTGGTTCAGGCCTTCGACAGAACTTGGGATTACAAGACCTGCTGGAAATGCTAGTCTATTTATGGTGCCCAGCTGTAGGTGGGTGGAGTTGTGGTTAGCCTTTCTTGTTTTGTTTCTTGACCTGGTTCTGATGACATTCCTCATTGTGTAATGACTAGAACGAGTACAAGTTGCAGTAAGAGTAACAAAGATTACCAGTAAGTAATTACATAATTAGAACCAAGAAAAGAAGAAAAGGAAAGATGTGTAGAGTAGGCATACCTGTGGCCTGATGCTGGAAGGCTAAGCCCGAGATAGGGGCAGAAGACACGCAGTTCGCATACTCTTATTTTTAGTTTGATCCAGACTTCCCCTCTGTGGTGAACATTGCAGTCCTTTTATTATCAATTAGTGTTGTGCCCTTCCACTGATGTGTGTGTGCTGTGTCATCACCATGTGCTAGATGCACACTACACAACAGAACATTGGATCTTTTACTCAGTGCACATTGTTGGTGGCCCTCAACATTTTAAATAGGTGCAGCACCGAGGCAAGGATTGCTTGGAGACTAGTATGTGTGCATTCATAATGTTTTCAAAAAAGTGCCTGTCTCGAGTCTGTCTAGAGCATAGTTACTTAGGCTGGGCTTCTACAAAAAACAATAACCTAGTAGGTAACAGATACTTCTCTTATGTGGAAAATCAAAGAATTAACAGAAACAGCAGAACTCTGAGTGACTGAAGCAAAACCTTCAGGATGTTGATGTGGAATATCACCTAAGTGAGATTGGCGTCAGATCTTGCATATTCACTCAGGGCCTGATTCATAAAGGTAAACATACACTTTTGTATAAGTTTAGATTTTTTTTTTAATTTTCAAATTATGAGTTAATAGTAAGTTTACAACTGCAGAGACTCCGCAGGGACATGCCTATCTTTTTGTGTGCAGAGTTCTCTGCCCCGACTGTGGAGTCTCCGTTGTCATAAATTTACTATTAACACATAATTTGTGAATACAAATAAAAGCTGTAAACTTTCACAAAAGTCTAAGTTTACCTTTGTAAATCAGGCCCTCACTCATCTACTTATACATTCCCCAAAGTGAGTTAAGCACCTGCCCCAGAGATCTGCCTGTAACCTACATATCACTCTAGCCTACCTGCACATGGTCTGCGAACATTGAAAACTCTGCCCTGCTGTTCTCTGGGTATTGCGCTTTCTGCCTGCTGTGAGAGAGGGAATGTTTCTTTACTACTGCCGATTTATACCTGCTCTGTGAGGAAGCAAAGCTTGCAGTGCTACTGCCTAATTTGTACCTGTTCTGTGAGGCGGGAAGCTTGAGCTATTGCCACTCCAGCTATATCTGTCTTTTGAAGGGAAGCTTGCACTGATTCTGCCCAAGGTGTACCTGTTCTAGGAAGAGGGGGAGTTTCCACTGTTGTTGCGCCATCTTATGAAAAAACAAAATATATTTAGAATGCACTTGCATAACATCTGCAGGCCATTCAGAGATGTTTGTGGGACCCAGGGTAAAATGTATTGGCAGAACCCTGATCCAAAGGCCCTTAAAGTGGAGTTTCTCTTCACTTGCTACTACAAGTTGAGTTTGTAGTTCCCAACACATTACATCCATATCTTATGAGACTTCAAGATTTAACATATTTCTCTGGCTCAGCTCATAATCAGATTCTAGACGTTTGCTTTCTCCCCCCTACTCGGCCAAGTTAATTACTCTGCTCCCCAGCAGGGGGAACAAAGACCTCCCCACACAAAAGGAACATCTGTCAATGATTAACTCAGTTCTTTGTAAAGGAAGGAGTGGGGAAAATCTGCATCAGATAATTAGCTTGTCACACTCATCCCTTAGCTGGGTCACCTCAGGCCCACTGAACAAAGGAGGAAGCCCAGATGCCTGGAGGCAATACAGGCTGGGCTCACCTTTAACGTTTTGGTGGGAAGGAATGAGGCAGTGATGTCAGCTAGGATCAGAGCTGAGCCCCTCAGAGGAGCTCCTTCTAGAGAAAAATTGAAGTTGCCATGATGGATTGTACCAGAATGCTTTGCAGGAGGGTGGTATAGGGGTGGCAGCATGCCGAGGCACCCTAGGATTGACCAAGGGTACCTGGCATCTAGACATTTTCACCCTTTTAAAAATCCTCATGGAAGAAAGAGATGAGAAGGCCTGGAACAGGGAGGCGATGATGCCCTAAAGTATGACCAGCTGGAAAGAGAAGCCACCTGATGCCCTGCCAAGATGGTCAAAGCGAACCCTCAGGACTATGATGGGTCTCGCCAGAGTCAGTGCCGCTGGCCTCCTTATGCCCGCTGAGGACCAGTTGGTAAACGACCTGGACTACACTGCCACCTCAGGGTGTTCTGCAAGACAGCCAAAAGTCTTTGGGGGCTGGGGGGTGCTCCACTCACTGGTAGTGGAGGGGCTGCACAAGATGTCCCCACTCGCAGGAGAGGAGCGCCAGGAGCCAAACAGAGAAGGCTAGTGCCTGGAGCCAGCAAATTTAGCTCTCAGAAGAATGCACCCCTTTAAGAAAAGACTCCAGATGGCTAGAGCTCACCACCAGTCAAAGATTGGCCTAAATGGGGGCCAGATTATGCAGTTTGAAGATTTGCCTGTGGGAAGATCTTAAAATGAATGCATGGCTCTCAGCCATACTTGCTCAAAATATCTCCAGGATGGGCGGTCCCTGGGGGTCAGCACATCACTGTATTTCAAATTGCACAGGGAGGGGATATGCATTGGGTCGCTTCTTACACTCTTTCTCGGCCCAGGGGAATCCATCCCCAGGGGTCCGGCTCATTGAATATTGTCCCTGGGGACCCCTTCCCTCCAGGACAAAAGGCATTAAGAGGAAGGCTCCTCGGGCAGGCGAGACCCCAGGAAGCATGACTGGTGTCCACACTGGGCCCGTGTCTGGTGCAGAGTGCCTCCTGCATAGAGCGTGAGTGGGAGGAGAAACATGCTGACTTCCGCACCAGCGCAGAGTGTGTTGGCAGGCAATGGGCAGTGCAGGAGTGTACTGCCCACATTGCTTCACTGTACCAGTAGGTGGGTGCCCCCTATTAAGGACAGGGGCAGCCAGCCCACCAAAAATTTAAAAGTGCGGTGAAGCTGTCGCAAGAAAAGAAGACAGCGGGTGAACCCACTAATCAAGTATTCACAGCTCCATTGGAGTGACCCATATTGCCCCTCGAGGGCTAATCTGCATATTTTCTGTTTGCTTGTGGTGGACCCGCAATGGCAGGGACACCACCCTTGTTTTTACAACATGTTGTGGGGGCTGCAAAAGGTGCAGCAGCCTCCCCCAAAATCTCCCTATAAAAATTCCCTATGTCTGGTGTGCGGTGAATTTGTGACCCCCTGGCAAGGCTGCTTAGTTATTCAACACTCTAATATGGTAAAGATCCAAAAGCCAGGCTCCATCTTGAGCACATTAAGTTAGCCTGTCTGCCTTTGGCCCATATATCTCATGTCACAATCTTTCGCAGAACTTGCGTAAGTGTGAAATCATCCAAAATTGACTTTGCTAACACCCAATATGACATAAGTCTGCTGCAAATACTCTGATATCTAAATTTCAAGGTCTGATAGTGAATGTGCAAAATAAACATCTAGTCTGAATTCATTTGTTTTCGCCATACTGGTTATGTCGTGACTAAGTAAAAAGCCCCCCCAATGTAGGGTAAAAGTCAGTGGTCAGCACTATAAATTCCCCATGAAGCAACCACTGAATCAGAGGGGTCTTCACCCCAGGTTATCGCATGAGGTCCTGCCAGACAACTAGACTGCTACAGCCGCAGCATCCATTTTTATGCTCAGAGCCAGTACAGAGTTCATATAAAGAGGAGAGGAGCTGAGCCCAGCTGTTGTGTGTTTTCCGTCCGAGAGAATACACTCTCCTGGCCAAAGTCTGATAAACACAGCTTCTTTGCTGTGAACAGCTATGCAGTGCACTGAATCCCAAGAAATTCTAGAGGCAAATTAGCTACTCTATGCTCTCATTGTGTAGCGCATAGAAGTAGTCTTTACAGTGTTAAATTGCCAAGAACATTCTAACCATGTTAAAAATGTTCATATTATTCTTGCTGCTAGTGACATGCATTAGTGCTTTTCTGAATGTATTCTGTATGGTTATTAGTCATGTACTAAACAAAAGGATGAGATTGTTGAAATAAACACTTTCAAACATATATAGTGGCTTTTCATAGCGCAGTGCTTGTCTGTATTATTCTAAAGAACTAAATTGGGTTTGAATTACCAGTACATCAATGACTCCTTTACAGGACTGTTAGTAACGGAGAAAGCATGGACACCACATTGACAAGTACGTCAAGAGGGCTTGTGTGGGGCAACTACCTGGATTTTCACGATCAAGCGTTGGCTTACTGAATTAAGTTCAGACACCTGTGGGTGGGAAAGTCAAACCTTGTAGGACTAGGCCTAAGCCATAGTTTATGCAACACTAAGATTTGCAGAATTTGCTCTCTGTTTCTTCAGTGCAGGGGATCCTGGTGGTTGTACCTATGGTTGCATTATGTGGCATGAAACAAGTGAAGAAAAGCCCTTATACACATGTTTATGGTTCATTTGAATTGGGAGGCTCTAATGACGGTTTTATTGATAAACACTGCAACGCTTATACTTATACAGGTTGCACCTGAGTATGGTTATTGTCTAAATTCAGGTCTGATGGTGACACACTGGTAAATCATAAAATGCGGTTATTGTAATTAATGTGGTGACACTCTGACAAAGCCAGTAGGTGTGCCATATATACATATATTACTGCAGCACCTTGACAAAGCCAGTGGGCCTGCAATAAATGTATTAATGTGTATTAATGTGGTGACAACCCTTCCTTTTCTTAAAATAACACCCCCTTATAGTGTGATGTTACATTTGGTTGGGGGCATTTTGATTATGGAGTTCAACGCCCGTTGGGGTCAAATGTGATATAAGGGGGTCGTCACCAAAGGTATTTCTATCTACCTGAGGTATATATTTGTAATTTAAAGCATCATATTTAATAAGGTGTGTAATAAAGTACTTTTCCTTTTTAAAACAAAGAGCATTGACTGGACAATAATGTATTGAGTACTTGTTGTTGGGTGACAGCAAATTTGGATTGCTAGCTCACACAACCTCCTTTGAGCAGGCCTTGTGCTGCTCTGCTTCACTACCCAAAGAGTCAACTTCTTCAATGCGGTACTTGGTTCAGATCAATAAGATAATTGCAGACCTATTACTTGTGAACAACTCACATACTTTGCAACTAATAACCCAATGTCTTATTCATTAGGATAGAAGGAGGAAAGAATGTGCCGCTCGTGTGGCTGTGTTTGGTGGAAACGGACTTCTGCAACTGAGGACTGCGAGGCCCAGCAGCCCTTCACCTTCCCGCTGCCGCCTCTTCCTCTGGACCCGCCCCTGGTCAGT
This sequence comes from Triturus cristatus, assembly GCF_964204655.1. Classification (NCBI taxonomy): domain Eukaryota; kingdom Metazoa; phylum Chordata; class Amphibia; order Caudata; family Salamandridae; genus Triturus; species Triturus cristatus. Next base: position 729,029,753 of record NC_140590.1, on the reverse strand, counting down.
TCTTTAATCCTCGCGGCCCCCGCTTCGCCGGAGCCGCTCGTGTGGCTGTGTTTGGTGCAAACGAACTTCTGCAACTGAGGACTGCGAGGCCCAGCAGCCCTTCACCTTCCCGCTGCCGCCTCTTCCTCTGGACCCGCCCCATGTCAGTTCTTTAATCCTCGTGGCCCCCGCTTCGCGGGTGCCGCTCGTGTGGCTGTGTTTGGTGCAAACGGACTTCTGCAACTGAGGACTGCGAGGCCCAGCAGCCCTTCACCTTCCCGCTGCCGCCTCTTCCTCGGGACCCGCCCCTGGTCAGTTCTTTAATCCTCGCGGCCCCCGCTCCGCGGGTGCCGCTCGTGTGGCTGTGTTTGGTGCAAACGGACTTCTGCAACTGAGGACTGCGAGGCCCAGCAGCCCTTCACCTTCCCGCTGCCGCCTCTTCCTCTGGACCCGCCCCTGGTCAGTTCTTTAATCCTCGCGGCCCCCGCTTCGCGGGAGCCGCTCGTGTGGCTGTGTTTGGTGCAAACGGACTTCTGCAACTGAGGACTGCGAGGCCCAGCAGCCCTTCACCTTCCCGCTGCCGCCTCTTCCTCTGGACCCGCCCCTGGTCAGTTCTTTAATCCTCGCGGCCCCCGCTTCGCGGGTGCCACTCGTGTGGCTGTGTTTGGTGCAAACGGACTTCTGCAACTGAGGACTGCGAGGCCCAGCAGCCCTTCACCTTCCCGCTGCCGCCTCTTCCTCTGGACCCACCCCTGGTCAGTTCTTTAATCCTCGCGGCCCCCGCTTCGCGGGAGCCGCTCGTGTGGCTGTGTTTGGTGCAAAAGGACTTCTGCAACTGAGGACTGCGAGGCCCAGCAGCCCTTCACCTTCCCGCTGCCGCCTCTTCCTCTGGAACCGCCCCTGGTCAGTTCTTTAATCCTCGCGGCCCCCGCTTCGCGGGAGCCGCTCATGTGGCTGTGTTTGGTGCAAACGGACTTCTGCAACTGAGGACTGCGAGGCCCAGCAGCCCTTCACCTTCCCGCTGCCGCCTCGTCCTCTGGACCACGCCCCTAGTGCATCTTTATAATCCCGCGCACGTATTTCCGCAGCGCGGAACGCAGCGCGGGCGAAGCCCGGGACAAGGGCGGGCCCGTCTGAGCCCGTCAGAGACCGACTGAGGCCGGGACGGGCCACAGACCTTGGTTCTCCAGGTGAGCCATGTGCAATTGAGTTTTCGTTGTCAGTGTGTTGTTTTAATATTTGAGTTGCTGAGCCTGGACGCCTATCCGTCACTCTCCTGTTACGGTGATTCGCACCTCACCAACTCACGCAAAATCTAATGTCTTTTGTTGGTACGAAGAAGGGTCGGAAGTCCCTTAGCGGGGCAGGAGTAGTCGGAACCTTGGACAATTTTATATTGAGAGCTGCGTCAGTCCTACAGAAGGAAATTGAACTCACTGAGAAAAGACTCTCTCTTGATCTAGTGCATAATAAACGTTCCTCTTTGGGTAACATTGCTCTAGCTAAGTCACCAGTAGCCGCAAATTTATCGATTCCAGCCTCTGACACTAGTGCATCGTCACTGAGTGAAACTGCTGCTGTAACGGCGACTAGCACTGTCCGCTCCGTGCCTGAACAAAGTGTTCCCCAAGGACCTGATGTCTCTATTCCCATGTCCCATGAAGGAACAACTAGATCTGGCCAACCCATTCGCTCTGATGTTACCTTTGCCAATCAGTCCGAAAAGGCGGCGAAACGCAAGCGGGGTGAAACAGTGTTACCTAATAAAAGACCTAAAACCCAAAAACGGCAAAAAATTGGAACTTCTGAACCTCCGCGCAATATTGATCCACCTGCTGGAGGTCCCGAGGCCCCGAAGGACTCTGCATTAAATGATGATTATTGGCTTAGGATGGAACAGCTATTAACCGCGACCTGCCGCCCTATCTGTAATAGACTTGACTCCTTGGAAAATAGACTTAGAAATCTGGAATCAATGTTTTCTATATTGAATAGGGCTAAGGGGCTGGAGGCCAGAGGGGGAACTAATGAAAGTGTTGTTGAGTCTGCCTGGCCCGCTCTCAATCCGTCTAATGTGTTGGCAGACAAAATAGATCATTCCATCTTACAGAGCAAAGCACAGGCCATGGTTATTGAGCCCCATATTGCCCCGTGCCCGTTGCCTCCACCTCTGGCCATAGGGAACTTAAGGAGTGAGAAGTCCCCCGCTATTGGCAACTCGTCAAAAGAGTTAAGTGGCCCGGAATATCCCTTACGTAACTTGGCGGGGCCATCTCCTGATTCGAATTTACCTTTCTTGAATCTCCCCCCTGAATCTGCCCCGTATGCGGTGGTCCTTGCCGGGGTCCCCTCCCTGAGCCATGGATCAAGGGAGTCTTTCCTCGACCTAAAGAACAAATGTATGCACTGGTTAAATTGTAACAAACCTCTGCCGAACCAGTGCACAAGCGAGATATTATTCGTAAGGAGGATCAATTGGGTTGGTCGCAGACCCAAGGATATCCCTGGCGACTGTGTAGTAATTAATTTTAGGAATCCCAAAACTGCTAGGTATATTTGCACATTCCAGTCGGGTTTCCACCCTATCCCCTACACAGCAATTAAAGCCCTCCCAGTTACTTATTTTTACCCGGGACCCCAGAACCCCGGTACTGATGCTCGCTACAGGGGGAGGGTAGATAGTGTGAGAACTGGTAGGGTTGGTCCACCCCCCCCCTGCCCTATTAATGGAACTCACATGCTTGACCGACTCAACCTACCTCCGCTTGAAGCTTTCCAGCTCACCAACAGATACAGTATCCTTGATCAAGTGGACTGACGCCCAAATTGTAGTGTCTTGAACCCTCCCATAGTTCTGGGGGGGCGGATAGAAATGGATGAACCACCAAAAGGGTCTGCGCAGGAATCACTAAATAGGATAACTACCTTACCACCAAACTCTAGTTCTGTTGTTGACCAGACTCCAGTTACAACCAAATCAAAGTTGAGTTTTTGCTTGCTTTCTTGGAATGTGGCAGGTCTGAAGAACAAATTGTGGTGTGAAGACTGGGGCACCTTCATAGACAATTTTGACATCTGCCTAATGCAAGAGACGTGGGCCCTTGAAAATTTCCAAAGGGTAGGCTTTGCAACTTTTAATACACTAGCAGTAACTAGTGGTAAGGGTAGACCTTCGGGGGGCCTCACTACTTGGGTGGGTCTCCACCTGGGCGCCACAGCAAGACAACTTAACACCTCCTCAGATGACATCCAATGTGTTCTGCTTGAGCTGCCCAATAACAACTATTTGGCTCTCTTGAATGTCTACTCCAGACCTTCACAGGGTGGCAGGGAATCCACGGTCATCGAACAGCTAAACACATTTATTCTGTCCTTGGATCCCGGATACTCTGTAATAGTGGGAGGCGACCTCAATTGTCAATATGAACCACTTAGTGTGTCGGTTCTAGATGACCCAACTGCTGAAAACGAAAACTGGAATATTCCCGATCCCATGATCCCCAAGGTCAAAGCCTGGACCCCCTTGGCTCTTCAAATCTCGGCTTTTGCTCTCTCTTTATCTTTGAGGGCATGCAATGGGAGATTCGATTCTGACAGACCCGGACGAGCCACTTACAATAGAACCGGACATACTTCTATTCTCGATTATATTTTTACTCAAACCCGATCATGGGACAAGGTCCTCGATTTTAACGTGATTGAACGTGATGACAGTGATCACAATGCTTTGGCCGTAACATTCAAACCAGGAAGTTGGGGCATTGGCAGCAGTAGTAACGACACCACAGTACCCACATGCGCGCAACCTTTAATTCTGCGCAATAATGGACGAAGGGTCAGATGGCCCCGTATTGCTGCAAGCCAAAACACAATTTCAGAGATTTATTGCCTCGCCATACCTCATCTTATTGAAATGTCTTAGGTTGGCTTAAATCGAACTTCCATAGAACAGGCGATCGAACCTACAGGCATACACCTACAGTTAGTAGGAAAACTGTCGAAAGTGTTCTGTCCGCCAGGGAATGCTAAGCCCCACCCGCCCAAAAGGCAATTATGGTATTCCGTAGAGTGTCGGAAATCGAAGACTGATTTGCTCACTGCCATTAAGACCTCGGATAAAAGTAGGATAAAAACTCTGAGGGCAAGCTACAAACAAACTTTACAAAGGGCTAGAAAGGCTTGGGAGGCTGACACATGGGAGGAGTTAAGGCTAACCTTGCAGGCAAAAGACTTCAAGGGCTTCTGGTCCATTGTTAATACGGGCAGGAAAGAACCTGCCTCTATCTCATTCCCAAATATAGCTGCAGTGGTTTGGGAAGCCCACTATGGGGGTCTTTATTCCAGCCCAAATGACAATGTATTATCCATATCCACTCCTTTTTCCAGACTTGCTTGTCAAGCTGAAGCCATCATGGAGATAACGCCAAAGGAGGTGGAAATGGCTATAGGTTTGCTGATATCCAACAAAGCGCCGGAATTGGACAAAATCCCTGGAGACCTCTAACGCTCGGAACCAAAGATTTGGGTCCCGTATCTTTGCGCATTATTTAACTCTATTTTGTTGGGTGCTGAACCCCCAGAGTCTTGGCTTGGAGCAGAAATAGTTCCAATATTTAAGAAAGGCTGTCCTTTACAACCTGCAAATTATAGGCCCATCAGCTTAATTGACACCACACAAAAGCTGTTTGGCCGAATAATTTTGGACAGATTACAGTCCTGGGAATCAGACAACAATATTCGAAGCCTTTTGCAATTGGGTTTTAGAGAGGGAATCTCCACTGTTGACCAGATCTTTCGACTTCAGATCATTCATTGGAAGACCGCAAAGCTAGAGGGTGACAGCCTCTATCTTATCTTTGTTGATCTGAGGTCGGCATTTGACCTGGTACCACGGGAAAATCTGTGGAAGGTGCTCCGGGATCTTAATGTCCCTCCGTATCTTCTGGACATTGTGAGCAGACTCCACAGGAATAATTTTGCCCAGGTCAGATGCGGAAAACATGGTGACCTGTCCTCCCGCTTCCCTGTAAATCGAGGAGTCCGACAAGGATGCGTGTTGGCACCCACGCTATTCTGTCTATACATCAATGGGCTCATTAAACATCTGGAAGGCATTAGGGATATAGATGCGCCAAGACTTGCCACGGGCTTGGTGCCAGCATTGATGTTCGCTGACGATACTTTGTTGTTGTCTCGAACGTCAACTGGCATCCAGCGCATCCTGGACGGCTTTGTGGATTTCTGCGCTGAAAGAGGTCTTGAGATCAATTTAGCTAAAACTAAATTTATGATTCTCAATCCCCCTAAGTACACACGGCCTAACCCAGTTCTGAACGGTGTCCACCTTGAGCGGGTGACAACGTTCAGTTATTTGGGGATTACCTTACAAGAAAATTTTGGATGGGGGGGACAAATTGCTAATTCCGTGTTGAAACTTGCCCAAACCACTGGGGGAATTTCACAAGTATTTAGAGGCTCGGTCTCCAAACCAGTGGGACCAGCGATTGAAATCTATAGGACCCAAGTGAGAGCAGCGTCTATCTATGGGGCTGAATTGTGGGGTCACTCAAAAATCCACAGCCTGACTAGGACCGAAAATACTTTTATGAGGAGCATGTTGGGTTTACCTCCCAGCTCCCCGCTGATCCCTATCAGGCTGGATTTTGGCCTAATACCCATGGAGCAAGTGGTTACGCTGCGCCCATTGATATATTGGAAGAGACTTTGGGCTAACGCAGAGCTAGTTTCTTATCGGGAGGAATTCAAGGGGGTATGGTCCCAACTAAGGCATAAGAACATCCCTTGGTTAAGCTTTGTCAAGGACGCATGTATTAAGATTGGCCTACCAGAACTATGGACCTCTCCGGAGGTCTCGTGTCCGGCCTTACCTAAAGAAAAACTGACTGCACAGGCTAAAAACTACCATCTTATGTGTTTATACGAACATTCTGAGCCCGGGAGGCTGACGACTGAGTTCCTACAAATTAAAGATAATTATAGGAAGGAGGAATTCTTAGATCTGGTCAGTCCCCCTGCAGCTAGGAAGCTTTATTACCAATTGAGACTGGGTTGCTTGCCACTCAGATCGTTCACCTCTAGGTGGGATCCAAGCAATAGTACAGCATGCCCGGCCTGTGGCCATAGTCTGGAGGACGAAAAACACGTTTTTTTCTTTTGCCCTACCTACTACCTCCAAAGAAAACGTTGGGTTAAGCCCATCTGTACCAATCTTGGCTTTAGAGAGTGCGAGCATGCAATGAGAGTCCTGAAATATGATACCCAACCCCCAATAGTTTTTGCAGTTTCCCGGTTTCTAAATGCAATGTGGCTAAAGCGCAGGAATTTCTTGTAGTTTTATACTGAGTTCTGTGGTGCCCGAATCCTATGTATTATTTTATAATTTGTGACTTAATGTGTATATTTTAAACTGTAAATTGTGATAATTTATGTTGCTTTTATGGCCCTTGGTGCCGAAATAAAGATTAACAATGGCAATGGCAATGATATTAATCCAAGAACTGAATTGCACAATGTCTAACCAAAAAATCTTGTTTCAGTCCTATCTTCTTAGCTTAACCAGTCTTCACTCTGTCTCCTGTCCAAAATTGTCTCATTTGAGAACACCTCGAAATAATTCAGTACATGATGTGCACTGTACAAAAATCTCTCTTGCATATGGTTTAATAAATTAAAATGTTGCTTCATCCATAACAGCAAAGGTTTATATAGGAGACTTGCCTCTTGAGTCATCAATAGAATCGTCAGGGCAGAAGGGGTGTGGTTCACTAATTCTAATAAAGGCCATCTACTGCAGTTACATAGTCTCATGTGCTATAGAGAAACAAAACAAAATTAACTTTTTTTATTTAAAAGTTTGTACCTCAGCTATAAATAAAGTCTCAGTCGACGACACTTACAGAAGGGCTAAGCTAAGAGTTACTCTCTTCAGCCTCCATGGTGCTGCCTTTCTAGACAGGATGCAACACTGGTGGACCCCAGCGAATTAAGGGAGTTAGGACTTGTAGTGAGGCAGTGGATGCTTGGGTTTTAGGCGAGTGGCTCTTGGTCTCAAGATCTATGTCTACTCACCACCCCCCCCCCCCCCCCCACACCCAGTCAGCTGTGAGTGTGGTTTGGTAGACTGGGCGGGTCGGTTTTAAAGCACAGTCTATGATTACAATGACCCACCCTGTGAAACATGCTGCATGTGCTGACAGTTGCGCCAATAGCATGTTGAGCGACCTCTTCAAAAAGTGGGGCCTGGGAACATTTGCCCCACTAGAAAAACCCTTTCTGACTCTGGGGAACACTCAATATGAACCAGGGAATGTTTCACAATAGTTTATGGGAAATACCTGTACTCCTGAGGAAGATGTATGGCCCCATAGGGTGAATATTCAAGCCACAACAAATGTATACAGAAAAGAGGGCAGGATCTGTTGCTAAATTCTGCTGATTTTCATCTTGTGTTAGGGAGACTCCAGTAAAATAAATTTTACCTCTGCCTCATACAATTTTAATATAGGTATTAGATTTTAACAAAGGGAGAACATAAACGCCAACATAAGGGTTAGAACCAAGCCAAACTAGGGATCTTATAACTAGCAGACCGTACAACCAGTGAACAGTAATACTCTTGGATGCTTCCTAATGCTTGACTCCACTCAGGATTCATCATCCAGTATGAGTATACATGATCCTATACTGCCGACTGGTCCTTTTACCTTCTGGTAGCCGTTTCCAGTAGCCTATCCATCTACCTTCATCCCGGACAGATGGCAGTCTATGATCCCTCGACTCCCGAGGGGCCCTTTTACGTTTGGATTAGTGTCATCTAAGCATTTGAGAAGTATTACATCCAGAGTAAAGGTGTAAGTTATAAATATAACACCTTTTTCACAACCCATAATATTGTGACTTAGGTAGGACCACATAATACACAGCATTGCCTACCAATCAGAGTATATTGGGTTTATCATTTGGTCCTGATGAAATGCCATTGAACCATTCTGGACAAACTAGGATTGAAACATGTTGAACAGATCTAGGAATCATAATTTTTCTGTGATCTATTGTTATTTTATCCTTTAACAGAGGCCGCAATATTAAATAGGTGTTGGAGGGAACTTTAGTTACTTTTAAATTGTGGACCAATTTACATACTGTTTTAACCTTATTTCCATCCACATATGTAAAAGGTTAGGGGGGTCTGTATACTTCAGACTGTAAGGCAATACCAAAAAGATCTCTGGGAAAACACCTCCACATGGGGCCCATTGGGCATTGTAGCGCCAGCCCAATGAGGAGCACAGCCCGATGATGAAGAATGCCAACGTTGGTAGGTGAGGGCTTGTGCTTCTCATAGGATATGCAATCTGATGACCTGACAGATCCAGGCTCTTAATGTAGGCTAATAGAACCTTTCATTTTCATGGAACAGCCCACTTTTGGTTAAGGACATGTCTGAAGAGACACTTTGAAAAGAAAAACAATGTGTCCTGGCCCTTGCCCTGGGGGGACCTTGATGTTTATTGATTTTGTGATTTTATATAGCGTGGACTAGGCCCAGATGCACCAGGAGTGGATAAAACATAGATACAGACTAGGTAGAATGGAAATCAGGCGATTTTAAGTAAGAGGGACAAACTGTGCAAAGTGAAGATCATCATATAGTTTGTGCAGGGTGACTTTGAGATGCCACCACCTCAAGTGGGAATAGTCAAAAGGAGTTGAATTCAAATGTTTTTTGAAGAGGAGAGCTTTGAGGTTTTTAAAGATGTCATGTTGAGGTCAGGCGAAGAATTGGAGGTATAGGAGTTACAAATTCTTGTGGAGCTTCTGGAGGAGGATTGTTTCAAGTATCGCACCGTATTGAAGATGGGGGGTTCAAGGAAAAGGGTTTGAGCATTTCTTATAACCTGATTGGTGCCTGAAATGTTCCATTTTTCAAGTACAAGGTTGAAGAGGAGTGAAGTGCTTTGTGAGTGGTGCAGGCAGTTTTAAATTTGGCTGTAGCCTCTGTGGGTAATCACTGAATGGAAGTTTGCATAGGAGTCAATGAGTCAGATTTCTTGCATCCAGTCACAAAGCAGGCTGCAGTATGTAGGACAGTGCCGTGCAGTCCTAGGTGGAATTTGGGGATGTCTAAGAAGAGTACAATTCTGTGGTTGAGTTTAAAAAGAGCAAGCTCCTGGACAACTGCTTTTAGATCCTGTTGTGGGAATAGGTGTCTGAGACCTCATGGCAGCTTTAGCTGGAACTAGGTGCTCTTAGCCCTGGTTGTGATATGACTCTGAAGGTTGAGTTGTCTGTCAAGAGTGAAACCAAGTGACTTGCCATTCTAAATGATGAAGGGGCAGCCCTCTAGGTAGGTCGGGGAGAAATTGCATCCATTCTTGAACTGAAGAGTTAGCTTTTGGAAACATAAGCAGAAATTCTGTTTTTGATGGGTTCAGTTTTAGTTGGTGATTTACCATCCATGACTAAATTCTTCTCTGAGTGTTGGTTAGGAGGATTAAGTCATCCAGGGGTGATACCTTCCGATAGATTTGGGTGTCGTCGGCATACAGGAAGAAGAGGACTCTTGAGTTCCTTCGGATTGTTTAGAGGGGTTCAAGATAAAGATTGAAAGGGGATGATTAAAGGATCGGTCTTTGGGGGATTGTTTGCAGCAGCCTAACTGGCTTTGAGACTGCGTTCCCCAATTTTACTATTTGGGAGCAGTTTGTTAGGTAGGAGTTGAACCAGTTTCAGGCTACACCTTCAAATCCCTTTCGCTGCTTCAGAGTGTCTAACAGAGCCTGGTGGTTGACAGTGTCAAATACAGCAGAAAGGTCATCCACAATCTGCAGAATTTTTTCTGTTCTATTGCCCTGACAGAAGCTGGAGTGAAGGGTTTCAAAGGGGGTGTTTTGTTTTCATGGATGTGGGACCACAGATAGGCTACACAGCTTCAATCACCTTGCCTAGGCACGGAGACTAGACGGACGGTTTTGAAGTTGTCGGATTCCAATGATTGCTTGTGTAGGAGAGGGGGGATTTGTGATTTAGGTGGCGGGGCTGCATCACCACTGTCATTTGTCCTGCCTTGAACAGGTGCATCACTTGCTTGAAGTGCTGCCCTGCGAGGGCGGCCAGAGATGCATATTTTGCTCTCACCCAATGAAGGGCTGCAGGAGATGTGGGTGAAGAACATGCCTCCAACCATAGTAGACAGCAGCCTCTGCCACCCTCCCCACCTCCAGGGTTGCCAGATTGGGCTATTTCTCACACAATTGGGTGATATTTTGCCCGATTGTGCAAGAATAAATTGTGTTGGGCGGGCTGCCGAAATTTGGGCTAGAATCCACTGAGTGTGCGGCGGATTCAAAGTTTTGTGTGGCGCCCGCGCTGCAGCCGATGGTTGCCTTCCTTGCCACACCCCTTTCTGAACTTTAGGTGTCTGTGCCCTGCGGCCCCTGCCCACAAGTAACACCTGCAGGGCCATATATCTTTGCAGGCGGGAAGCTGCTTCCAATTAGGATCCTGCAAGACCAGCAGCGACTTCCCGACCTGCCCCCAAGAGTGTGCTGACCTGCCCTGGAGTTCCTCTGACCCAATCGTGGGTCAGATTATTTCCTCAGTGGTGGGCGCGTCTGGTACAGTACTGCTCCGCCTCATACCTTTGCCCTTTATCTTTGGGCTCCCCCCCTACTTCCTCCTTTTCAACTTCCTCAGTTGCGAGCCTGCGACTACGGACCACCGACTGCGAGTGACCACTGACCACCTTGATTGAGACGACAAGGCCTCTGCGTGGCTCCACGGCCTTCGACTTGTAGCAGCCTGCCCTGCAGTCAGCTGTTCCTCCCGGCCCCAGCCCCTCCTCTCGTCTCGTCTCGAGTGAACTCTGCAGACTGCGCCGGCGGCCGTCCCCAGCAAGTTAAAAGGAGGCAGGTGTGTAAATTTAAATGTGTGCATTAAGGCTTCGGTGCATGCGTGCGAGTGGTCGAAGTGGGTGGGATCGGCAGGGCACGGCGTGCCCCTACTTTAATTGTATAGATTCCGATCCCCTACTTTTTTTATTTTGAACATGAGACCCTGGATGTAAGAAATATCCAAGACCTGCAGAGAAGGCTCGGCATTAGTGGCTGTTCGGGGATGGGCGGGGAGCAGGGGAACAAAAGGTCTCCGTCTCTTGCTTCTTGCCCAGACGAGACAAGGAAGGTGTACGCTGCCCCCTAGTCTAGTCAAATTAGTTAAAAAAATGGGCTAACCTAGAACTAATTGCAATACAATTTCTGTGAGTGGATTGTTATTGAAATTTTTCCGTAGAAAACGATGGTGAAAAGTCTACCAATCTATCATGCCGCGTCAATCCAATATGGCGGATTTTTCAAAATGGCTGCCCATTATTTGAGATATAGGGTATAACTGTTTATATGCCCATGTGTGGTATCATTTTATATGTTTTTAGGGACGGGAAAGTCAAAAATGCCACCACAAATTGTTTCTGATGACCATAATATCAAATTGGGATTAATACAATAAACAACGATAATTATATGTTAATATGCCAAACGTAGTTTTGACATTATTTTTTATTTACATTTTTTTAACATCATTTGAAAAGGATAAACACATTTCAACTAGATAATATAGCACTATGACACTGACAAATGAAAATTGTTAAAGAGATAAATTCAAACAGCACTCCTCAGTATAAAGAATAGTATGATTTCAATCATCGTCCATGTCCACTTCCATGGAATTGCAACAGCTTATTCCTCGACAATCCATGCACGCATCTGTGCACACTATTCCCTGTCTTTTGCATATACATTGCAGAGTCGCACATTGACTCTTGCTACAGCCACATTTCACAAATTTTAATAAATGATCTGGTGCTGGTGCTTGACTCATTCTAATGGGAGCCAATCTTCCATCTGTCACTTCAAATCCCCACTGTAATGGATCCATATGAATACCCATCCACTGCTGCACCTGCTGATATACTCTGAGTGAATAAAATTTGCAGGGATCCTCTGTAGGAGGCAAGACTTCCGGTTTCACATGTATTGTTGATTTTGTTGCCTTTGAAGTGAAAGTTCGAAGTCTCATATCATGTAGTGTGCTGTCTCCTGTTATTCCTCCATACAACTCTATAATAGCATTAAGACCAGCATTTTCAATTTCTTCTGTTGATTTTTGTGAAGTTTGGAATACGGCAGCACTTTCTTTGAAGCTGCCGGATTGTCTTAGCAACTTTATGGAGTCACGTTTTCCTAATCCAAATGGTTTGGAGGTGGTATCACATCCTAATACGGCGTGAGCAAATAAGATGTGAGAGCAGACGTCATTACCTAAAGCTTTTGCTAATTTCCTAATATTATACACAGTTATGTTTTTGGAAGATTTCTTAGGTTCTGGGCAAAGGAAAATATCAAATTGGTTTTCTTGAAAATGATGAAGGAGTAGTATGAGAAGATCGGTGTCCTCGCCAACAATGGCTGTAGGATGAGTTTTGGCTGACTCAAGAGCTTCCAAAACGACCTTGAAGTCTGCATCACTATGAGCTTGCTTTGTTTTACACCCAGCTTCTTGTAACTTTTGCGATAATTGATCAATGAAGGCTTGTTTATTTTCATTATTACTCAGAAATAATTGTTTCTGGATGGCGATGGAGGTAGAAGTTATGAAATTTACTTTAGGTCCTACAATACCTCTGTTTCTTTTTAGATGGGCTTCTGATTTTGTAGAAAACGTATCTCCATATCCGTCGAATACTATTATTGCCTGGCCATACTTTGTTAGCACATATCTCTCATAGGCACAAAGCAGCTCATGGAATGTCTGATTCGGACTCCAAGGAAGGCGATGTAGTAACCACCCACCATCAATGACGAACTGCATATTTTCGGGCATGTTAGCAACGGCTGGTACTTGCTCTTTAATATAATTGGCAAGCTGCGACTTCCCAGATTCCCTCATAAGTCCATGCTTATTGAATAAACTAGCTGGGTATGAGCAAAGCTCATAACGAAACACCTCCTGCAAATCCACGCCACTAGTTTGAGCACAAAGCAACAAGCGCTGAAACAATAGTTCAGGATCCATAACAAAGGTTTCTTCTTTCAATTTAACAGATTGAACTGATTTCATTACCTTCACCTGGTTGCTTTTTCTGAAAGAGAACTCAGAGACTCTTTTGTTCATCATCTCATTAAGAATTCTATTTCCAATTTCTTCTGCAAGTTCAGGATTAACATCACTGCCATAACTAACACCTGTGACAATGTTACGCAGGTTGCTGTCTCGCTCAAAAACATTGAGCTGTTCTACATATACCAGTACTTTCTGTGTATCTCCTTTATCACGTTCAATTCTTGAACTGGTCATAGTAAGATGTTGCTCACTTGCTGCATGCTTCACTGAAGCAAAGTCCTGCATGCATTCATTCAAATGGGCGCAAATAGGGCGTGACATAACCCACACAAGCTGCTGCTGTTCTATCATACCTTTTCCATGGGTCATTCCGCCGAATCCTTTTATATTCTTCATTAGAACTTGTTCAATTACCAAATCAGTGGAAACCACAAAACCTATCACTTCTTCGGACAACATGCAGACCATTTGTAAATGCCTTGTATACATCAGGAGCTTCAAATTCAAGCTCAACCATTCTCTCATAATACAGTCGTGCAGAACTGGCATATAAATTATGGCCACATGCTGCAAAAAAAGGTAGCATCTCCTTTACCATTGCAAGATGTAGATGCCAATTTCCTGTTCTTTCAGCTTTTAAGAATTGTTTCAGGATGTTGACCATTTCCAAATATTGCAACTAAAGTCGAGGAGTCCTGGGGGCGTGGCTTCGCCGTGCAGTGAAATGTCCGCGCAGTAAAGCGGCTCCGCCGGCCGAGTTTAACAAATCCTGCATTGATCCGTCATCGCTGCCCTAGGTGGTTGTCAACTGTTGTCCCCTTCCCTGGGAGGTACGGCGCCATCCCCGGAGTAGGGCTGCGGAGGCGATTGAGGCCAGCATTGACGGCGACACAAAGGAAGCCTGCGCACGCCTGCACACATAGAAGCCGGGACCTCGAGTGCCTCCGCGTCCCCGTGTGGCGGTTGGGTGACGCGGACACATACCAGCTGCTCCAGAGGGCCTACGGACGGACGGTCAGCAGATGCCGGCCGCCACCTAACTGAAGCGAACGGGCGGAGGTGATGCAGACAGTCCGGAAGCCTGGAGGAGTGGAATATAACGAGTCCCCTGCGGTAGCAGTGTGAAGAAAAGTGGCCGAGACGGGGAGTGCTGCAGAGGTGAGCAGGGACCATTGGAGGCAGCCAACGTATAGCAAGGGTGGGCAAGAGGAGTCTACCTCCCACCCCCCATTTTTGGCATCTAAAAGTGGCGGCTGCACACAGAGCCCAAAAAGGATCCCCGCCAGGCCTTACCCACTTAGCTGGGCCGCATATGACTGAGGCTTATTGCCATTGGAGCACACGAGGTGAGGTCGGCAGTGCGCGGTGCCCGGAGGCCGTGGTATTGGCGGAGTGAGCTGGGGACATCGCGATGAAGGACTGGTGGGAACCAAGGAGGTGGCACACAGTATTGGAACAATTACTTCTCGGTCGTTTGTTGTGCAGTAGGGTCAGCACGCAGGCCGGCGCAAAACGCACTAGGAGCCGCTTCAGGGGCTGTGGCGGAGTGGAGGCTTGCTGTTGGTTTCTGGTGGCTGCTCTCCTGCTGAACTGGATCGGGAAGAGGCTTGGTGATGGTGCGGACTCTGTGATTCTGGGGGCCAGGTATTACAGCGCGACGTTTCAAGAGGTCCAGTGGTGTGGTAGAGCCGGTCCCCGCTTGGCATAGTCTGCGCTGCACACGGCCTGGGGCGCCTTGGCGTGGCCGGCAGACAGCGGTTGTTTTATGCTAAGAAGCAGCGACGTTGATGTGCGCTTATGCCCTACTGATATCCTGAGGAGATACCAGCGTGTGGTGGCCTTCGGGGCTGTGTTTGGCTTCTCTAGAGTCGGTGTCTGGTGGCTGGGTCATACGCCTTGCAGCAGTATCCCGAGTGGCTAAGTGGATAGCTCGTGGCAGTTCTTACTGGAAAGGGACAGACGATGGCCGAGATGGGGAAGCCTGACACAAAGCAACCCAGGCTGAATTTCGACAAAAAGGCCACCAAGGCGACGGAGGGTGAGACCAGCCACCAAAGTCAGATGGAGGAGGGTGCTTCTTTGATAGCCCCTGCTGAGGACGTCTGATCTATGTTTAAGGACCTCAAAGCCAGCCTTCAGGATCTGGATTCAAAAATGGACTCCCTTGCAGACCGTATGGACCGGATAACACAGAGAATGGACAAGCAGGAAGGGAAAATGGGTGTGTTGGAAACTAGGATCACGGAGACGGAAGAAGGGCAGACGTAACAAGCCAACCAGATACGTGAAATGGATGCAGTGCTGCAAGTAATCCGACTGAAGAATGAAGATTTAGAAGCGAGATTGAGGAGGAACAACGTACGGATCACAGGCGTAGCAGAAACCACTGATATTCAGAACATGGAACGCTATGTGGAGACCATGATGGCCCTTCCTTGTCCCCCATGTTCCTAATAGCGCGGGCTCACAGAACACTGGGTCCCCGGCCGCGGCCAGGTGCTCCGCCGAGACCTATCCTGGCAAGAATCCTTAACTACAAAGATGCGGTCCTCAGAGCAGCATGGGAGAAAGGAGATGTGCAGTACGATGGTAACTCCATTGCCTTGTACCCGGACTTCACATTGCAAGTTCAAGCGGCCAGAAAGGAATTCCTGCCGGCCAAAAAGATTTTTCAACAGATTGGGACTAAATACTCGCTAATATACCCTGCCAAGTTGGGGGTACAGGGCCCAGGTAAACCGGCCTTCTTCACAGACGCGAAGAACAGAAACACAAGCCAAAGCCTGGGGACCCAAATGAAGTGGGCAATCTGAGTGACAACGACTGAACAAACTGGAGGGGTACACCGCACGGGCAGATAAGTCCATAATTTTGCGATATAGTGTTGTGATGATTGAACTGTAAGATACGCTCACTGAATGTTGTAGGTAATAGCTAGATGTTATGTAGCTATTTTGTTTCTCTAAGGCTCTACCAGTGCATGTGTGGCTATGGACAAATAATCCTCATGGCACTAGTCTTGGGGCAGTAAACGATAAACTCGGCCACCCTGCCATAAGTGCAGGGGAGTTAAGACGGTGGACCTGCGTTCCCCATGGGATGATTCCCTTTGGGCTCCTTTTATGGGGCTACTGTATATATGTTTGGGTAATGGGGGGGTAATCACAACCTGATTGGGGGGTTGGTGTGGGTGGGGAAGAGGGAAAAGGTTAAGCCAGTTCTTGGGTATCTGCCAAATGATAAAGACACACTCAGAGGACGATGGTGGTTGTTAACAGATGTCGGGTCCGCCTATGGGCACGACTGGGTTGCTGGTGCAGAGTGCGTTGGACAGTGGATGCCTTGCGGAGGTGACCTGGAGGGCCTAGAGATTGTGGTAGAGTGTAGGTGTACAGGGTTATTAATGCAAAGATGTCATATTTAAAATGCATTACTTGGAATGTGAGAGGTCTGAATGACCGACGGAAGGTGAGGCTGGTCCATTCATATCTCATTAGACACGGTATAGACATATGTCTGCTGCAAGAAACACACCTGCCGGATAGCACTGTGGGTATGCTTGGCCACAAGAGATGGGGGGAGATAGTGGCCGGAGGCTATTCTAACTACTCACATGGTGTAGCAATACTGGTACGCAGGGGTCTACAATGGCGTACTCATAGCTCAGTGATAGACAGGGAAGGACGATACATTTTGCTGCAGGGTACACTATACAACACACCCACGATGATCATAAACACCTATGGTCCTAACACTGATGACCCGGATTTCTTTCGGCGTATCGGGCACATGATGCAAACCTCTAGTTACACGTCGATTATATGGGGGGACGACTTTAATACAGTCCTCTCGGACGTGGCCGACAGGCAGGGCACATCACGTGAGCACCAACCGAGGGCGATGATGCTACTGAACGACATTATAGCTGACATGCACTTAGCAGACTCTTGGAGACTGTTACAGCCCACACTGAGAGAGGCCACCTGTGTGGCCCACCATCATGGCGCTTGGTTGAGGCTTGACTTCTGGCTGTTGTCTAGGGATATGCACATGTGGGTAGCGGAGGTTGACCATCTCCCACGTACATTGTCGGACCACGCTCCTGTACAGCTGACCTTCAAAGTGCCTGGCCCATACGTAGCTCCGATCAGTTGGAGATTTCCTTCTGGGGCATTACAAGGCCAGGTCTTCTGAGAAGAATTACGGGGGAAAATTGAGGAGTACTTCACACTTAATGAGGGCACTGTGGATTCACCTGGCACTGTATGGTAAGCATTCAAAGCTGTGATACGTGGTGACTGTATAGCGCTTAAGAAAGGGGTACTCAAAGACATACGAACCACATTGAGGAGATTGGAGAAGTTGATTGGGGAGCTGGAGCGAATGTAGGGCGGCTCACCAGATCCTACTAATCTGGTAAAGATCCGGACTAAAATATTGGATTATCAGGTGGAAGCAGAGAGGGAAACAGCATACCTATACAAATCTGCACAGGCAAGGCGCTATGGTGAGGGAGACAAAGCAGGGAAAACATTGGCGGGACTACTCAGACCAGCTAGGGGGGCGGACTACATAACCGAAATAACTACGGAAGACGGGGACTTGGTTAGGTCACCGCCAGAAATTTTTAATACAATGTCCCAGTATTATGAAACGCTGTACGCGTCTAAGACTAATCCTTCCCAGTTGGACAAAGTAGACTACCTGGATACCATGGCATTGGCATGGTTTAGCAATAGTGCCAGACAGTACATGGAACTTCTCATAACGGTGGATGACGTAAGGCAAGTAATAAGTAGTATGCCAGCTGGGAAGGCTCCGGGTGCTGATGGACTAACGGCGGCCTTTTATAAAGAGTCTTCAGATATCCTGGCGCCATGATTGTTGCAGGTACATCTAGAGGCCATGGACACGGGTGTCCTCCCCCCAACTCTTAGAGAGTCTACCATTATAACGCTGCTGAAACCTGATAAGGGTCCTAAAATGCCTGAATCGTACCGCCCGCTCTCCCTCATAAATTTGGATGCTAAAATCTATGCCAAACTCATAGCGAATAGGTTGCAGCCCATGTTGCTGCAGATAGCACTGCCAGACCAGTCTGGTTTCATACCGGGCAGATCGACTGCCCACAATCTGCATACGATGTTTGGCATCCTGCACTATCTGGCCCCTTATGTCCAAACCGTTGCCGCAGTGTTGGATGCCACGAAGGCATTCGACTCATTGGAATGGCGATTTCTTTTTGTCCTGTTGCCTCGCATGGGATTCAGTCCCTTGTTTATTAAGCAAATACAGCTGCTGTATACGAACCCTGTGGCACGGGTATGAGTTAATGGACAGGTATCGGCACCCTTCACTATAACTAGGGGCACGCAACAGGGCTGCCCACTGTCGCCACTGCTGTTCGCTATTGCTACGGAACCATTGGCGGCTCGGCTCCGCCAGTACCACACACAAAGAAGCATTGGGTTCACATCCAGAGGACTGCTGATCTCCATGTACGCTGACGACATGAAGATATATCTTTCAAATCCTAGGGACAATTTTGTGGAAGTTATGCGGGAGATTGTTCGTTATGGTGGCCTTACAGGTATTCAGGTGAATTGGTCTAAGTCCGTGATATTTCCGCTTACTGACGTCACCTCCCAGTTTGACGCAGAATACCCTATACAGTGGGTAAGTGAGGAAGTCAAGTACTTGGGAATATGGGTGAGCAGATCGTTGCAAGATATATGGTTGGCAAATTACGGGAGGGTGATGGACTGGATAGAGGACAAAATACAGAAATGGAAACACCTGCCGTTGTCGTTAATGGGGCGTATAGCCATCATCAAAATGGTGATTCTGCCTAAGCTCCTATATTTGTTTGTGAACATCCCAATGCCGCTAAACAGCTAAGGTCCCATGTACTTGATTTGGTGTGGGCGGGTAAGCAGCCGAGAGCATCCTGGAAATTGCTGACACTGCCCTTCGCCCAGGGTGGTCTAGCGGCCCTTGATTTCGAATTATATGCGTATAGTGCTCAGGCACAATATTTGCACTTCTGGCAACGCCCCACACCTTTCCAACCACATGTAGCGATAGAAACTGATAGAGTGGCTCCTATTCCGCTGAACGCGGCGTTCTACCAGCCTTATAAAAGACCTAATTTAGAAATTGACACGGTGGAAGCACTGAGGTGGGCGTGGACAGGGATTGCCAAGAGGGCCAAACTCGAGGAATTATACGCACTATCTATGCCGCTGGGAGGAAACCTACACCTAACTCCCTTAATGGACAAAGCAGTTACACTTCGAGCTACGGCACACAAACTGGTGAAGGGCGCGGATCTATATCCGGACAATACCTTCCTTATGTTACAACAGATATGTGGGGCCCAGGAACCCACGGCGTCAGACACTCTGTTGTATTACCAGCTTAGGGCTGCATGCCGTGCTAGATATGTATCATTTCCACAGGAACCGCCTGCGCTGCCTGCGCTTGAGAATGTGTTGGCGAATCCGTCTCCTCGAAAATTGATTACACGTATATACAGCATAACATCAAGGAATCGCCGATAATGGTGTGCAAGGCTAAGGCATAATGGGAGCAAGACTTAGGCGTTGACATTACGGATAAACAGTGGCAATATTGCTGTTCGCAACTAGAACAGTTGTCGCCTAATTATAGGTTACGGCTGATTCATTTTAACTTTTTGCATAGACTATATCACACGCCCTCCCGGCTGCACCGCATGGGCATACACCCGGACACGAACTGTTGGAGGTGTGGGGCTTCTGGTGCCACATTCTCACATCTAGCATGGGAATGCGGCCCGATAGGAGGGTACTGAGGAGAAGTGTTTGAGCATGTCCGACAAATCGCGAAGCATGGGATACCTGCCTCTCTGCTGACGGCGCTCCTGGGGTTCGTATTTGAAGTCCCGAAGACCTCCCGTAAACTTACGGCCATGCTGTTGCTGCTGGCGAAAAGGCAGGTGGCAATCCACTGGAAAAAGCAACAGGCCCCTACCATAGCAGCGTGGGTAAATACAGTGGTTTATTGTAAAGACCAGTTGTCGCACTATTGGGAGTTAATGCCAAGCAGATCTAGGCCGGTGGATATGTGGCAACCATTTGTGGCCTGGCTAGAGGCGGGGAGCCTAGACTTACAAAGGGGATAGGAAGGGGGGCATGGGTGGGGTTGTCACAGACTGAAGTTGAAGGCCATTTCCGGCGGAGATTATTACTAACCAGGAGATGTAGGGGGAAAGCCTCGATGATTCCTGAAGTACTTGGGGGAGCAAGGTAGCCTACTGATTTACGATAACTACGCAGACTGCAAGACCAGTTGAGTGTGATCAAGGATGATTAGTATATGGCAGAGGGAGTGGGGTGGGGGGAGGGATGGTTGATGCTGTGGTTAAGCTAATTAAGTACGAAAATGCGCTATGAGCTGTAATGGGACGACGAATAAATAGAGCGGAAGATGTAAAGCGGTTTCATTGCATTGCTGCCGGCCCGTTGGGTTGTAGGCACGCAAGTTGTATATTTATGGCAATGCTTAAGTCAGAGATTAGCTGCCGGCCTCTGGGTTATGGGCAATAAGCTGTGTTAACCGAATTTCTTTTTCACAATAAAAAAAAGAAAATAACAATATAACACGAAACCACAGAAACAACTCACGCATCATTACAAAACCCATTCTCCTCAAACAAAGCTTTGTTTGAGATTGAAAATACAATGCTCTAGTTCTTATCAGCTGAAGAGGCTTTTGATGAACGGCATCTCAATAATTGGCAATGCCGTATTTTTTAGCAAATCCGAGATCTACAATACAACACAAAGCAATGCATGATACAACTAATATTATGCATTAGTGGGAAAGTGGGAACTGGAAAAGGTTTCCTAATGAAAGGTATCATTCCTTGTATGATCCATTAGGACTTGCTTCTTACATCAATGGAGGTGCTGCTAGTAGACCATGGTGCAAGTTGGTCATAATTGATGGTCAATGAAAATGTTTTTTATTGATGAAATTACCATGGTTTCCAATTTGATGTTAGCACTTAATTTTCTGAGGATTCGGGGAAGGCTTTAAGACCAAAGCAATATTATTTTTGGAAATAAACACATTAACGTTCACGTCCGAAAAGAAGTGTAGTGGTGGGGCTACCTTACCTTGTTATATGTCAACTGCTGATTTGTTACATACTTTGGGCACTAATTTGCTATATGCTTGCACTGATGTTTCTTGTGGGATTTTCTATGATGACATGTACAACTACCAGCTAATGTCTTCTGGTTTACTTTTCGATATATAAAATCAATTAAATATGTTAAAAAGCAAAAACAAGCAAAAACAAAAAAAGTCGAGGAGTCCTGAAAAATGTAAGTTCATCTTTGGCCTTCAGCAGTTTGGTTGCAATTTCAACAACAGCATTATGTGTAACATCCTCAACAGAAAGCTCCCCATTAAGAAGATTATTAAACAATGATCTAGCAGCCTGTAAATCATCGTCATCATCTAGGGCTTGCGTTGCTAAAATCGTGTTGAAAACTGATGAAACAATAAGATGACCACGAATCGCTCTTGCAATAGCTTTACCAGAATGCATGTGCTTCACAGCATTTCCTGCATATATGATCTCAAGTATATCAACCAAGCCGGCTCCACTCATCAAACAACCGATGCATCCAAGAAAACTCATGATTGTGTGCAGGCCTCCTAGTCTCAGAATGACCTTCTTCAAAGGACTATCTTGTGATTCATTGGCTATGATGCTAAGTGCTTTGTGGAAAAGAGGCTGGTCGAATGTTATAAGGGGGTATGGTTGTATCTCTTGGCAAGGTCAGAAACAAAAAACAGTGTTGAGAGAATACACGCCTCATTTGTTGGATCCATGTTAATCACTGGCAGAAAGATGACAGATGATACACCGGGATGGTTACCTTTATGTAGTAGTTGGCATACTCCTTGCCACCCTGGAACACTGTTGCTGAGTAGATGTGAGATGTTCAATAAAATATCCAGGTTTGCAGATGGGTCACTGTACGCGATTCCCTTAATGGTATTATACTTTAAGAAACGCATCCCACTGGCCTGTGAATGATATGTTTTTATTGGGATTTGCTCCAACCTCCTCAGTTCTTCAAATGAAACTTGACGTTTCTTAATGACCGTTGAAAATTTTCCAGTTGGAGTCACAGTGGCGATAATGCCCATCCCATGAAAAGTCCCATGGCCATCTATTGTAATAATATTGTGATCAATATTATCAGCTGCATATTGAACGAATTTCGGAGGACTTTCAGAAGGTTCCACAAGGACAGGTATAGTATTTCCTCTTTCTTCTGCAGCTGAACGTTCAAAACGAAGAACTTCTGAATAGGAGCTGCAGAATCCCATATGATTTACTGCTTCAACTAAAAATTTCGAGCGTGTGTTGTCATGTAATTGAACTGCCAGCCCTAACTGCAACGGTGCAACTTAGACTCGTGGGCGCACAGCTTGCAAAAGCAAAAACTGATAAGAGCCTTAACGAATCAGGAATATAGCTCACATTATAGTCAACACTACTCATGTTTTCAATGGGTGGATATGTTTCTGGTTCTACAGGGATGTCTTTAATATCATTTCTTATTATTTCAGCAGCTGCCATAAGGAGATTGTTTCGATCCTCTTCAACATCTTCAAGGCTATGACTGTGGTACTCTTGTAATACATGAGCAGCTGTACTTTTAAAAGTAATGACATCAGCAGTCCCTGCAACTGTTCCTATGAAGATTGCATCTTCAAAATGCTCTTTGAGTTTTTGTTTCATGTACTTCGAACTGTATGGTTCGCTATCTTCTGGCAGTAATTCTCGTATTTTATTAACAAGTTCTTTAACAGTAGTTTGTTCTTCATCATTTGCCTCCATGTATTTAACTACTTGAAGAAAAGTTTCCTGGCGAACTGAGTCCTCTGGTCGACCTGAAGATATTGGAGGGTTATCAGTGAACTGCCCGGGAATGAATTTTCCAGTATAAAAATTGACGTAACACTGTTTGTGGAAGCATGCATCTATAGCATGTAAATGAGACACATTTTGGATACGTCTCTTAACTTTGTCTGTCCATTCATCATTGCGTTTGTTGCATTTTTGCAAAACTGATGATTTGAATTCAACTGTTTGTGCATTAAACCACGCATTCTTTTTCCTCTCCCTGAAGTATAGACTTAACTCAGTACCACAGAAAAAACTATTTTTTCGAAAATCAAACGGGGTTTCACACGACCGTAGAACATGAGAAGTTGTGGGATCTAATTCTTTCTCCTGGAACGGAGTTTCCAAGTTAACAAAACGCGCTCTACATTTCTTGTGAACTTTCTGCCCAACACAAACGTGAAACTTAGATATTTTTCCCTCCTTGCATGTTTTTTGAATTCCAGACACTCCTCTTTCAGTGAGTACAGATACATCGTCATCTTCTTGAAACATCACATCACAAATTAAACACTTTTCTACGTCCATTTTCACTGTATCTCACAGCAACTCGCAAGAACCTGTAACACATAAATGAAACATTTTTGATTAACAAAAAAACAAACAACAACAAAGTTACAAAACAAAACACAAACAATAGCAAACTTTTTATTTCAAAAGTTAATTGTAATATTTACGTTCCTTCACACTTTGTCATATAAGTCAACGAAAAAATTATACAAACTTTGTCTATATGACATATTCCGCAATTATTTGATATTATGGTCATAAGAAACAATTTTTGATGTTATTTTTGGCTTTCCCGTCCCTAAAAACATATAAAATGATACCACACATGGGCATATAAACAGTTATACCCTATATCTCAAATAATGAGCAGCCATTTTGAAAAAACTGCCATATTGGATTAACGCGTCATGATACAGTGGTAGACTTTTCACCATTGTTTTCTACGGAAAAATTTCAATAACAATCCACTCACAGAAATTGTATTGCAATTAGTTCTAGGTTCCGCAACAAATTGACTAGTCTACCCACACCCCTCTTTCTTACCCTCATTCCCTCTCTGTCTGTCTAACTCTTCCTCACTTAAAGAAAACCGTGACTCAAGAAATGGTTCTCACCCTCTCTTTCTTCCTGTCGTTCACTTGTTCCCCTGTGAAATGGATGCAAAAAAGAAAATCACTTTTGCTGGAAATGCCGTTTTGACATTTTTCTATTCCAAAGTGTAGCCTCGGAAATAAAAAGGTTCAAAATATGAAAAATCAATAATTAAAAAAACCAAGACGGAGTGTTCTTAAAGTGGGCAGATTGGTTTTATTCAAACCCCAAAGACATTAGCGTCATTTTACCGAGTTTGCCAGTGAAGCGCTGTTCCCCCCGCCCCCCTGGGGAAGTGCGTCAAACCTGGAGGTATTGCAATACAAAATGTGTAGGGCGGCTTTGTGTTCACGAATGTGGGGCAATATTATCAAGTAACGGCGATAACATTATCGCCGTTCCTTGATAATATGTCCCAAGGTGTTTTTAAGCCATACTGCTTACGGTTTGTAAGCATATAAGCAGTGGACATTGAAATGGGTCCTTTCTGGGCCCTGTAGTTTTCAGGCAAAAATACTTGTTGATTTCTGCATAAATGTAAAAGCGTTAAGTTCACCATGTTGTTTCTGCTTACATTTCACATGCTTTATTTAATCTTTCATTCCCTATGAGTGTTTGCTTTTTCCAGGATGTGGTTACTTTTTCCATTAGGGAGCATATTGCTCTTGCCTAGTGCGTAATTTGAATTGAGTCGCATCAAGTTGTTTATAGCAGGTCAAATTGGATTGTAGTTGAGGGCAGTGTGAATTTCTCTCAGTGGGGCAGAATGGTGTTCAGTGAGGGAGCGGATGTAGCACTAGGGGCAGAGCTGCCGAATTTAGTACTAGGTAACCCGGTTCAGGCTTAATTAACAATCCCCCAGACCACTCTCCTGAGGGAGCACACTCCCATGCTAGAAATTATCAGGCCCCGCAAAACCGGAAAAGCCCTGGTGTCTCAGCACCAGCAGGTGGACCCCAGCAGTGGCAAGTGTAGGTTCACCTTGAAAGCTTGCCCACCACAATCCATACTGATGTTCACCTCCAGTCTTGCAAGCAGGCCTACGAAGTAGCAGACCCTAGAGCAACAGTGACTATGTCACTGAGGTCACAGGACCCCTGAGAAGAGCTGGCTCTAGGGCGGTGCGACCGGTGTGACTGCAACGGGTGCTGACTTTGAGTGGGGGCGTTGTAAATTATGGTTTTAAAAGCACTTGCTGCCTCCTTCCTGGCCTACAGCAATTTTCGGCAATAATAAAAATGTCATAACAACTCCGGTGAATAAACTTCTTCCTAGAGTGAGATCGGAGTTTTGTCTAGTGGAAGTTTTGACTCATGGAAAGACAGCGCAGAGGGTTAATGTGCCTGCTGCAAAGAAAATGTACCATGCCCATCACAAAGTGCACATATTTAAAATAGGTCAGTGGGTTAATGCTTTTGTCAGTAAGATCCTTTTGCTACTTGCAGTTTTTAAGTTAAAATCCTAACAGAGAACAGTGAGTTATTAACTTTCATCTGAGAGCTGCACCCAAACTGCAAGGTATAAACTAGAGCTTTATGTTTTTTCCCTAAGCCTTTGATTATCCTAATGTTGCAAAAAGTGTTCATTTGTATTGAAATCAATAATGATTATTAAAGAGAACCCCCAATCATGGTATTAAGTTGTAAATTCTAAGTTTGTGTTTCTCCAGATCAATCACCATTAAACTATACTGTCTACTAATATGACAGAGCGAAGGGCCATTTTTTTTTAAAAGTGTTCTTCCCCAAAATGGCGGCATCTCAGTGGCCAGGTGTTCCGCCCAAACTGGACAAGACTGGATAAAATGTAAACAGCTCGCTAAGAGCGTAGCAGTCATTTAAATTCTAAATTAATGTTGTTGATGTTGTTTTTTGTTCCTGTTAGTATTATTTTTTGTAGTTATTAATGTTTTAATTTACCATTGTGTTGTAACTAGCATAAATGGTGAAAGAATCCATCATCGTAATACAATCCTCATAGTCACTTATTATCTAAGGTGTATTTCCTTTCTTTCCTCCACTAGCAAGGCACGGCAGATTATATTCTTGGCTTCCTCCAGCAGCCTGTGGCCCTGTAAATTATTATGTAATAACATTTGTTCAACCACCTGCCAGCCCCATCCTTCAGGGGAAGATGTGACAGACTCCATAGAAGACCAAATAGTAGCTGTCACTGATGACCACCTCGGTGGTTGCGTGTATGTTTTTTTATTTTTTTACCACAAAAGGATAAACAGGTACACTTGTAAAGCAGATCCCCCCGAGACATTGGTCTGTTTCGGGAAGTGATGCTGGTGACATGGGTATCTATCTATCATAATAGTTTTTAAAACAGCCCTTGTTTTCTTTCTTCCTACCTGGGGTTCCAGAAGACACTTAAAAAAGTATCCATATGTGCCACTATCTAACAAACTTTTTAATTTTGCAAAATATCTGTAGAAAAGATTCCTTTGTAGAAGTGCCTCTTGGGACAGGACATTTTATATAGATAGTATGAGTGCGCAATGCACACGACAAACTGAATCATTAAGAGGTGCTATTATCAAAAAACCAAGGGTAAGCTTTTCATTAAACTCAAGAGTTGATGTGGACCTGCCTGAATGCGGGCTTGCAGATTACACATTATTGTCCACAAGCGCTCAACCTACTGGGTTATCTGTCTCACCTACTGTTCTAGGTGGTGGAACAGCAGAGAAGTGGCCTGAGAGAGGAACAGTGGTGCTCAGTGTAGTGGGCCTGCACTCGGCAGTGCAGTTACCCCGAGAGCAGCACAGTGGTACAGGATAGGAGGCAAGAGCAAAGGTAACATAGCCGGCTCTGAATGTAAATAGAAGGCATGGAGCGAACCAGGAATTTGTTCCTTGAAGCTGTTCAGATTTTCATGAACAGGAAGCAGTCTCCTTCACTACTAACAAACCTTCCGGAAGCTGGATATGACCCAACGTGTCCTTGACATGAGCACAGTTATCCCAGTGCCACCTTTACATTATTTTACATGGTCCCACCATTGCATGTAGTCTTCCTCCTGTGTGTGCATCTTGGTTAAACTTAGTTTTCTTTGTATTGTTATAACTATTTGGTTTTCATTCAAACAGCATGATGAACCATACATTTCTATAGATGACAAGGTTGTACCACACCACGTGGTTCATGCAGTCAGTTACAAAATGCATCTTGTTAAAGGTCATAATATCTGAATTTCCACCCCCCCCCCTAACAGCATAAAAGACAAGAATAATGAAGTGGTTCTATTACTTTATAGTTATGTAATATGTGGCTGGGTAATCAAGCAAAGGATGACATATGGATTCAGTCTCTATTGATAATAGTGGCTGTTTTTGAAACGCATTCCATGTCTAAAGTATTCCACAGTCTTAAGTACCAGTGTCAAGAAAGGGCAGTTTTCCTTATCCAAAGATGCTGCCAGTGTTTACCACCAATGCCAAGCAATTCCACATCAGTGCTCCGCCGGCCTCTGTTTGATGTTTCAACAGAGGGGTCTCTGCCCAAATTAGACGCCTATTTTCCTTGGGAGTGGGTTTCTTAATATTGTTTTCATGGCAGTTGTTGTTTTGTTTTAGAAGGGTTTTATTTGTGGGCAAATGAATTGTGTGCTCATGATTTATATGGCTGTAGATACCAGTTGTCCAGTGCCTTATAATGGGCATCTCTCCCCTCCTATAGAATATGTATCTTTACTATCTCCACAGTATGTTCCAGGTGTTGCCTAATATTTACCCATTGAAAGTGGAGCAGTGGTTCTGAAATGGACGGGGCGTCATCTTAGTAGCGCATAGATATAGTGTTCCTGGTGCCTGCAAACATTAATTTGACGTTGTGTAATCAAACTGGTGCTCATGTAAAGCGTTTCAATACCTTCTGTGCCAGTTCACACTATACAAAACCCGTCCAAAAATGCAGAGGTACAAAGTGAAAGTGAGTTTCACAGTGAGAGATACAAAGTGATTTTTTGCTCCTGTTGGTTGTAAATGCTATTCTTGGCAGTGGCAGGACATTTTTACCCACCTCAACCTGTCAAAACCTGAAGGATGCTGCTTATCTTGGCAGTGCCACTGCCACACCCTGAAGGATGCTGCTAATCTTGGCCGTACCACTGCCAGACTCTGAAATGCTGCTAGCCTTCACCGTGCCACTGCCAGACTATGGGCTGCTGCTAATCTTGGCAGTGCCTGGCCCAGAAGAAGACGTTTGTGTACCTTAGCCAGTCAGAACAATTTTACCCACCTCAACCTGCCACTGCCAAACTCTGAAGGATGCTGCTACATCCTTCACTGCCTGGAGCATTTTCCACACCTCAACCTGCCACTGCCAGACTCTGTGATGCTGCTATTCTTGGCAGTGCCACTGCCAGACCCTGAAGGATGCTGCTATTCTTGGCAGTGCCACTGCCAGACCCTGAAGGATGCACTGCCAGACTATGGGCTGCTGCTAATCTTGGCAGTGCCTGGCCCAGAAGAAGAAGTTTGTGCACCTGAACCAGTCAGAACAATGTTACCCACCTCAACCTGCCACTGCTAAACCCTGAAGGGTGCTGCTACATTCTACACTGTCAGAAGCATTTTCCACACCTCAACCTGCCACTGCCAGACCCCGAAAGATGCTGCTAATCTTGGCAGAACCACAGACTCTGAGATGCTGCTAGCCTTCACCATGACACTGCCAGACTATGGGCTGCTGCTTATCTTGCCTGTGCCTGGCCCAGAAGAACTCTTTGGCACAATTGAACTTTCCACTGTCTGAACAACGATCCACCATACTGCTGCCTGGCAAAAAACAGGAGATGGAGCTTCTGTGAGTCTGCAGAATGCACTTGCACTTTATCAGCTATCAGCTCATGGGAACATCAAGCAGCAAGCTCTGCACCCCATGCCACGAACTGCTCTCTTCTGATGAGTACCAAAAAGTACGAAACATACGTAATTTGCGTATGTAAAGAGATGTTCAGCATTGCTTAGGGAGCATTCAAACAAGTGTGAAAAAACAGGGAGCGTTGGCCTATATTGCCGTTATTCTGGGGGGCCTGACGTGAGTATGCAAGCTGAAGAGCACCTTTCCCAAGAAGAACGTTTCCGCACTTGCAGTCCCCCAAATTGGACCCAGGAAATTTTTGGCCAGCTTGCTCCACACCATGTGATATCAAGTGAGTGACAGTTTTCCTGACAGACCAACTTTGATTTCAGTGGACAAAATATAAGTTATCTGATTAATGTGGAGAAGTGTGGCTCACTGGTTAGAGCAGGCAGACCCTGAAGCAGAGGTCAGACCCGGGACCAGGGTTCAATTCCCGACGCGGCAGGGTCTTGAGCTCAAATGTCCATGGACTCGATAATTCTCGCTTCGGTGCCTGACCTAATCATGGGTTCACACTCTGCAACTCTGGGCATTAAGCTTGCTTAATCTCCACAACGGCCCCCGCGGCGGGATGCCTGGCTTTCACCTTGGGGATGCCCTGTAGGGGCTATCTCACAGGGAAAAGCTAGGACGGGTTCCCAAGGCAAGCGCGGAGATACCCCTTCGGGGGTCGATTCAGGCGCTATATAAGAAACATAATAATAATAATAGTCCTTGAAATAGAAGTATATTTGTGAATGTTGTAGTCAGGCTACACATAAGTTAATGGAGTGGCAACATTGGGCTACTTTGGGCTTCCGTTTCGTTGCTTTTGGGCTTGAAAGCTGTGAAAAAATCTGGCCACCCTGCCCACCTCCCCCACCACTCTCAGTCCCATCCATCTTGGGTGATGGCAGAGAATCCTCGTCACAGACCTGCTGCGGTGATTTACAACCAAGGCACCGAGGAAACCAAGTAAAACAAACAGGCGACAGCTTTCAAATGTTCGCGCGCAGTTTCACTGCCGTCTAGGCTGACGACATTACATATAAATCAAGTAAAAAATGAACACACAGGCTGAACATCGTTGTGGCTTTAAAGTTGGTCAAAGAGCGACCTCTTGAAGATGCAGTATGCTATCTGCAAACCCCCATGGTCAGATGTATCGCATGATGGCAATGTTTTGTCTCCCCGCGTCTAACCAGG
This sequence comes from Triturus cristatus, assembly GCF_964204655.1. NCBI lineage: Eukaryota > Metazoa > Chordata > Amphibia > Caudata > Salamandridae > Triturus > Triturus cristatus. The sequence goes on along the minus strand of NC_140590.1, from coordinate 728,999,510 downwards.
AGCTGCAGCACGCGCTTTCAATGCAGATTAGACGTACGACCATTTGAACAAAAGGAAGAGAGGGGGTACAATCGTACCTGCGTGCTTTTCACCCGTTTCACACAACTCCAAGCAGCAATGTATTACCACTTTCACGAATGACATCCGCATTCAGCATCGACCTCGATTTTTTTTATATAAATGGCAGCGCCTGGAGGCCTGGGGAGGCTTTCTCTGAGGTCAGTTAGCGGCAGTTGCTAAACAAACGAATGTCCTTTCTTGTTGCAGAGAATAATACACATATAAGGAGTGATTTAAGGTTACCTCCGGGATCATCCGAGGCATGCAACCTTAAATGGTGATGCTTTTTTACAGGTGGGTGTGCCCTTCCTATTAAACATTCATCACTGTCTCGGGGACACGCCACTCACCTCAAGGTGCCCTCTTCAAAGTACTGCACGAGGAGTCGGCCTCGCCCATTGGATTCCTGCTTGTGTTTTGCTATGGTGAGGGATGTAATTAAAGCACGTCCTACACTATTACAAGGGCGGCATTAATAATCCATCCGGAATTTCAGGCTGCGGTTTCTGCTAGTGATAACGAGAGAAGTGGGAAGACAGCAGGGCTTGAGGTTCCACCGAGGAGGTGGCTGCGTGACTCAGGGACAGGAGCACGTGCTTCGCGCTGATCATAACTTAGTTGTTAGCATGACTCTAAGTGGGACGAAAAAACTTGAGATCTCTCTAAAAGTGGCGTGGCCTATATAATTATGGGTGTGGTTTAAAGATGAAAACGACATTTATGTGATCCCCATAGTGTGTCACCCAACTGTTATTTTAGTTTTCTGTTAGTTCATCCAGCTATTTAACACAAAAACTGACATACGCCTCAAACCAGCCAGGACTATTGGCTTTTTCATTGATTGCAGGTGTTTAAGATAAATGAACAACAACATTTTTTGTTCTTGTAACCAATAAATATAGAAGATGTTTCAATTCTGAAATTGTGTGGCTGTGACTTAAACATTACTGAGGCCTGTGGAAGGGGTAATGGTCTTCAGAGTGTCTCCATCACTCCTGTTAGACATGCACACCCTTTTTTCTCTCCACTTCCCGTCCGTCTGCATATCTAGTGCCTCATCTCTTTCCTTTCCAGTTCCTCCTGAATGAGGTTTCTCGCATCTCCTTCACTTCACCACTCCCAAAAACACAACACATCCACTTACCTGTAAGCAGTGTATTTTCTTTTTCTTTTGCCCTGTCAATGTTTTGACAATTGTGTTCCTCCTTCACACCTATTTGCACAGAATCACAATTGCAACTGGAAAATATGACCGTATTGCTATGTGCGCACTGCAGAAAGGCCAAGGATTGTATGACCATGTATTCTGATCACCTTTTTGACCCAGGCAGGCATTGTGAGAAACTCGCACTGCCTGTTGCCTCAGCGCCTAATCGTGGCCCTATAAACATTTGGAAGTGACTCACTTCAAAGCAAGAAAGTAGCCAGAAAATTAAAATACCCCACACTTTGAACCAAAGCTCTTATTGCACCAAGCTAGCAACGCAAGTCATTGTGACTCTCCCCAGACGAGCTCTCTTGTCTCTTCCATCCATGTATCTATCCATTCATCCTTTCATACTACCATCCACCCACTGATAGCCACCATTTCACCTTTACATTCTGTCATCCATTCATTCTTTCATCCATCATTCAGCCGTTCACCATTCAACAGAATGGTGAAAGACTACCCATCAATTTCCACACTTATCCATCAAGCCTATTCATCCATCCATCCACTTTCAGTCATCCGTCCCTCCATCCACCCTTCCACTTATCCATCCATCCATTCTTTCACTCACTCATCCTCACATCCACCATTTCACCTATCTATCCACCCTTTCATCTACCCATCCATCCACCCTTTAATCCATCCATCCATTCACCCATTCACTCATCAATCCATCCATCTGTCCATCCACCATCCCTTTCACTCATCCACTCTTTCTTTCACTCAGCCATCCTTACACCCATACTTTCACTCATTCATCCATCCACCCTTAACTCATCCATCCATCCACCATTTCACTCACAAATCTATCCATCCGTCCTTTCACCCACTCACCCACCCACACACATTATTTATGAGCATTTGTCTGCTGAGCTGCAGACATGAGAGGCCCATATAGAACAGCTCTCCCAATGCAGCTACTAAAGCAGTGGGATAACAACACCCATGTTCAAACCTACCCATCCATCTCCGAAACTATCCATCAAACCTATTCATCCATCCATCATCCACCCTTTCACTCATCCATCCATCCCTCCATCTATCCTTACCATCATCCACCCTTTTCTCACCTATCCACCCACCCCTTCACTCCATCGATCCATCCATTAATCCTCCCTTTTACTCATTCATTCATCAAATCATCCATTTCTCCACCTTTTCACTCAACCATCCACGCATCCATCCATCTATTCACCTTCTAAACCATCCACTCACCCTTTCACTCAGCCACCCATCCACCCTTTTACCCAGTCATGCATCGTTGTACTCATCCGTCCACCCTTTCACTCATCCATCCATCCATTCACCCTTCCACTTATCCATCCTTTCACTCAACGATCCACCCATTCATCCAACCACACATCCATCCATTCATTCACCCATCCATCGATCCAACCTTTCACTCAGCCATCCATCCTTTCATGCAATCATCCACCCTTTCACCTATCCATCCTTTTACACAATCATCCACTATTCCACTCATCAATACATTCTTTCACTCATCCATCCTTACATCCATCCTTTCACTCATTCATTCAGCCATCTCTCCATTCCCCCTTTCACTCACCCATCTATCCACCATTTCACTCACACATCGAACCATCCATTCTTCCTTTCACTCATTTACCCACCCACCTTTTTACTGTACAAGCCTTTGTCTGCTGAGCAGCAGATAGAAGAGGCCCATCAAGAACTCCACCCTCTGTAGCTGCTTAAGCACGAGGGCTCACGACGCCTTTGTTTCAAAGTATAAACTATACAAGAATAATATGGTACACCAAAAAAAAGACAAACAAAACATCCTGGAAACCGCTAACACCATTAGGGAATGCAAGATTAAGTTAAATGTGAAATATGAACAGGAAGTAAAGTGCTGACATGGATTATTTTAGCATTTTTAACATTCATTGTTCAGAAATCTATCAGTGTTTTTGCCATTAAAGTTAAGGAAATTAATATAGTGCCCAACAGGAACATGTTTCAATGTCCATTTTTAATTACGACTGGGTCTGAGACCCGAAGGTACCTGACCCACTTAAAGTCCTGTTTGTTAGGAATATAAATGGACATATAACATATGTGTGTTTTGTGTAATGTGATACCAAAGTCTCTTGAAGCTCTATTGTTACTTCTTTAAAGGGTATAGATTCTCTTTGGAAGGTTATGAGTGCTTCTTCTGCACATCCATTTGCCTATTGACTGTGGGTTCAGAAGGCTGAGGTAGGACAAATATCATCTAGAACAGTGCTTTCCAAACTGTGTGTCGCGACACGTTAGTGTGTCGGCTGCCTTCTGTAAGTGTGTCACACAACGTGCTCTAGGCAATGCGGTTTAGGCATCATGCAGGACGGTACTGAGCATGCTACTGACACATTACCTGTTTCTGCAAAAGAGGAGGAGCTCCTGTGGCCGGGCAGCGAACTGTGATTGGAGTCGGAGCATCGCTGCTGCTCGCTGCCACCCTCCTGCAGACCTGTTGAAGCATCCGGCAGTGGCAGTGAGTAGACTGCCGGTGGCTCCTGAAATGTAGTGCTCTGCACCACCACCCGTAGTCCCGTTCAATCTAGGTCAGGGGGGGGGCCAGGTCAGGGGGACGCCAGCAGCACCAACGCCAGCGGCCATCCAGCACTCACTGCTGCTGCCCTCCCGCAGTCCCGTGGAACCTCTGGCGGTGAGTAAAGACTGCGGCAGCTCTTGCTGCTGCCTCCCCCGCAAATTTCTGCCCCCTCAGACCCTTCCAAGCTTATGCAGGGGTGGGGCGAAAGCAGCATCACCAGTGACGGAGCTTGACATGCTAGCGGCTCCTACAGCGCTCGCTGCTGCGGCCCCCGCTGACCTATTCAAGGTTACACAGGGGGGAGGTGACAGCAGCATCGCCAGTGACGTAGCTCCTACAAATCATATATTTTGCTAGTAAAACTCAATTACTGTGTCGCGAAATTATGCATGTTTAAAAAGTGTGTTACCAACATGAAAAGTTTGGAAAGCACTGATCTAGAACATGGGTACTCGCAAACTTATTCTAATGGGCCATAAAGTGTGGTATGTGATGTGATCGAGGGTCACATTAAAGTCAGCATAATGGCGTTTGTGGAGGTGATTGGTTAGTAATAAGGCGAGTGTAGGGAAGCAAAGCAAATACATATAGTGGCTGAATTGTACAATGTGAAAGTAGAAATCCTGGCATTAATCCTGGCTTCCCCACTTGACCAAATTGTGTGACCCTAAACAATTGTATTGACCTGTAAATACATTACTTCAGGATATGTGCTGTACAAAACCTTCTCCTATAATATTGTTCATGTATAATAAGAACCCAGTCCACCCAAAGAGTGCACATAACAACTGACATGGCTCTTAATCCATTATTGGCATTGTTGATAGGGTGCAGGGAAGAATGAATGTTTCTACATTCACTTTTAAAAACCATCCTTTTAATAAAATACTTCTCAATGTACTGATATAATCTGATTTACTAAGGTGAAATGGTTTTGCATGTTAATGAAATAAACCTTTTAAATGTTGGAGAGACTTTATTATATTTTTACACTTTTGCTGCAAGATGTCTTTAAAAATGAAGGTATTCTTAAAGTTAAATGGTGCAGGACAACATAGTAACTTACTTTCTTGAACTTTAATTAACCATTCAATATATACCTGCCTCTTTATTTAATTTCTTCAAATGTTAGTACTGAGTTGAGTAAACCACAGCCCAGTACTGCTGTTGACATGGTGAGCCACATGTAAAGGTCAGGAGGGCTGCATTCAGCACCCGGGGGCCGTACTTTGAGTATTATTGTTCCAGAAGGTAGTTCACAGTCACATAACACCACCATCACTACCACAATCCCCACCATCTCCAACAGGTCAAACTAGGACCTATCCTACAATCCAATCCTCCAAACTAGAGCACATAGTCATTTGACAAAAGTGAAAATGAAAATTTAGCAAGCAGTGAGAGAGGGTATGATTTTGGGATCCTCCCTAACCTAGGGGGAGAACCAAGCAGATGCCTTGAAAACAAAGAGCACATCTTGCTGAACGATTCGGTGGTGGTCCCATCCTCTTAGGACCACCCCAAGCACAGTTATGGGCAAAAATACAATCCCAACCAAAGGCCCTGCAAAGCATTATGGGACGAGATTAGCAGTTGGCAGTGAATATTATAGTATCAAATATCAAAATAATTCTACAAAGAGCTGCAGTTCAACTAATCGCTACTAGGTGTCCCTCACGAGTCAAATGCAAAAGCATTGAAATTATTACATCAAGCTGCAGTTCCACTAGTCGTTACTAGGTGTCCCTCATGAGTCAAATGCAAAAGCATTTGACTTGAGGGCTGGGATAGCATTGGATTAAATAAAAAATGTGATTGTTTCATTCAGTATTTCATTTTTTGTGTGTACCAAAAGTGTATATGTGGGGTAATATTTGATGTCTTGGAAGGATGTGTGTTGTAAATTTTTTATAGCTCATTTAATTTTAGTTTTTGGCATTACTGAATGAATGATAGTGTGTTCTGTAATGTTACCATGCCTCCTTTGTCGGTCCCATGTGTGTGTGTGTCTGCCATAGGCCCCCGTTAATTTGTCTTTGTCCTCCATGCCATGTGGCCGGGGGCCATTTTGTTAAGTCTGTGTCCATAGGCCTGAATGTGTTCTCTTTGTTTCCCATGCCTCTATCCTTGCTGTTGTTGTTTCACATGTGGCTGGCAGCCATTTTGTGCATCCAGCCGGTGTGCTTTTGCCATAGGCTTGCATGTGTTCTTTGTTACCCATGCCTCCTTGCTCAGTGTTGTTGTTTGACTATATGGCACTGATTGGCAGTCATTTTGTGCATCCAGTCAGTGTGCTTTTGCCATAGGCTTGCATGCGTTCTTTGTTCCCCATGCCACCTTGCTCAGTGTTGTTGTTTGACCATGTGGCACTGGCTGGCAGTCATTTTGTGCATCTAGCCAGTGTCCTTTTGCCATAGGCTTGTATGCATTCTTTCTTCTCCATGCCTCCTTTGCGCAGTGTTGTTGTTTGACAATGTTGCACTGGCTGGCAGCCATTTTGTGCAACCAGCTAGTGTGTATTTGCCATACGCTTGCATGCATTCTTTGTTACCCATGCCTCCTTGCTCAGTGTTGTTGCTTGACCATGTGGCACTGGCTGACAGTCATTTTGGGCATCTAGCCAGCTTGTGTTTGCTGTAGGCTTGCATGAAATCTTTGTTCCACATGGCTCCTTGCTCAGTGTTGTTGTTTGACCATGTTGCATTGGCTGGCAGCCATTTTGTGCATCAAGCCTGTGCGCCTTTGCCATAGGCTTGCATGGATGGATGTGATATCAGTTTCATAATATGCTTGAGGATCATTGTAGTATGTGTGTTAAGAATATGAGTTTGATGAATAGTGCTTATATATTACATTCATATTTTTTTTTTGCACGTCTTTGCCTCATAATAAGTTTCTTCTCATCCTCACATACAAACATTGCCAATTTAAAATAGTTTTTATTTACATTTAAATGTTGTCTATTTAATTTGTTGTATTTTAATTTAAATTTTTTATTTTAATTTGTTTAGTAATTTTTGGTTAAGTATTTACATTTGTTTCCATTTATGTTTTTTTTTTTTTACATTTTGTAAGTTTTTAAATATTTACAAAAAAATTGTCATTTTGCCTTAGTCTATCCATTTATCCACCAACCCAATCCATCCATCCATCCATCCATCCATCCATCCAACATAGGCGCACAGCCGTGCAACAGCATTCAGTTTTTTGAGGTATAACTTCATTTCCTCCTTGACATCCTGACTGCGGTGCACTCTAGACACATCAGCATCATCCATTTTGGTAATGATTATTCCATTTCCCCCTGAACCACATTGCCTGCCATATGCCCGCAAACTTACCAGAATTTTGTAAAAGATTATTATGACATTTACCCATGCAATTCCTTGAGTGCCACTGGTGTCTCCTTTATGGACATAAAGAAAAGAGCTCTATCTGTCTATTGTGTGTTTTATCCTGACTGGGAATTACATGTTATGGTATGGTGTTGTGGTTTGACTTTAAAGTGGTTATTATTTATTACCTAAGTAACCAGCCACAGTAATTTTGCCTTCGTCTGTACTAATTCAAACTGCAACAATGTCACTTTTCACTAAATGTTGTTCTTGCTTGTTTGCTTTTATTTTCACAAGAGAAGAGACATCATCCGCAGTACTGCCAAATGGAAGGCCTGTACAGTGACATCATAGGTCAGTCCTCCAATCTCTTCCGCTTGTGCAGCTTGATGCCACTGCCAAATGACAGCTGTTCAAAAGAAAGTGGTCAGTGAGAAGAAGTAGCTTTCTACCAGTGGCGTGTTGGCTGAAACCTTTTTCAGACAACGCTGTGTGCCAGCCACACCGGCCTCCAGGGAGCAAGCTGGCAGCAGCACTCCTGCATCAACAGCACTACCCCAACCTAAGCCCAGGACCATGTCTGTCAGTGACGCAGCCATTGCAATCATAGCAACTCCGACAAGCAGTGACGTTAAATTGGATTTGTCCCTTTCGCAAAGTAGTACCCAATCATTTCAGGTAACAGAGCACAGTGGACAGCAGCCGCAGCCAGTAATAGCAGATCTTCCTGAAGTTGGGCCAGTAGAGGAGGTTGAACTTCCTGCTGACCAAGAACCTCCTCTTGTAGAATCATTGGCTACCAGATCTCCAACAAGGAAAAGAAGGGCTACTTCTCTACAAGCTTCCCCAAGCACCACACTTCTGATGATGGTGATACAAAGCAGAATCCGGGAGATGCCAGGAAAGACAAAGGAAAATAAATGTTCCTGAAAACCTTTGAATTATGGAAGGGGATGAAGAGGAAGAGAATGACGATGAGCTAGTCCTTGTGGAAGGTGACACAGAGAAGTCCAACATTGCTATTGAACCTGCTCTGAGGGATGTGGCACAAGTAGCACTGCCAGCTCCCATATTTACAAAGCCCTAGCTGAGACCTGCACCAACCCTACCTCAGTAGAAGTATTCACTGCAGAGAGGCAATTGACGACACACCCACCTACCTCCAGCTCTTCTTCAGGCAGTGGCATAGTAAAAAAGTACTTCTCTCCAGTTTGGGACTTCTTCATGTTTAGCAAAGAGGGGGAACAAATTGCAGTATGCACCACTTGCCACACAAATGTTCATCGAGGTAAGCCTAATTCACATTATGGTACAGGAGGCCAAACGGCCCATATGAAAAAACACCATGCAATCAAGTAAGAGGAGCACCTTAAACAAAATTGCTGATCGTGGTGGTGGTGGTGGTGAAAAGAGCCAGGGAAGATAAGCTACAAGTCCAATCATGGTGGGAGGTGATTATGAGGGAGAAGAGGGTGACATCCTCATGCAAAGCAGCCCTGTTTCTAGCAGTGCACCATCAGAATCACCCATCTCAGCGACTTCACAATGGCACAAGAAGACTCAGAGTGAGATGGAGACACCACAGCATACAGTGACTGCCCCACCACAACACACTTTGAGTTTGCCACCACCTACATCTCGAAAGTCGCCTGTGTCAGTGGCCCCAGAAAAGAAGAAAATCCAAACTACTATTGCGGGCATGTTTAGGCAGAAAGGACCCTGTAAGTGCAACCACCCAATGGCACGTTTGTGCAATGGGAAGCTGGCAAAAATATTAGCGCCGGAACTCCTTTTGTGGAAGGAGTGGTTTTTTAGAATTTGTGGCAGCCATCTGCCTGAAATGGAAGGTTCCAAGTTGGACCTATTTTGCCAGAGTTGCTGTTCCAGCATGATGTGCTGCAATTGGTTGGACAACTTTTGCAGCAAAGTGTTGTTCACACTATTCACCTGAAGACAGACATGTGGACCAGTAATCAGATGATGGATTACATGTGTATCACTGCACACTGGATCTCTTTTGCGGTGCTAAAGCAAAAGATATCTACAGGTTTTGGCCCTGACAAAAGCTTTAAGAGCATTCGGTGGCATACAACAGTGGCCATGTTCGCCGTGGAGAAATCACATATATGTCTAAACATCATGGAGTTAAATGACAGCAAGGTGTCTGCATGCCTGCGGCCCAGAGTTCTCAGAATTGGGTTTGTTGCCACAGACGAAGGCAGTAACATAGTCAAGGCCATGGCAGACGGTGGCTATTTCCAGGCCCAGTGTTTGGCCCATTGCATCAACCTGGTGGTGCAAGATTTTCTCAAAAAATAAGACATAGTCCGCAGCATACTTACCACCTGCAGTAGAATCTGCACTCATTGCAGCCATTCTTTTAAAGCACTGAAGCACTTGCGGATTGTTCAGTGCCCTAATAAAGTACCAGCTAAGGCCCTGAAACAGGAGGTGCCAACACGTTGGAACTCGACCTATTACATGTTGCATAGTCTGTTTGAGCAGTGCAAACAGATCAATGACTATGTCATTCTTAGAGGATAGGATGCAGTTGGGAAAGCTATAAACATGGATGTGGAGAAATGGGGCCTAGTCAAATGCCTGATACAGTTGGTACTCCCTTTTGAGGTTTTCACATGGGAAGTTAGCAAGGAGGACAGTACGAAGGGCCAAGCTATCCTGCTGTTGTATCTGCTACAGGGCCGGCAAAATAAGGTGTCTGAAAGGTTTGCCTCCGCAGGTATGAATGAAAACACAGAAGCACACGCATTGGTTTAGAGCTTACTCTTTCGATTGCTTCCTTTTTATTTTTAATTTTTTTATTTTATTTTAACATTTTGACAGAGGGTACAATATGTTAAAGAGTCATATACAAAAAGAGAGCTACGAGAGATAAAAAGAGAAATAATCATAACAAGCACCATAGTATCATAATCTACATTTGCAATAAAATTTAAATGATTAGGTCCTGCAACACAGATAATAATTAAAAAAATGTCTAAAATTTCACATAAATCATAATAGCCGCCATTCTTACTCGAAGAATTGCCAAATTCGACCACATTTTTGCATTGCCCGTATAGATCTTGTTTCGGCTAGTGCTCGTTCTCTTTCATAAATATCTTTCATAAATGCCAGCCAATCAAAAAAAGTAGGAGGATTCGGCGAGATCCACTCTCTCGCAACGCATAAACGAGCAGTTACTAACACGATAGATAAAAAACTTCTCACAGCAAAATTCTCACACACCTTTAACCCCAACATTATCTCTTTCATAGTAAAAGATAAGCTGAATCCTACACATTGACCAACGTATTGTATGACCTTTTCCCAAAAGTTCCGTAGCATAGAGCAGGTATAAAACATATGAAGAATATCAGCACCCCTTTGACCACACTTAGGACAGCATGTTTTATCAACCCCACCTCGAACAGATCCCTGCGCTGATAGATGCCATTTACAGATCTTCTCAGGAGTATAATATAGCATGCAAATAGTGCAGAATTGCTGTAACTTTATATTGACAGAATGTATGGAATTACTTAAAGTCTCAAAAGCCAGCACAATCTCAGAAGCATCCGTAGCTTTACCAAGTACCCAACTCCATGTATTCGCTATATAACCAGTATCCGTACTTCTTAAATGACAAAGATGTAAATACGTAATGCTTATTCTGGTTTTATATGCGGGATTTAGCAGGTATGTTATAAATTCATGAGAATGTGGTAGTTGCGACAGATGCTGTTTCAAAAAGTAGTCTCTATTTTGCAGATGTTTAAAAAAAGCCTGATGCGGAAGACTAAAAGAAGATCGTAAAGCTGCAAAAGAAGAGAAACCCTTATGGCCATATAGCTGGCCTAATCTCTAAATTCCAAATCCTCCCCATCTACCAGCAGCCGAATCATGAAATATAATCGGAAGAGATGGATTGTTCCATAATTTAAGTTCGTCGTGTTTAATCAGATTTTCATGAGTAAGAGAAAAGTAATCAAGGATTTCACGCCATATACAAACCATATTCCTGATGGTCTTAAACCGCACTCTCTTGTAGTAGTTGGGGTCATTAATCCTATACTAGAATTTATTGCTGTAAAGTGCCCAGAGCAAGAATGAGGCCGAAATAAGACTGTTTATCTATTAAAAGACTTTGTAAGCGCCCCGTAAATGCTGCCCAAAAGTAAAGTTTAAAGTCTGGAAGTTGCAGGCCTCCAAATTTATAAGGAAGTTTAAGAAAGCGTATCGCCCAGTGCACCTGTTTGTAGCCCCAAATATAGCTGCTAATCACACCTTGAAGTTTAAAAAAAAAGTAGTTTGGGACACGTACAGGAATAGCTTGAAACAAGTATACAAATTTTGGCAAGATTATCATTTTAATTATGTTACTTCTACCCATAATAGTGACTGTGAGGTTATTCCAAGTCTTTAGTTTTTTCTCCACCGATTGAAGTAATTTTTCATAATTCAATCGACATATTTGTGCCATGGCAGCAGAGATCCAAACCCCCAAATATGTTACCACAGCGCAGCTCCCGATTTTAGGTGTTGTTAACTCAATATTATGCAAGACTTGGGTTTTATTTGCATTTAACTTATATTCAGAAAAGGACCCGAACATTTTTGCTTCCTCCTTTATTATACCCATTGCTGTTTTTGGGTTAGGTGTAAAAACCGCGATATCGTCTGCGTACGCAACAGTCTTCAGTTGATGCATTCCGTGTCTAAATGGGATGATATAGTTATTTTGATTTATTGCATTAATAAATGGCTCAGTATAACGCGAACAGCAGGGGAGAAAGTGGACACCCTTGTCTTGTTCCACGCTGTAGTAAAAATGGAGTGGAATGCAAGTTAGCATATATAAGTTGAGCTTGTGAGTTAATATAGAGTGCACGGATCCATTTCAAGAACCGACTAGGGAGAGCATTTCTAATCAGTATACTCCATAAAGCATCCCACACCACCCGGTCAAATGCTTTTTCAGCATCCAGCAGGATCATCCCCAAATTGCAAGATGTCCGTTTGGCAATATCAAAAGCAATTATAGCTGTATTAACATGCGCAGTGGTATCCCTACCAGTGATGAATCCATGCTGTTGTTCAGATACTAAGCTAGTCATATAAGGTGCAAGGCAATTAGCCAGCACTTTAGAAAAGATTTTTGCATCTGCATTGATGAGTGATATAAGTCGATAGGACCCACATTCATCCGCTGCCTTTCCTTTTTTAAGGAAAAAAACGATATTAGTTAAATTCCAATGCAAGGCTGCAAGAGAACATCGTCTGGTCCAAAGATTATATTTGTGCCACACTACTTGATCCATGGTCTAAAACTATTCTGCCCACTTTCATTCCTTTTTCTGAAGGGGATGGTTCAAAGTACAAGAGGTGTATTGTTGAGGAACCCGGATACCTAGAAGAAGAACGGCTGGAACTTAGAGTCCCACCCCGCAGTTCTGGGGTGCTGCCTTCAACTTTCAGAAAGGACAGTCTTGTCTCACAGCAGCCAACAACACCATCAACCAGAACACTAGCAACAACAGCAACAGAAGGACTGGACCCAACCTATGCATTGTATTGGGCTTAAGCAGCAGGGCTTAAGTTCAGCACAGTGGCAATGGCAAAAGAGGCTGAGCAAGTGGCAGTAGCAATGACCATCCATAGGATGTTTCAGGAGTATCTGGATTATCCAAAATAGGTCAGTATGGATCAACACCCATTGATATATTGGTATGGGAAGATGTGCTAATGGCTAGAGCTCAGCAGGCTGGCAATAAAGTATCTGGATTACCCTGTAGCCAGTGTGTCTGCTGAGCGTGTGTTACGTGCAGCTGGCGCAGGTGTTACAGTGAGAAGGACCAGTCTTTCACCTCAAAACGTGGGGAGATTGACTATGGTCAAAATGAACCAACATTTCATACCACACAATTACTCCGTTCCTGAAACAGCACAGCAGAAAGAAGAGGATGATTGGTCAGACTCAAGTGTGTTAGCTGAACAACTTCTGGACTAACCATCCGAGTCTGAGGATGAACTTTACTTCCCGGACTGAGTATGCCAGTACCACCATGGAGATTTTTAATTATTTCTTGTTGAACTTCTTTCTTTGCAAAAAAATAATTGCTAGTGGATCATTATGTTTGTATCAGATTTATATGCTGCCCCACCATTTTTTAGTCAGATATTTTGCCAGAATGCAGTTGCACCAGTGTGCAGTGAAGAAGCCTCCATGGCATTGGAAACAATGCCTGCCTCCCTCGAATGCCTATCTTTTTTTGCATCACTTAGCAGGGCTTCCCCAGAAGATTGTTGAATTACAAGAGTGCCAATACAAAATTTCAGTGTGTTGCCAGCATCAAAGATATAATTGTGTACCTACTACCTAACCAACCCATGCTTGGATTAGAAGAGGTAACTAGAATTGCAACAGTAAGTGAGAGATTAGTAATGATTGATGATTCATTCGGTGGCTAACAGTGAGGGAGGGTGTTCAACTGTAATTTAGAAAATTGCTTGAGATGATTTGCAATGTTTGTATCCTGAATGAATGGTGATCATTTGTTCCAGGAGGTGGTTGGCCTTTACAAACTTAGTGAAAAATAACTTGTACGGTTCACTCCAATGATCCTTCTGTTTTTTTCATCACATTAGAGGATTGCTCCAGACTATCATTTGATTTACAAGACTGCAAAATTCCAATCTGTTGCTTGCATCAAAGAGGAGTTAGTGTACCTTCCACCATGCTTGGTTTGCAACAGGTAACCATTGCGCCAACAAGTGATTATTGAGTGATTGTTTGTGAGTGATGATTGATGATTCATGTGGTCCCAAGGTTTGGGGCCTGAATGATGGGCAATCAATTATTCCTGGAGGTGATTGGCCCTTTCACACTTAGCCATATTTACTTGCAGGGTCCTGTCCTTTTTTCTGGTTCGTCAGAGACAAGAACAGTAACTTTAGTTAACAAACAGAAACCTATACAAAATACTGCAATTCTGTTTCTCTGCTTGTTCTTCAACAGCAGTGCACTACACGTCTTTCTTGCTTGGGTTGTGACTGGGACGGAGTTGCTCGGAGTCAGGAGGAGGATGGAAGAACTCAGGGCGGGAGTATCTCATAAACAGCTAGAAGCAAGAAATTATCTACTTCATAGGGAAACCATGACTCTGAGGCCTAGTACTCAGCTATGTGGAATGGAGAGAGGTGCGTTGATTTGTGAGACGCTGTTGAGTATGTGTGTGTTGCTTAGGCCTGGGCAGTAAAGTCCTCCCTGGTGCCGGAGTTTGCAGAGACTTGCCGCTTCGCACTCCGCTTGGAACATAGAGTTCAGCAATACCTCTGCAACTGCCAGCAGAGTTTACTGGTGCAGGCAACTCACCCCTGCAGTACGCATGCATTGACAGTCACACATGCAGTTGCTGATGAGACTCCTGGCTCACCATGCCTCCTTTTCAAGCTCCCTGAAATGCTAGCACATGAGGATTTGAACTGAAGATCCATCTGTGCCTGATAAGTTACTCTCACCATCACGCCCCAGTATTTCGGTTACATTGCATCAGTGGAGTCGGCGGAGGCAGCCGGGGAAATCATGAGTGTTTCTTCGCTTTCATTTTTTCTCGGCTCTGCTGTTCTCTATGAGAGCCATAGCAGTAGGACCCAGCGGCCGCCAACAACCATCACCAGAACTAGCTACATGAACTGGCACAGATTTGTTTTTGTATGCAATGCCGTCTGCTAACGGACCTGGGGGGGTTCACTTCTGGAGAAAGGACGTGGTTTCCAGGGTCCTGAGATTGGGATGAAATCCTTCTTTATCCCCTGTGCTTTGCCAGCAATCTTCTTGACCAAGGCTGCGCATCCTTTTGCTGGAGTCAAAACAGTCTTGGAATGTAGAGGAAAGTTACACGGTCTTCCTGCGGCATGGAATTTGGACTTGAAACCAATCGGATCTTGGAGGGTAAATCCCAGTAGAAAAGTAAAGAATTGCAGTCAGCAGCGTATTTCCAGCGCTCCACTCCTTTCCCACAAATGGGTGTCGCTGTCTTAGAAAAGAAAACACAACTTGTAAAAATCAGTTTCTGCTGTGCCTGCTATGCAGATCATATTTACATAAATTCATTATGCATGTGGAGGTCAAAGTATGTTTTGGGTTGCGGTTCTATGTTTTGGGTTGTGGTTCTATCTCTATTGGTGTTGGGAGGTTGGATAATTGATGCAGCGCCTCGAAGCAGGTAGCTTTGCAGTGAGTGCTATTTACACCCCGAAACTTAAACAGTAAGAAACATGAACACAGTTCTGTCTAGTACACTAAAGGGTTGCATTTGACACTGTAATGTGCAATTACATGCTGTAAATTTTTGAATGAATTGATTTGTATGCTGATGAACAGTTTTTATTGGGAAGTTGTTTTTTATGGAGAAGGGTGGATTGGGCGGCGCTTTGTTTTCGTTCAGTTTGCATAACTCGAGTTTATGCTCTGGCAGAACAGTGCTAGAAACGGATCCTGTGACTATGGGTGGAGCATGTTCAGACTAGAATGCAGCAAAACATTTTTTTAATTATTTCATTTTTTGTTTATTTCCTTTTTTTAGGATAAATGCAAATGCCCCCTGTGTTTTTCTTCAAACAAAGCAAACACGCTTGCATGGAGCCCTGTGGGATGCGCGCAAACCTAGTCACAAGCTTTGGTGCTCGGTCACCCCACGCTCTGCTAGTAAAACGCTCCTTTTGATCTTGTTTTAATCCGGTTGTGTATTTTACAAAACGTATTGCTAATTGAGAATTGTCCATTCTTTTAATACTTTGCTTGCTGCTAACTTCATTTTAACTTGTAATTTTGCACTGCTGCCATATATTGCCTCACTAAAACTTACCTGCACTCGTTACTTGCTCTTGCCTCTCCCCGGTCCACCACGGGTGTTGTCCCGATTGTGTGGAGGGAGAAAAGGCAACTTCCGGTTTCGGGGGTTAGCTCTCTAGCCTTCGTGCTTCCCCCTCCATTTAACCGGATGCTCTGGTCTTCGCGCAGCGGACGCGCACAAACCTAGTCACAAGCTTTGGTGCTCGGTCACCCCACGCTCTGCTAGTAAAACACTCCTTTTGATCTTGTTTTAATCCGGTTGTGTATTTTAAAAACGTATTGCTAATTGAGAATTGTCCATTCTTTTAAAACTTTGCTTGCTGCTAACTTCATTTTAACTTGTGATTTTGCACTGCTGCCATATATTGCCTCACTAAAACTTACCTGCACTCGTTACTTGCTCTTGCCTCTCCCCGGTCCACCACGGGTGTTGTCCCGATTGTGTGGAGGGAGAAAAGGCAACTTCCGGTTTCGGGGGTTAGCGCTCTAGCCTTCGCGCTTCCCCCTCCATTTAACCGGATACTCTGGTCTTCGCGCAGCGGACGAGCTGAAGGCGCGCCAAAGGCAAGCCCTTCTGCGCCCGTCCGTGCCCGATCGAGCCCTAGAGTGTGGAGGGAGAAAAGGCAACTTCCGGTTTAGGGGGTTAGCGCTCTAGCCTTCGCGCTTCCCCCTCCATTTAACCGGATGCTCTGGTCTTCGCGCAGCGGACGCACGCAGCGGGCGCGGAAGGGGCGCCAAAGGCAAGCCCGTCTGCGCCTGTCCGCGCCCGATCGAGCCCTAGGGCCACAACCCCTGTTGTTCCTGAGGTAGACTCTATTGTTTACAGCTCACATTCTGTCTATGCACTTCGTGCAGCCACTCCTGAAGCATGCTATCATTCTATGAATGTATTACATAAAACCAGGCAGTGCCCTCACTGTGACTTTGCCTTTTCGTCCCTTATTAAGCCGGTCGACGGCCATGGTTCCCTCCCTGTGCTAAAAATTTTTTTACTTAACAGTAGATCCCTTCCCAAACACTCCACGGAACTAGCTCTGTTTCTTGATGATACTAAACCTGATATTCTTTTTTTAACTGAAACCTGGCTCCAAGACGACTCAGATCCGGTTTTAGTACAAACCATCTCCCCTGACTATTCTATAAATCGGGTTGATAGGAAAACTGGTAAAGGAGGGGGTATAGCTATTATCTATAAAAATATCTTCTCATGCCGCATCACTGCAGACCCGCTATTAAACTGCGAGAGTCTGACATTTTCCTTAGTGATCTCTCCTACCAGCACTTTTTCACCGTATTAGGTGATTTTAACATACATTTAGACTGTCTATCTGATAAAACGACTATAGAGCTAATGGATAGTTTATCAGCCCTTCAGCTTACGGAGAAGGTATCGAACCCTACTCACTCTAAAGGTCATCTTCTTGACCCTGTCTTTAGTAATTGTAGGGAACTTTCCAGCGGAATGCCCATCCCCCTCCCCTGGACTGACCATTTCTTAATTCCGATCAACTGGGTAATCCCCAACTCGGCTCGCCCTTCCAATGCGATCCCCGGATGTGAGCGAAATTGGTCTAAACTCCCTGTGGATCAGTGGGAATCTGTCCTGGAAATTAACAGGCCACTCCGGGATGAAAATCTGAACTTAGAAAACACATATAAGAGATTTAATTCCTGTATACAATGTACTTTAGATACAGTTCTCCCCAAAAAATCTTCATATAAAATTAACAGGATAAAAACTGCACCATGGTTCACTCATAATCTGAGAGAACTTAATCGGCGTTGCAGATGGCTGGAAAGGAAGTGGAGGATGGACTACTCCAACACTAATAAAATAGAATATAGGGAATCAATTAGATGTTACAAATTGGAAGTTAAAAACACTCAAGCAACTTTCTACGAACAGAAAATTGAATCAGCTGCTAACTCGCCCAAAGAAATTTTAAAAATTGCCAGAACCCTGTCTAAACTATCCCAAAATCAGCCCAGGCCTCAGGATCTTTTGACGCATTGTAACACTTTGGCAGAATTCTTCCATAAGAAAATACATAATATTTATCAGGCTTTTCTGCCCTCCCAGCCTACAACTCCCATCACCACCTCTGCTGGGCTGTCCGTAGGTCCCCTGTTTTCACTAGCTCAAATTCCTCTCCTCAATCTCTCCATGTTGGATTCAATCATTGAACATATAAAATCAGGTTCCCCGATAGATCCTGCTCCCCCCAGATCCTTACCTTAGTTACCGACACTGTCCGGCCGCTTATTTTGGATATGGTGAATTCTTCTATCTCCTTAGGAACAGTCCCGGCAGCATGGAAATGTGCCATGGTTAAAGCTCTTTTAAAAAAAAAACAATCTGGACCAGGATAATTTTGACGACTACCGCCCCATTTCTCTTCTCCCTTGGGTGAGCAAGATTCTAGAGAAACATGTAAATAATATTTTGGTAACCTTCTTGGAAACCCATAACCTGCTACACCCTTCTCAGACGGGGTTTCGCCCCCAACTGGGTACAGAAACTGCTCCTCTTGCAGTAATAGAAGAAACAAAAATTATCATGGACCAGGATGGCACGGCGGCCATTATCCTTCTTGATCTCAGTGCCGCCTTCGACACTGTTAACCAGGCTACCCTGCTTCTCAGACTCCAGAATATGGGAGTCTCAGGTATGGCAATACAATGGTTCCAGTCATTCCTCAGTGGCCGCTCGTTCAGGGTCTTTGAGGGAAATGTGGTCTCCGAGGAGTTTTCCCTTAATTGTGGAGTCCCACAGGGCTCCGCCCTCAGTCCTATGCTTTTTAATGTATATTTGCAACCTCTGGCAGATATTGTCCAACCGTTTGGCATAAAAATTGTTTCCTATGCAGATGACACCCAACTTGTGGTGGCACTTAACCATTGTAAAGGACCTCCTGGCTCTCTTAGCACCTGCTTAGAGGAGGTCTTTAAATGGATGGAACATTCATGCCTGAAGCTGAATGGGGACAAAACAGAGCTGATGCTCCTGGGTAATTCTCCTGTTTTTAACCCCTCTTTTCTTTGGCCGGATTGCCTCGGCCCTGCACCAGCTCCCAAGGAGCAAATTAAGAGCCTAGGCATCTGGATTGACCACTCCCTTACCTTTAGTCATCAAGCAGCGAAACTCTCAGCAGTGTGCTTCGGGATTCTAGGGATGCTCTCTAAGATTCTGCCCCTTCTTCCTTTTAATGCTAGAAGGATCATGGTTCAAGCTTTGATCCTCTGTCGCCTGGATTACGGGAACGTATTATATCTAGGAGCTCCGCAGTACACCATTGATAAGCTTCAAGTCATCCAGAACTCTGCCGCTCGTAGACTGCTTCAAATTCCCCGTTGGCACTCAGCCAAACAAGCTCTTAAAACTCTGCATTGGCTGCCTATCAGGGAAAGGATCCAGTTTAAAGCTATGTGTATGGTCCATAAAATTTTCTGGAAGAGCAGTCCTCCGATTCTTCGGCCTCTGATCACTCCCTATTGCCCGAAAAGAGACCTCCGGTTGTCTGCATCCCTCCGGTCATCTGCATCCCTCCTTGTTGACCAACCTAGAATAAAGAGGTCTAGATGTGGGGGCCGGTCCTTTGCATATAACGGTGCTATTGGTTGGAATGCTCTCCCTCTCTTTTTGCGGAATGAATCTAACTGTTTTTCATTCCGCAAGCTTTTAAAAACCTGGTTGTTCTAGCTCTTCCTTTGCTGTGCTCTCTGTTTGTTCTCTGTCCGCAGCGCTGGGAGGCCTCCGGGTAGCCAACGCGCTTTACAAATTCCATTTCATTCATTCATTCATGGTTTAATTTCCATCCTGTACAACTGCATACTGTTTGATCCCATTTAGCAACGGTGCAAAGGTCTATTCAGGCAGATTCAGCTAGAACATGCACGTTGTTTTCCTGTATTGATGAGGTGTTTGCATCTATTGGCGCTTTGCCAGACCAATGGTGTTTGCTTATACCTCTTTCGGATGTTTCCGAAGATACCCTTTTCTAAATGTATGTTCTGGTTTCCTACATATAACTATCGCAGCTGCGGCGAGCTTGATGTCATGGATTACTTTCTCCTATGAAAAACAGGGTGTCCCGAGTCTCCGGACTGCATCTCCAAACTTTGCAAATCCCTTTAATTTCAAATGTTGTTAACTTAAGGTGTCAGTAGCATTTCTCAAAAGATACATCTTATCCTGAATTATTTCTCTGCATGCTTGTCAACTGATTTAAGTCGGATGTGGTATGCCAGTCAGTTGCCGCCAGATGGTGGGCTCTGCCTATTGTAAATTTGAAGGAGTTCAGGGCTGTACGAGCCACGTAGCTGATTTGATCATTCCTGTGCACAGGCTGACAGAGTTTATTAAATTAGCGCTAATTATAGGGTCGCCGAGCAATACTCCGCATGTGCACGGAGCTCAGTGGAATATGGCGGAGTTGTTTTGTAACTCCACTGAATTCTGTGAAGTGAAACTGTGCGATCTACGCCCAGCTCTAAAGTTGCACTGGTGGATAAAGTAAAACTCTGAGTCCTCTTGTTTTTTTGTTACTCTGCTTCGAGTCATCTTGGTACTCTCCTCATGAAGCTTACCTTCCTTCTGTCCATCTCTTCGACTCTAAAATACAGTTCCTGTTTTACAAGCCCCAGGCATTCTCGTCTCCTGCATGAACAAAAGGCTAAAGCTGAGCTCAACACTCCTGCTTACCTTCTGGATCAGTCCCAACAGGCACCCAAGAGTGATGGACATTCCTGAGGAGAATGCAGATGCACCCCACTTATTAGCAATACAGTATCATTTTTCTTTTAACAATCATATTTGGAGAACTGGGTGGGTGGGTTCACTCCTCCATAATTTTAATTTTTCTAACCTAGAAGTCAGAATATTTGAATATCTGATAACATTGATCTCTTAGGCAGAAGGGCTGTTTGCAATGCATTTAACTGCACTCTGTCACACTCATTCATTCGTTTCCTTCCACAACAGATTGATGACGATGATGTGCTACTCATCACATAGATGAATGTTGTCCTTGTGTAGTGTTTGTCTTTGTCAAACCTTACCCCAAATCCCCTTTCCCATCTATTCATCAAACCCCTAACCCTCTTCCCCCCGGCTGTGTAATTTTTTGAGGTATGTCTTTTTTTACCATCAGTGGATCACACACTTGGGTGCCGATTACGATCCGGTAAAAACCGGGTACGAACCGTCGGTCGGAGAGTTTTCTCCGTCCAACTCGTACCCGGTCGGAAAACTTTACAAACATGGAATTACAATTCGCACGGAAACACCATTTCCGTACGAATCGTAAAAAACACCGACCGACGAAAATATACATACGAATGTGATCCGGTAATGCTGCGACGTGACGTCGGTACAAAAGGGGGTGGTGATGGACGGAGCATCAGAACCAATCAAACACTCACACCCAGTCAACAGATCTGGGTTTGATCCATCACCGTTCTTTAGCCCACTCTGCCACCCCAGTTCAGACATGGCCATATGCAAATCAGTCTGACCCTGTGCCTCATGGGAACAGTCCAGCCCGAACTGCCAAGCCATGCCTTCCCTGGACCGGAAACAAGCTTCCTGGGACCGGTTTCTGGCATTTCAGCCGTCTTCAGCCAGGCTTGCTTGAATCCAGAGGCAAAGTGAGCAAGGGACTCACGTCTGAGCATACCCTGCCAACTTATGGCGAACAAAGCGGTACAAAAGGGGGTGGTGATGGACGGAGCATCAGAACCAATCAAACCCTCACACCCAGTCAACAGATCTGGGTTTGATCCATCACCGTTCTTTAGCCCACTCTGCCACCCCAGTTCAGACATGGCCATATGCAAATCAGTCTGACCCTGTGCCTCATGGGAACAGTCCAGCCCGAACTGCCAAGCCATGCCTTCCCTGGACCGGAAACAAGCTTCCTGGGACCGGTTTCTGGCATTTCAGCCGTCTTCAGCCAGGCTTGCTTGAATCCAGAGGCAAAGTGAGCAAGGGACTCACGTCTGAGCATACCCTGCCAACTTATGGCGAACAAAGCGGTACAAAAGGGGGTGGTGATGGACGGAGCATCAGAACCAATCAAACACTCACACCCAGTCAACAGATCTGGGTTTGATCCATCACCGTTCTTTAGCCCACTCTGCCACCCCAGTTCAGACATGGCCATATGCAAATCAGTCTGACCCTGTGCCTCATGGGAACAGTCCAGCCCGAACTGCCAAGCCATGCCTTCCCTGGACCGGAAACAAGCTTCCTGGGACCGGTTTCTGGCATTTCAGCTGTCTTCAGCCAGGCTTGCTTGAATCCAGAGGCAAAGTGAGCAAGGGACTCACGTCTGAGCATACCCTGCCAACTTATGGCGAACAAAGCGGTACAAAAGGGGGTGGTGATGGACGGAGCATCAGAACCAATCAAACACTCACACCCAGTCAACAGATCTGTCGGGACGCTTACAGGCAGCGTTTCACGACCCAGGAAGTACGATTCGAACCGTCAGCAGTCCGGACGGCGATATTTTCACGGCACCCAAAAAGTGCCGGAAAAGCGAAGTGCGGCGCGAAACGACCAGAGTAGGTGGCCCGGTACGCGTCGACCCCCCCCCAGCCCCCGTACGTACGTGTCGAACCCCCCGTGTATGTATACACCCGTGTACGTTCGAGTCATACCCCCACCCGTGTATGTACACCCGTGTACGTGTCGTACCCCCCTGTGTATGTACACCCGTGTACATTCGAGTCGTACCCCCACCCGCTGGGGGTACGCACCGTACATACACGGGTGGGGGTACGACTCGAACGTACACGGGTGTACATACACGGGGGTACAACACGTACACGGGTGTACATACACGGGGGGTACGACACGTACACGGGTGTACATACACGGGGGTGCGACACGTACATGGGTGTACATACACGGGGGTACGACACGTACACGGGTGTACATACACGGGGGATACGACACGTACACGGGTGTACATACACGGGGGTAGGACACGTACACGGGTGTACATACACGGGGGTACGACACGTACACGGGTGTACATACACTGGGGGGTACGACACGTACGTACGGGGGCTGGGGGGGGTCGGCGCATACGTACGGGGGCTTGGGGGGGTCGGCGCGTACATACGTGGGCTGGGGGGGTCGGCGCGTACATACGTGGGCTGGGGGGGTCGGCGCGTACATACGGGGGCTGGGGGGGTCGGCGCGTACATACGGGGGCTGGGGGGGGTCGGCTCGTATGCGGGCACATGTCTCCATGGTTGCTATGGGAGTTCGGTGCGGACGGTGTTTTTTCCATACGGTTGTAACATTGGACGCACGGGATGGATCGTAATTCCGCGGTCGGACTTCACTTTTCACATTTGTACGGTAAATCGTCCGTGGACGTGTCGGACACATTTTTCGACCCGAGGACGTATGGGGAATAATTCCCAATGCGATTCGTATGGACTTTTTCCCATGCGAATCGTAATTGGCAGTTTGTACGGCACTTGTACGATTCGTACGGTAAAAAGACCGGATACGAGTCGTACGGGGAATTTTTTTACCGGATCGTAATCACCACCTTGGTGGGGTGGATGTGGTGAAAAGCAACACCGACTCACTGCAAGATCTTCTATTACCTAACCAATAGCTCACACTTGCCCCATTTACCCACCCACACATACAGATGATACATATTTTAGATATAGAATGGAGAACATCAGTCGTCAGCACCATCATTCAGGCCTTGTGTTACATAACCGTAAATTCCTAACCTTGTCTACTCCAGACTTTGGTTCTAGTGTTCATGACTCGAGGATTTCATGACTTTAGTTTTAATTAAATAGTAGCTTCCCATTGCTCAGAAGTTACTATTGCTATTTTTTGTTATTTTATCACTATCAGGATTTTTTTGTTGTGTCATGTAGTAGTCTGGTCAAAATTCTTTGTAAAGCTTTGATATAATTTATAACCCACTAACTCAGTGTTTTCATTTCCATTTAGTTGCCTGCGATGGATGGATAATCCTTCCGATTAATCCTACTGTTGGAGCTCGCCTGGGTGGGAGTGGTACCTCGCTTGTGAAGTTGTGATGCCTTCCCTGTTATTGCTTCATCTATATTCAGGTAAGACAACTATTGAGTGAAGTGAATAAGTTAATATGTAAGTAACTAACTGCTATTGCAAGTAATCATTTATGTAGGTTGTTGTAGACAATATAGGTCATGGCAGCATATCCCCTAATGGTCAAGATAGTTACAGAGGTATAATTAACTATAACTAAGTGGTATACACTCCTACAAGCAGATCAACAAGCTGCGTAAAAACTAAAGGCAGCAGTGCAAAGTAAAAGTAAAACACATAAAACCTACTTCAGGCACAAATTTTGATGAGATATAAGTTTCCCCTTTATTTTTTTTATAAATAGGCCCACGCCTCTCATCACACAAACTGATCCAACCACCAATGTCCAGCAAATAAAAACAATGGTCCCAACTCCCATTTCACCCTTTCCACCCCCAACCAGTCCCCCCACCAAAACACAAAATTTAAAAAAGGACTAGAAGAGGGCATTGTCCATTTGGGTCCGAAGCAGGTCCAGCCTCTGCTAAACCCTGACAAGTCAGCTCTTCATAGCGTCCAGCTGCTGCAAGATGCGCTGCAGCAATGGCCTGTCAGAGTGGGAGGGGGTGGCAGCAGTTGTTGTCAGGGCCCCTGTGAACTGGAATTGGCACCAGCGATGGGATGGCTGATAAGCTGGAGGCCGAGGGTGACTGGCTGCACTGGGACACAGATGCGAGGCAGCTGTTTCCACCTCTTCTTCTTCCTGCCAGGACCAACATCCACCAGTATTCTTGTTAAATATGGTCCAGCCTCTGCTGCTGCAGACGAGCTGCTATGTCCTGCCTGTTGGGTGCTACAGGTGGACCAGCAGGTGTAGCTATATAAAAGAAAACAAAAAGACACATTGTAAATAATGCTCTGTGCAAACAATTGTTTGAAATTAGTGGGTGGCACACTAGCAGTACATTGCTGGTCCCCTAGGGTCATTGGAATTTGATGTGATTATGATTAGGAGAGTCAAAAAGCCGATTTTATATTTTACATGCCTCGCATAAAAAGCACTGACTGTGTGGCAGAAAGTATTAAGGCAGAATAACACTGGATTAAAAAAACAGTGATATGATTTTTTGTACTTCTAAAGGCTTTTCTAGTAACTAAACCGGCACATGCCAGGAATGGATTTTTCAATTTTTTGGTAGGCTGGGGCGGAAGAACTTAAGAAAGCATAAAGGAGTGAAGTACTACGAGGTGATTGGGTGGGTGAAGGAAAACACACCTTGTGTTTGGTTTGCAAATCATTGAAAACTTTGTAAATGCTGCATTAACTGAAGCAGACGCACACTGCACAGCCAACACTGCAGTCACAAATGGAACAGTACTGGGTGACAAAATGCCATGGTAGGGGAGGGGGGTGATGAATGATAATGGATGAGATACATTTTCCTCACGTAACAAATAGAGTGAGTTAAGGGAGTAAAATTTAAAAAATACCACCCACTTTGAACCATCACTTTGATAACCATAAAACAAAGTAAGCGAAGTAGGTGAGTAACATGCCCCTCTCCTTGAAAAGAGCTGCCTTGCTTTTTCATCCAAGAAATCTAAATATAAGTTCATCCTTTCATTCTAATTCACCCACAACCACCATGATTTAAGCTTTACTTTCTCTCATCCAGTCTTTCACCAAAATTTCCAACCCATTATCCATCCATTCAATATCCATCCTTTCTTCCAACAATCTTTTCACCCATCCATCCCTTTAACTGACTCTCCTCCTGCAGCGGCATTTGAGCCTGTGTCACTGGTGATCTGTGTGGCCTAAATAAAACAGTATACATTTTTCAGATGCCAGATACGCCTCCCTTTAATTTTTTCAATCAAAAAAATACAACCTCAATACATACATCACTTCAGTTAGAACTGCAGTATCTTCTAACAAAGAAACTCTGGGCAATTTCATTTGTTGGTTGACAATGTTAGGCAAGCCAGGTAGTGAAGCCAACCAAAAACATTTTGTAATAGAGGGGTACTGCTATAACCTAGGATGATCATGATGACTCAATAGCCATAGAAGCACAATGAAGGGTGGAATAATGGTCAACGAAAGACATATGTTGTTGGTTGGCAAATGCAATGGGACCTCATACTTTCCAGCCAAGATGCACATGGAAACTGCTGGGTCACTCACTGTATAAATGAATTACACAGCACAACATTAAGGGGGGTGGTCTATGACCATGGCCACTCTCTCATTAACTGTTAGAGCATGAGCAAGACAAAGAAAGCCTTCTCAACAAACATACAGGGTGAATATTACTTTATATTATAGCATACTTGGTCCTGCAATCTTCATGGTTCACATTAGAGTACCAAAAATGTGTTCTTAGTCATACAGTATCACAAGACGGAAAGATTATCAACAAAGCAGAAGATAAGTGAACTAGAGACTAGTAGGAACTGGAAAAATTCAGCTACCAAAATAAAAAAGATGAAACAAAAAATGCAGGGATAACAGGAATTAAACAAAAAATGGATGGGAGTGTTGGAAAAAAAAAGAGACAGGGCCCGATGTAGGTAAATATGAAATACAGATTCCTAAATACCGAATTTTACCGATTCGGTATTTAGGAATCGGTATTTCATATGTAGCTAAAAATTCGGTAAAAAATACCGAATCGGTAATATTTGTTATTACTGAATCGGTAATACCGATTCGGTAATAAGGAATCAACTTCTCATTCATTCCTATGGGCCTGGAGGCCCATAGGAATAAATAGGAAGCCATTCACTATTACCGATTCGGTAAATACCGAATCGGTAATAGGGGGAGCATATTCAAGGGTGGCAGGGTGTCACATTGACACCCTGTTGCACCCCTGAATCGTGCATGTGTGCACATGTGGTGCACATACATGCCCTAAGGACATGTATGTCTGCCACATGGCACCTTGAAAAAAGCAAATTATTGCTTTTTTAAAGGTATTCGGTATTTACCACCAACTTGTAGTTGGTGGTAAATAACGAATCCTGAATGCAAAAATGCACTCACTTGCGTGCCTCCTACATAGCTTTTAAGGATTCGGTATTTTACTGATTCCTTAAAATAAGGAATCGGTAAATTACCGAATCCTTAAAACCTGCCTCCTAAATTAGAAAGGGCTAAATACTGGTCGGTAATGGGGAAATTACCGATTTTCGGCCGTTACCGACCGGTATTTAGCTACCTACATATGGCCCACAGTGCCCAAAAAATAAACAAGGCAACATTTTAAAGTAGCATAGTGGGGAGAGGAAAAAGTGCTAATCCAGGCAGCAACTCGTGTCCTGGAACCCAACATCAACATTCCAATATCCCAAGATTCTACCCTAAGCCCACAAAAATCATGAAACCCAACATTAGGGAAATGATAACAATAAATAATACGAGTTACTGGAGTTAGCAGAGCCCTCGGCAGGGACGATGGTGGTTAGCGCCTCCTCCTAACCAAGCTACTCGCGGACTCAACTCCACAACGTCCTTCTTGCCCTTGGCACTGCAGAACATAAACACAACAAATAGTTAATAATAGTAATCGAGCCCGGGGATCTCAACACCTAGCTCCCAGTCAAAAATATCAGCCCAGCCGAGCGTCAGCTGCTGGAGGGTGCACTGTACCTAGCTGGTGCGCTGCACACACTGGTGCACCCTCCCCTAGCGCAGCCGATGCTTCCACAGGGGATATCCACTGTCGGGCTTGATGCCAGCATGGAAGGGAGGTGGCACGGCACCAAACAGACTAGTGCTGCCACCTCCTCCGTGCTGAAGATAGCTCAGGGCTGCACTCCTAGCCAGCGGCGCCACCCGCAAGATAGGCACCTGCTGCTGGCTGTTCAGGGGGTGCCTGGCGCTGCCACTCCCCTGGTCGCCCTGCTCTGCCATGGTGCTGGGAGTGGCAAAGATTGAGGAAAAGTAAGGAAGGAAAAAAGAAATGCGTAAGTAAAGAAACACACAGAAGAAAAATAAACATAAAAACAAAAAGCCAAGAAAAAACATGAAAAAAAATACACAGACACAAAAACACACATTAATACAATAAATAAAAATGAGAAGTAGATTAATTAGGAGGGCAGAGGATTACAAAGATTAAAGAGGAATTAAAAAACAGGCACAGCACCATAAACAGAGTAAGAAAACAAGATGGGTGTGCCCATACGAACTGCATGGTGCCTTTTGTGTGTGATTTGACACACAAGGACGTACTCTGTGTTACGTGTGACAGAAAAAGCAATGCACACCAGGAAACTCCGCCCACCCGTGGAACTCCACGTAGTGCGGCGAGTTTTCTATCCACTTCATGAACTCCACCCAGGCCTACTCATTACCTTGTTCAAATTTCTTTTAATAACCAAACGACACACAACTTTGAAGATGGCTTACTGCAGCACAGTAACGCAAAAGCATCACACCTGTGACTAAATGGGGTCAAACCTTCTCTTGCATAAACACCCTCTTGTAATTCTATCACTGGTATTGTGTTCTTCCTATTTGCTTTTCAGGTTCCATTCTGTGGGTCAACACCATGAGCAAATCCCCCAACAAGCCTGCACTTGGTCCTTCCACAACCCAAGTGATCAGCATGTCACCCAACGTATTTCCCCTCCTAATTCATGACATCTATGTAAAAGGCAGAGAGGTTAAGGGTGAGTCTCTTTGGCAACTTCGTTTGGAAGATAAAATGTAGTGCAAACAGACATTGGCAGTGGCGTTTCCCCTATTTAGGGCCACAATCTATCTTGGAAGTGGGGGAACTTTCCTGGGTGTATTTGTGTACTTAAAAACAGATGGGGCTTTGACCCAATAAAAATACTTTAAGTACAGTAAGTATTACGAAAAAGACTTTTTATATCATTGACAAAATATCCCATTTATATGTTGTCCATAACGTTTATTGATAAGTAGTGAGACCATGGTTTCATTTGTTTAATAACAGATGCCATAATGTTTGCATACAATAAAGAGGGCTCACCCAATTTATTAAAAGGATTTGGATCATGATCCCATATATCAAAGAGGCACCTCTGAGGGTCCTATCTACATACTAGTTTTTGTTTAAAAAACTTTATTTGTGAAGTTTCCACACCATAACTGAGCGGACATACACAGAATGCTTCGAGACAATTTCCACCAACTTATTTCCATTATATACATCCATTATAATACATTACACAGTTATATATGCTTTACACTTTCATGGCACAGCAGTAAAACCAGCGCCAGACACAGTTAGGGTTGTCTGAAGCACCAACGCTTACATGCTACTGCTATAATCAGACTCACCATCCTGCTCTTTACCAGTCCCCATTGGATTCAACAAGTTCCTACATAACTCTCTTCAGAGTGCGATGTCCTCCTCTAGCTTTTCATCCCTCCAACAGGCTTTCATATGCAGTTCCTCTGCCAGGGACCACTCTCCCACATCCCTCATCCAACTCTCAAACGATGGAGCCTGCTCACCCATCCAGCAAATGGCCACCCTCCGTTTGGCCAACATCAACGCTAGCTGTAGTAACTTATTAGTAATTTTCCTTTTTTTGCACTGTAGTACCAGCCCCAGAAGGCACTGTTCAGGTGTAGCCTCTAGGGAGATTCCCACCCCTTCATGGAGCCTTGTCACCACAGCAAGCCAATATTGATGAACACCTGGGCATTCTCACGCCAGATGCCTGAACCCCGAGTGGGCTCTGTGACATCTAGGGCATTCATGTGACCGAGTAGCATCTATACGGTGGAGCCTCGCCGGGGTCATATACACCTGCTAAAAAACATTACAGGGCAGTAGCTTCAGTCGGGCATTGCGAGACACCTTACGCGTTAGCGTACATACCCTCACCCAATTCTTCTCCGGCAACGGCACCTGCAGATCCCCATTCCAAGCGTCCCATTCCCTAAGGGCTAGAGACCCAAATCCACCCTCATGGCCTTATACAACGAGGACACCATTCTACGCCCACCGCCACATGTTAGCAACATGTCTAGAGTCTCAATGGTCCGGGGCATGTCGGGGTAAGTAGGCCACGTGACTTTGGCCAGTTTCATCAGGCCAGTGTATGGAAGATATTGCCCCTGACCCAAATCAAACCCTTCACATACCTGCTCAAAGGTAAGGAAGTTGTCATTCACGTACAGATCAGCCAAGACTGTGCAGTCACCCTCCCTCCAGGCCTGGAAGGACATGCTCTCCACCATCCTTCGCACTGGAACTAACTGCCAAATGGGCAACTCCGGATGAAAAGGAGCCCGTCCCAACACTCGTACCACAACTTTCTGCCACAGGAAGGCCATTTGCCTAACCACATATGGTAGTTCTACACTCACCCCAGCACCCTCCATCAAAACAAGGAGTGCAGCGTAGTAGTAAAGATCAAACCTAGGCACCCCCAGTCCCCCTCCTCATACCGCTTCAAAAGCACCTACAGCGCTACTCTGCAGCGCTTCCCCGCCCAGAACAGGGTTACCAGTTGGGAGTTCAGCTGTCGAAACACCTTTGCAGGAATTGGGCTCAACGCATTCTGCAGGACATACAAGCATCTCGGCAGCATCACCATTTTTGCCACAGCTATTCTACCCATTAGGGACAGAGGGAGCGTATTCCAAAAGTCCATGGAGCACCTCAGTTACTCAACTACCCTGGTTATATTCAGCTGGAGTAACTTAGCGTCCCCGTGTGCCACCTGCACCCCCAGGTATCTAAAGTGGTCCGTCTCCCATCTCACACCCAGTCTCGGCAGCTCCTCCGCCCTACTCTTTCTCAGTCCTGCCAGGGGGAACTCCAAGGACTTACTCCTGTTGATGCGTAATCCAGAATAAACCACAAGTTGATCCATCATCTGCAACAAGTTCGGTATAGCCTCACGCGGGGACGTGACATAGAACAGCGCATCATATGCATTCAACAAGATGAGGTGGGTACCATTCCCAATTTGTATGCCCCAGTGACCTAGATCCTGTCTCGCAAATACCTCCATAGACTCAATGGCCAGCAACGGCGACAGTGGGCATCTCTGCCGAGTACCACGCCCGAACAACCACTGCGCTGACCTGATATGGCCCAACGGCCCTCACACCGCAGGGTTCGTATATAATATTTTGACTCACCTACAAAAGCATGGTCCAATCCCCAATCTTCCGAGAATCTGCAACAGATATCCCCAGTCCACCGTGTCAAATGCTTTCTCAAGATCAATAGAGACCAGCGCCATCTCCTCAGGGGTCATTGGCGTCTCGTGCAGTACATGCGCCAACCGTCGTGTGTTCATGGACGTACTACGGCCTGGGATAAAACCACACTGGTCATCCTGAACTAAGTAGCCCATGTGCTGTCCCAGCCGTTTAGCCAGCACTTGGCATAGTATTTTAACATCTGTGTTAATCATTATCAACGGGCCGGATCCAGAGCATCCCCACACAGCTTTGTAATCATGCAAATCTCGCCCTCGCACATTGTCGGAGGCAAGACTCCACTATCAAAGGACTCATTAAAGGCCTGCAACAATGGCGGAACCAACTTTGCTGAATATGGCTGGTAATAATCGATGGACAGTCCGTCTCCCCCGGGGCCTTGGCCCTAGGGATGTCCGCTATTGCCTCCACAAACTCCTCCTCAGTAATCTGCGCATCCAGCTCCGCCCTAACTTCGTCAGACAACTGCCGCAACTGGAGACCCTCCAGGAAAGGGATGTAAAGGTCAGCTCTGACCAAATGGTCCGCCCTGTACACTTCCTGCAGGTGTTCTCGAAACAACTCCAGCATACCTGCCCGAGTATAGACCAGCTCACCCGCCCGGCCGCAAAGGCTAGTAATCAGCAGGGGACTTGCTCCCTAAGCAATATCCATGCCAGTAATCAGCCAGATTTGTCTCCGTCCGCATGCAGCCGTGAGCGATACCTAAGTGTACCCTTGTCCAGCCTATCCCACGTATCAGCAACCTGCTCACACAGTGCACACTCTCACTCCTGAGTATCATTTTATCCCTGCGGTCTTGACTGAAGCTCAGCCAGCGATTCTTCCCTATCCTGCAGCTCGGACTGCAATTGCTTCCGAACGCCTAACGTCAGTCCCATTCCCGCCGCCTGGATCACCGCCTTCATCGCACCCCACTCATTGGCTCTATTACTTGCAGTGCCCCAATTAAGAGACATGTACTCTGTCAGCGCGTTCGAGATGGCCTCTCTCCCAACCTGGTCTTTCAGGATATCGGCAGGTAACCGCCTACGGGGGCCCTGCTCCCCTGCCGCCCACTGAACCGAGCAGCACACGGGCGCATGATCAGATAGAAAACGTGCCAAATGAGTAATCTCATAAACGCGGGGTACACCGTCACCAACACCCTGTCTAACCGACTATGTGTTTTATGGGTGGGTCTAAAACAGGTAAATATTCGGGTGGTGTTCCCTCCAAACAACCCGGAGGCCCAGGTCACTCATCAGACTCTGCAACTGCTTGGTCATATGCAGCTTGGTGCCCCTCTTAGGCGAACATCTGTCTAGCTCAGGGTCCACCACACAATTAAAGTTTCCTAATCATATCAGCGGGGTGTTCAAGTCTGCAGTAATCAAATACTGCAGGGCCACAAAAAAGTTTGGCTCATCAATTTAGCAAGCATAGGTATTTAGTATGCTAACGTCCCGGCCATCCAGATTGCCCCTTAATAACACAGAGTGGCCTACCACATCTGCTTCGGTATATTGCAGCGTAAAATGGGGCACCAGGCGCCACCCAAATTAGCGCCCCCTAGCATAGGTAGAGTACGACGAGTGAAACACCTGACTCCGCCATTTTTTCACCAAACGTACCGCCCTAGCATCATCCAGATGCGTCTCTTGCAGGCATGCAAACGTTATGTTATGTCGCTTAAGGAATGAGACGACTCTATGCCGTTTGGTGCAGGTGCCCAACCCCCTAACGTTCCAACTAAGAAACTTTACCTCACGCGCCATAGGTATTCACTCTTACACACTGTCTGGCCATGCGCCAGGACTCATCACTCTCCTGCAATGACACACCCTTCTCCATAAGACAATGTACGTTCACACAACAGCAACAAATCAAACAATCCCCCCACCCACAGACAATGCTCGAGTAACATCACAGACGACCCTGCCCACCCGCCACTCATGCCAGGATGTACACAGCATCCCACTAAGCCCAACAGGAGCAACAAAAAAACATCTCGTCCCCAGTCCTCACACCCTCCACGGATCTAGAAGCCCGCTGCCATTTCAGTGTACACCCGCTACATATACGCATAAGCCAGGAAATATCCCAGCCCGAGTCCCGTCAAGCTTGCAAGTATCTCAGTTCTCCCCCTCCCCCCGCACACAGGCCACCGCCAACCCGCACAGCAACAGACAACACCATACAGCGTTACCGCACTCCTGTGAAGTAGTCCTGGGTCAGCGAGCAACACTGTGCCCAGCATTGAATGTTTAATCACTTTCACCCCCAAGAAGATCTTTTAACAAAGTCTCGAGCACAACGTCCATTGTTAGAGGCAGAGTATGATCCTGCGCATCAGGAGCAGCGGAAACAGCTCCCAGCAAGTCAACATCCACAACACCCTCCACGAGGGGATTAGAATGCAGCGTTCCATCATCACTCACCGTTATCCTCCTCTGCAATATCTCCGGAGCACTTTGCGACTACGCTCAATTCGGCTGCTGCCGGCGGCCCCTGTCCGGTCGTGTCCCCCATTGTCGCTTCTAGCCCCTCGCTTCTCCAAGTGGCAGCCCATCTCCATGGATCTCCAGCCACTCCCAGACATCTTCCGGGGAATCAAAGAATTGCGATTTAACCCCCGAGATCACCTTCAGCTTGGCAGGATTCAGGAGCATATATTGCATGTTCAGGTCCCGCAGCTTTCGCTTCACTCCTAGGAAGGATTTCCGAAGGTCCTGAACTTGCTTGGTGTCATCTGGGTAGATTGCCATTTTAGTATTTTCGTACTGGAGGTTCTGGTGTTCCCTTGCCACCCTCAGGATGCAGTCTCTATCCCGATAGTTGAGAATTTTAGCTATAATAGCTTGAGGCTGCACCTCCGGAGTCAGAGGAGGGACGAGGGCCCTATGCGCTCTCTCAATCACAAACACATCCAACAGTCCTTCGGGGTACAGTTGGGTGCGAATCCAGCGCTCCAGGAACTGCTCAGCTGCTCACTGTTCCGCCCTTTCCAGTATGCCCAGCACTCGGATATTACTGCGCCTCGCACTCCCCTCTGCCTCCTCAGCACGACTCTCCAAGTCCTTCATAGACACGGTCATCTGCGCCACCTGCTGCTTTAGGGTAACCACCTCACCTTTCAGTTCTGCTATATCCACCTCAGCGCTGGTGACTTTATCAGCCACCTTCCGGAGATACGTTCGTAGGTAGTAGGTTCACATCCACAGAGACAGTATCTATTCTGCCCTCAAGTGCCTTCTGGAGCTCTGGATGGCCTCCATGAGTTCCGGCCTGATGGTCTCTGGGCTCTTCCCCCCAGTCCCTTTCCGCCTCTCCAGTCTGTCTGTCCAGCTGCTGGGGGCTGGGTGCCTAGGAGTAGTGTACTGCGTGATGGTATTAGGTCTGGTCGGCTTCTGAGCCTTGTCTTTGCCCATTGCGACCCCCGGCGCGTGCACTTGGCGCACCCACCGTCGTGATCTACATGCCAAAAGGTCCTCCTCAGCACGAGTCCATTAATGAGCCAGGCCAGTAGGTGTAACAACGCACAGGGGCCCTCTCCAACGCACAATTTTCCCGATGCGACAGGGTAGCACACACTGCTCCTCCATTCCACAACAGCAAGCTAGAGCTGGAACCAAATCTGTCCCAGGAGGCCCACATGTGCAGCGACCCCAGATCAGCAGGACTGCAGCAAGGGATCCTCAATCCACACAGGCAGCGTGCAGTAGGAAGGCCAAGCAATGAACAAACAATTCAGCCCCCGGGCCGATCCCAGTCCTGCCCACCTCTTGGGTCCTCAACTGCCTCCAGCCAAGTCCATGTGGGCCCTACACACTCACCAGGGGCACCGCAGCAGGACCAAAACACCAAGTTGTAGGGCCACAGCCCCCTCAGTCCAGCAGTACTCCGGACGTTGATCACCGGAGGGAGGGGGGGACGATGGACAGTGACCCCCATGCACACACACCACTTTCAGGGCCTACGGCCCCAGCACAAGCCCTGCAGCCCGAGGGGTGGGCACCAAGCGCAGATGCGACCCTCTGGCACCCCGACCAGGTCCACAGTGGACCGCTCTGGTTTCCAGGCCCCGGTCCGGGAGCAGCGCCCGCCTCAGGCCCACTCACCGATGTCCGTTGGGTGCTCAGGCGTCCACACGTTGTGTCGCCACCATTCGCTCCTGGATGGCGATGTATGGCAGCGCTTCTCAGGAGCACTCTGCATGCTCGACCAGGGGTCTGCAGTAGGCCGCTCCACCGGCAGGCTCCCCCAGTAGCTCACTCACACCGCAACATTATCGCTGCACACCACGGCCAGGCATCTAATAACCACCAGCAGCAACCAGCCACCTAATGGCAGTCCAGTGATCAGGGGCATAGTGAGGGGGCACCACCAGTCGCGTCTTCACTCCTCCGAAAGCCGGGGAGCCTCAGCGAGGTTCTGGATCCAGTAGGGCGTCTCCCGTAGGCCCAACGGCACTATGCACTTTCGCACTCACCGCGAAACTGGATCGCAGCTCGCCCGACACAGGTCAGTGAATATGACTCATAATTCACAGAACGCACAGCAGTGTAAATAAATCAATGTTCAACCAAATACTTGTTGATATAATAAAAAGAAGTATTTTATGTTTAACTCTATGCATTCAAAGCAACATTACGACATATATAAACAATAACACATTTCCACTTGAAGGCGGGCTCTAGCGTTTCGCTAGCACATCCCTATTCCACCCGCTTTTCATAATGTGGTCGCCATTCACCGGTGGCACATTCAGGGAATTCTCATTAGTAAGCCTTAACTCAATAGTCCACGCAGACTTTTCATAAAATAGTCAAAAGTGTTTTGATGTCGCAGCGCCCTCAGCAGCGAGTTCCCTGGACCTTAACCAGTTTTACTCGCTTCAGCAAAGAAGCTAGCAATGTTCCAGCGAGTGCTCCAAACCCGGGCGCACACACTGCTCTGCCAGGGTTGTATGTCAGAAACCACGCAGGCGTTTATCACACCTGTCTTAATACGGAGGCCCGAACAAAGAATGTGTGTTTACAACGCATTCAGTTAACATGCAAGTAAACACAACGACTTGCCTTAGGGAAAGCACTGGAGTTGGAATAGTATAATTTACTATTCCAACTTCAGACTGTGAAACAATAGGGAAAGTGTTGGACTTAAAGTCCAACATCAATCCAACAATGCTTTCCTTAAGGCAAGTCATTGTAACAACTTGCATGGTAAAGGAATGCGTTGTAAAGACGCATCCATGGTTCGTACTGCGCTGTTAAAGCACAGCGTGGTTTGCGCCACAATGTAAAGGCTGTTTCTCCTCTGGTCATGTTCAGAGATTTGGCTGCACGCTGCTCTCTCCTGAGCAATCGGAGGCGCTGTGGTGCTTCTTCACAGTAAATCTTATGCTCACCACATGGGGGTGGATTGGATTCCTTAGCTTCCTGCAGGGGTTCCCAATATTACAACGATGCACACCTGGCATCGTCCTCAGTTTTACGGGTGCCACTCTGGCTCAATCTTAGTTGCTTCTTGGTGACCTATGGGTCACGGCTCATATTTCTTGAGCAACAGCCCGATCCTTGCAATCTCTTAGTTATTTGTAGCCCCTCTTGGCATACAAGGTTCCCCTAGCACCTCCGGCCAAGGTATTGGCACTCACCACATTGTAGGCCGTATCACGGCAGCTCCTGGTGGCATACTTGGTTGCTGCTAGGCTCCGCACATACTTCGGCCCTTCGTATCGGGGAATTACTTTTATGGTGGCCCCTCCTGGCATAAGGCGTCACCACCACAGGTGACGCACAGCTTCACTCGTCCCGCATAGCACTCATCTCACTGATATCTTCATGGCGTACCCCTCCTGACATACGGGGGTTGCCGACTGGAATTTGCACATGGGCAATGACCTGATCTCTACAGCGGCCATCACTTCACACCTCGTACTGGGAGTCACTCGATTGGGCTCCCCACTGAACCTCACTTCCTCCAATACTCTCCTCTTTCTCACAGGGCACACTAGTCTTGGCAAGCAGGCAGGCACTGGTGCTTGAGACTCCAGAGCAGATGGTCTTGGTTTACCTGGGTGTTGTCCCGTCACCCATCAGGGAGACTAGCAGGCCTTGGCCCCCAGTTCTGGTCACAAGCAGAAGTCTTACAGAGCTTCTTCTCCTCACACAGCCTATTTGGCTGCTTGGCAGATAACCAATATTCGGGTCTCAACCTCCCTTTCTTATAGTCCATTTCTAGAATCAAATGTGATTTAGGGTGTGTGTCCTTGAAGTTTTATCGTGGGGTTCTGCTTATTTTGAAGTGTACACTTGACTTCCTCTTCTTAATAATAAAGGGGTTTGTAGAGCGCATGGTGACGCCTACCGGCGTATCCCCGCGCTATCCTCCTCTTGAAAGTGTATCTGTTAAAGCAGGAGAGACTCTGAAGTTGCCAGTCCCACAACACAGGCCATGAGAGTGACTAGAGCTCACACCTGGATGTCAGCGATATGTGCATCAAAAGGTTAACCCAGGGCTCTCAGCCCTGGTCTTTATGTTTCTCTTATCAACCCCATCACCTCTCTGAGATTTGTCCATGCCCCTTCCTTGTGATCTACTGCTGAATCAAATGGCACCCTTTCGAAGTGTGCAGGGGGAGTCTCTCTCGTCCTTCCTCCAGTGTCCCACCTAGCTCACACAAATGCAGCAATACACAAATATGTCTGGGGGGATTCCTCTACTCTTCATGTCTTCACCATGCAGGCCTGGGCTTCCCAAAAATTAAACCCAGGGTCCTCCATGTAATGTACTATTACAGGTACACTTGCACTCAATGTATGGACATAGCACATACACTATTAAGTACTGTTGCCTCCATGCATTGCCCATCTCAGATAAATGTACATTCAGTCCACACATTCATGCTGTGGGCACTGCTCAGTACCATAGCCTATCCGTGTTGCGCCATGGTGTGCTACTTGCAAGCACAGACACTGCCAGTACACACATTCCTCATGCAGGCAATTCACAACATTTCACCCCTCATGTATTGTACTTCTCGCAAGCACACATATACCCAGCATATGCTTTCATGGTGCATGCACTGCACACCAATCCATTTAAAATATAATGTATTCCTTTCTTGTATAGATCCACCCAATACACGCACTAACCATGTATGCACTACACAGCACTGCTCTATCCCTGGACTTCACCATTCCGAGGCACGCATACGTCCAACACAGAGACGCCACTCTTGTATTGCACAGCACTCTACATCTAACTGATGAAGGCAATGGGTGAGTTAAACGCACAGCTGTATAACTTTTAAAAAGGTGAGTGAGACTGTAGGCCTCATTCTAGTGACACAGGTTAAAAAGGACCTGTTAACTACTACTGATCACTGCACGGTATGCTGCCACCACTGTGTTCCTGCAGCTTAACTCTTCTTTGACAATACTAAAACATGAACTCAGATGTTGGTATGTGTTAAAAAAAAACAATTGTTATTTATTGTATGTGTATTTTTAGAATAGATACATGGTGCAACTTTGGTCCTGAGGATGGTCTCGGGGATTAAGCTTCCAGATAGGAGACCGAAACGTCGACGCTGTGACACTGCTTTGATGCAAATTAATCCCATTTGATGTTGACATATATTACAATTGTTTAAACCAATGGTTTGTGTCATATGACCAACTGTGGATGGTACATATTTGAAAAAAGTGTCAGTAACTACTGCTTAGGTATCGGATTGAGACAGTAGTTTTTTGTTGCCAGTGTTCAAATATAAATTGCATATTCCTTTACTTTTTTGTATGAAATCAATGAAAGTCATTTACATAATCAAGAAAAGATTAATTTCAGATAAAAAAACAATACAAAAGAATGAACTGTGGCTTTTTTGTATATTTTTCTCTCTTGTTCTGACTTTTTTAAAATTAAGTTCACTACGGTGACTATTTAATTTATCAATAAAAGTTGAATAAATCCCCAAGGTTTATTATTGTATTGACATAACTCTTAGTGAAGGCAGTAGCCTACCACCACTATGAGGGTAGCACTTTGGGCACCCCTTCTGACCCAACAAGACTGCAATACGTGAGACAGGCTGATATCATGGCACACATGCATGATTTGTGTTTCCCTATTGACAACTTTAAAAAAATCAGCATTAGGGATCCAGACACAGTACAGTTGGGCACTCCGGGCAGGAGTGCACGTCCATAACCATGCACAGTACTTTTCTGTCCCAATGAAAATATATTTGTTTTTACATAATCAATAATAAATTACTTGGACCAAGCACAGCCAAATCAACACAACATAAATATTACATATCACATATGAAGATTATACAAAGTTAAAAGAATCTTTGGCCGATCACAAGCAACTCATGATAAAAATTGTGCAAATGGGCAATTCTTAGG
Source organism: Triturus cristatus (assembly GCF_964204655.1). Classification (NCBI taxonomy): domain Eukaryota; kingdom Metazoa; phylum Chordata; class Amphibia; order Caudata; family Salamandridae; genus Triturus; species Triturus cristatus. Next base: position 728,959,829 of record NC_140590.1, on the reverse strand, counting down.
TAGTTGTCCAATTGATGATAAACTGTTGACGTTTCAGTCCACTCCATCAGTTATCTTGAACCATCATCAGAACTGTAGTGCTAGCCTAGATAATTACATCTCATTGCTGAGTAAACATGAATTCATTGTTTACTTTATTAAGCCCCCTCTCATATTCTACCAAGGTCCACCTAATTACAACTTAATCAATTATGTTCAATATGGAAGCACTCAGTTGGCCATCAAACCATTATTTTGAAGAGAAATATTACGTGTCCGTATGTAGACCTAAGAGCAAAATATCCCAAAGCAGGTACATTTGAATTGTAATATTATCAAAATAATCTTCACATTCTGTTGTCAAAAGAAACCTAAATATATTTTATCAAAAAGTTTATTTTTAAATTGTCAACACGTTTTTTTGTTTTAGGTTTCACAAAAGACATTCCAATTCTATGTGAAACAGACGTTGAAAAAGCTAAAAGTTGGAATGAGGGGTTGCAGGGTAAGAATACACCAATTCTACTCACTCATAGCACTGTTACAGATAGAATATAATGTTCTATCATTCATTGATTATGATAGTCTATGATTAACCTAACCTCGGTCCTCTCAATAACCCTAACAACCAAAGATGAATATTAAGGCTAATATCTGCACACAGTTGCTACTATATTAGCTGGATATAGAGATGTAAACAAATGTTAAATTATCCAGGAAAATAACCTCCAAATTGTTGTAACAATGTCTCAACATAGTTGCATGTGCAGCAACTGTGTTTACAAATGAGGCAGAAAAGACACATTTCAATAAAGCCTATTCTGGGTTTATGGGAAATTTCTTACAATTCAGCAAAAAGGTGCAGGTTCAGAAATAGTTCAGGTTAGCAGCCTCAAGCCACCAGCAAAAACAATTTTCAATTCTAATTCGAGTCTCATCAATTGAGAGATGCAAATATTCAATCCACAAGGTGCCTGCCAACAAAGTATTAATGCACTCTTTAATAATCGATCACCATATAACCTCTGTTTCCGAAAACAAAGTCACATATAACAGGCATTATTTAAGACGATTAACCTGTCGCAAAGCAGTATAGAGTTTTGCCATCTTAGGCAACTACTAGACCAATGACGTACCATAGAGCTGTAGCAAAAGACTGCCATCTCACGTCAGTACATGATCATGTAACTGCGCAACACCATCTTATGCAGCTACTAGAACGTATCATGGCATGCCAGTGTAACAAGATAGCTAACATTTTATGTTACATTGATGTCATCAGCACAAGGCATATACAGGGGTAGTGGGATCTATAGCAATCAACAATAATTAGCAAGCCAAGGCAGCTTACTAATATGTTTTTAAAGCAAACATATGCTTTTTTTAAACACAAACTTATTTCTCAGCGGTAACCTAAAGGCTACTCAACATCAAAAGTCGATAAAGATGTGAGAAACAATACTGTATAGGAAAGGCCCCAATAAACAGCACCATCTAATGCAGCTTCTAAACTGTAGCACACTATATTGTTGTAGTGAGCCATCCGCCATCTTCTGTTGCTTTTAACCTTGCATAATCTTTATGTGTGATGTGTAAAACGTATGCTGTGTTGTTTTGACTGTGTTTGGTGCACCCTTTTTCATATTAACTATGTCAAATTTTTTGAGGCAGTTGCACGGCGTGCTTGCTAGAGCGGAGTTTATACGTGAGCCGGCCATCTTGGCATCTTTAGATGCTACTATAGCGTTCGACACTTTGGAGTGGCCGTATATTTGGGCCGTGTTGGCGAAATTCGGGTTCGGCCCTGAGTTTATTGGTTGGGTAAAATTACTGTATGCTGACCCATTGGCTCAGGTTGTGGTGAATGGTAGGGTGTCGGCTCCCTTCGCACTGGGGAGAGGTACGCGGCAGGGTTGTCCGTTGTCACCCCTTCTTTTTGCACTTTCTTTGGAGCCTCTCGCCGCTTGGTTGCGTTGGGAGCCGTCGCTGCGGGGTATTAGATGGACGCCGGAGTTTGAGGACCGTGTCTCCCTTTACGCGGATGACATCCTTCTGTATCTTACCTCTCCCCGACAGTCGCTAATTGTATTGGTGGATGTATTGAATTCCTTTGGTCGCAACTCTGGCCTGGTTATCAACTGGGCCAAGTCATGTGTTTACGTCCTCTCGGGCGAGGCCCCCCTCCTACCACGGGATTGCCCTATCCAGATTGCTACACTGGGGTTCAAATATTTGGGAATCTTTATCTCTCTGGATCCCGCGGTCCGCTATGAGCGAAACCTTCTCCCTCCCCTCCAGCGATTGAAGGCCGATGTCGCGAGGTGGCGACGACTGCCGCTCTCGCCGCTCGGACGGGCGGCATTGTTTAAAATGATGTCGCTACCTCGCTTCTTGTACGCTTTGCAAAACACTCTAGATGTCGTGCAAGCCCGTTATTTTCGTGAGGTGGAGGGTCTTCAGCGCCAACTGTTTTGGGATGGGCGGCCGCGGATCGCTCTCGCCAAGTTGACGCTCCCTTGGTGCGATGGGGGGGTCGCCCTCCCCGATATTAAAAGATACTATTGAGTGTCTCAATTGGCGGCGGTGAACCACGGGATATACGGTCCTGCCTTAAATCCGGCCTTCGAGATGGATAAATTACTGCTCCCGGGTGGGGATTATAATAGGGCGCTGTATTCGGTGACCCCGGATGCGCGGTTGACAGGACCCACGCAGGTCGCGGTACGTGTGTGGCATGCGGCGAGTGCTGCGATGGGGTGGAGGGATCGCTTGACTCGGGCGACGCCGTTGTATGCCTCCGGGCGGCTGGGTTGTTTGTGGAAAACGAAAGGCTTTGAGAAATGGGATATGATCGGTATATGTAAGGTGGGTGATCTTTGGGCAAAGGGGTCTTTCAAAACGTTTGAAATGCTTAAAACCGAATACAAATTAAATGATAGAGAGTACTTCCGGTATGCACAAGTCTACCATGCGCTGTGTTCCGTCTTTCCGGACGCTGCTGCTATCCCCGAATATTCCCCGCTGGAGGATAGAGTGTTGGATGGCTATGTGCCTGACAGCACTATCTCTCTGATCTACAAAAAACTTATTAATGATCGCGCGGACTTGCTGATCCGTCTCCGGGAGGCATGGACGGGCGACGGCTTGGAACTGGACGATGAGGAATGGGTATCGGCAGTGGCCTCCCCGAAAGAGGTGGCGATCCCGGCCCGCTTACGATTTGTACAGCTGACGATCCTCCATAGAGTGTATGTCACGGGGCCCGGTTTGCTACGTATGGGTTACTCGAGGGATGGAATGTGTAAGCGTGGATGTGGCCTGTCGGGCACCTTTCTTCATATCCTATGGGAATGTTTGGAGGTTGTGCGATTTTGGAACGGTATCCACGCCGTAATGGAGGAGGTCACGCACGTTGCTCTGTTGCCAGAGGCTAGGAGGTGTTTGTTGAATGTCTGGGAACCGAATGACTATAATGTGGCACAGACGCAGTGGGTGACTCTGGGGTACATGGTGGCCAAGTGTAACATAGCACAGCTGTGGGGCTCCCCGAGGCCGCCCACGATCGCGGTATAGAAGGAGAATATGGACTGGTGTATGTTTAGGGAAAAGACGGTGTATGTGGCGAGAGGCAAGCCTGGGAAGTGGACGAAGGTATGGGGTCCATGGAATTCATATCGTGGACATATCTGCACCCCGCCTCTGCCGTTAGAGGTCGATATTGCTTTGTCCCCCTAGCCACGCATTCTGCGGGATTGTATGAAGTGTGTTCCATGTTTTGTCTTCCCATTGCCCCCCGCTGCCACTTCCTGTCAAGAACTGCTTCTGATACTGTACGTTGTCCCCCGTCCTGGGAAGCGCACGCTGCTATTTCGGACTCTCATTGCCTTGAGTGTGTTTTACATTTAATAGAAAATGAAACTGTTTTTTCCGATTGCTCTTGGCCTATGGCCACGGCCTGTTGCATGTGCTCACGAACTGCCGGGAGCTTCGCTTCTGGTTCATTTGAATGTGTGGAGTTGCATTGCGGACCCTCGGGCTCTGTAGCGGCCGGCCTTGGTGGTTGTAGGCCCTTGTATGTATTTTATTGTGTAATAAAGGTTTCTTTAAAAAAAAATTTAAAAAACTATGTCAAATTGGAATATATTTTGTAATTATTTATAGCCCCTTGTCATTACTTTTTCATTGCTATAGTTTTTGTGTGTATGCTCATTTACTTATTCAGTACTATCAAAAATCCGTGCATCAATTTAATATTTGCTACAAATTAATCTGGGAGCTAAATGAGTTTATAAATCTCTAAAATTAGTATGGAAGCAAGATATCATAATGTGTCATATTTGTGGAAGACGTTAAGTTCACATCATGTTAATTTCACATCATTAAGAAGAGCTCTGGGCGTAAATTAAAAACAAAATTGGTTTAAGTTGCTGATAGTCAGTAAAGAATTGTATCAAAAAAATAGGTAAGAATGTGAGCTGCAAATGTCCTGTTAAGTGCGGTTTGCAGTGATAGTCAAGGTAATGAGAGCATTCTAAATGTATGTCTTCCCCTAGAGTGTTGTCCTTATTCTTGTAAGTGGTGATGTGTGCTCGTCTCCTTAACGAGAATCCTGTTTGGGCATTTTGGGGTCCGTTAAGTCCTAAGCCCAGAAACTCTGCCCTTGATGCGCCTCATCGTCCTTAAACTCACCTTCTCTCTAGTGTCTCTAGTTTAGGTATTTTCCTTACTTCTTTTTCTTTTAGCAGATAACTGAATCACACTCTTCCACCCTTCCCCCACCCCCACTGGCTCCACTTTTTCCAATTCTTGGTGGACCCTAAGGACCTATTATTTTAGTGTGTAATGTTTTTATTTAGCGTTTCTTCTATACTGCTTTTGGATAGTCTCCTACTCGTATGGTGTCTGTGTTTTATGGCCTTGGTGTAGCCTGGATTTCTTGTGTGTTACTTCTTGGTGGACACAACAAAGTTACTTCTTGGTGAACACAACAAACCTGTAAAATGGTGTCCATGGTTTATCCTGGGCTATCCTTTAACACTGCACAGAGAAATCCCTAGACCAACACTGAGGTGTCTGTGGATCCTACTAGAATGAACCATCTTTGCTTTTGAGTTGAAGGAAGGAATGAATCAATGATTGCATTTTTTATGGACACACTACTTTAATGGAGATCTCTTGCTCTGGACTTACTCTGAGACTGGGTCTTCGACAGGAAGGTTGGGAGACTGAATTGTCCAAATTTTGTTGAAGCTGAAGAACAGCCAATTTCTCCATAAACCTGACCCAACCACGTAGATTGGTAATTGGCCTAAAGTTACCAAGTATGGCGAGGTTCAAGTTTGGTTTATTTAGCAACTGAGTAAAGACTTCCATCGTTAAGTGCAAGAGAAAAAGCACGCTCAAGAGGAGTTGCAGATCAGTATCTTGATGAGGTGAGCAAATTTAGGGAGAAAGCTCTAAAGCAGTAGTCATGCAGTGTCCTTTGCTTTAAGTGACTGGAAGATATTTTCTATGTCTGCAGTACTGGTGGAGGAAAGTGAAAACAACTGAAACTAAAGAGGCAGGTTGGGAACATCATTCCTTAAGACAGGATGTGTATCAGTCACCTTCAAATCAGAAACCATTTTTAAAATGTTTGCAATAAACAAAGAATGGCGTGTCTGTTAGAGGTCGGCGGAGTGTGAAATGTCCAGATAACAGTGAATAGGCAAAACCGATCATTTTGGGGTTGACCACACAGATTCATTACAGTGGTGTCTCTGGTGTCTGTGGTTAATAATGAAAGGTGTTGGTGGACTGCACAGACCTATGATGTATTCTGAGGGTCACATTGAGTTGTGCCATCATCTTGTTTCGGTGTATTATTTAGGCCCAGTGCAACATTTGGTTATGCAACCTCTGATTTGGAGTGGACATCATAGACTAACATAGATGGATAGCCTTGGTTTGCAACATCTTCTTGTACCAGTGCAGTGGCCCCAACTAAATTACAGATTGATTGCCATACGGAGCCAGAACGGCAACTTGCTGCAAATAAATGCAATAGAACATAACAAATAATGTCTCTAATCTAGAAACATTGTTGCTGAATGTCTGCCACACCATCACCCCTCTCATGTCCAAATGTTAAAGTCATCCTGAGCAAAAGCCAGAACTACAACCAAAGTTCCTAACTGCAAATACATGAAAAAGACAAGAGTCTAGAAGTAAAAAAAATAACTTTGCATCTCAGATAAATCAGTTTGCATTGCCACAGAATTTAATGTGATGTTTAAAATCAACTAGCCTAATCCACTGTAATGTTTCACTTTGATTTGCTTAACTGAACGCACTAATCCCAACTTCCTCCACCTCACTTTGTACTCAGTAAAGAAAAGGGTAGACCATAAGTTTGAGTTTGATATTCAGTTCTGCTTGATGCAGCTAACATAAAATAGTAGTAGTCTTAATCTGCCACATCTACTTCAGGCATGTCTTCCTTCCAACTATATTTTCCCAGAAGAAGCACAGCAAATTAGTTTCATGTGCTGTGGTGTAACATCCTGGTACAGCATCTCATGAAAATATTTTTTCTTTTCTTAGAACTCAACAAATATTTCTTTAGGAATAATTGTTTACAATGCACTGGAACATTACATCCTCACCAAATATTTCTACATTTTAGTTCAATACATTCTTATGTGATCCCTCTCGTCTTTGCACACTCAACAATCTTCCGATTCCATGAAATTACTCATTTCTTACTTAGGTTGTGACAAACTTTACCAAGATGTCATTGCGTTTACACCCACTGCATAGCTTATCTATTGCAGAACAACATTTGAAATTTACCTAATGGTTCTATTCGGTCTGTACTTTTGTGTGGTAGAATGTTGTATAGGAATTCCATGTAGGAATGTACCATTCAATTGGAGTTGGAACATACTGGCTGTGAGTCAGTTGCTCCTTGTCTCCTTGCCTGCTGTTTGTTGCTGTTACCTTTCAATGAAGGAGTCATATGTCTCACGTTTGGAACTTCTTTCCAAGTGGCGACGAGTTGACCAGCAGATACCGCGTGCTTCAGCTGTTGGTTGACTCTGGATCTATCGTTTCCATCTTCATTTTCCTTTGTGGTTGTGGATCTGAACATTGGGTGCTGTTATCGTTTTCTCCTGGAGGCTGTATTCCCTTTTCTGTGGCATTCAATAGGGACACAGTTGTTATATCAGCACGCATTTGGAACTCATATGGGTCATCATCGACGCAATGGAACTCATTTGTGGTTCACCTACCAACACTGCCAGCCCCAAGTGTGTCAATTGTAGCACATCACGTTCGGGATGAAGGCAGCCTATTATGTGTGCCTACTGTCTGCTGCCATCCTGTTGCTGCTTCAAGTCTCGGATGAACTGTGCACCGCATACTGAAGCAGAGCATACAGTCGTGGCTTGCATTAATCGTGGGTGAGGGGGCGTGGGGTCACGCAGGGAGTGTTGCGCAGGGAGGGGTGGTTAATTTAATAAGAAATAAAAAACCTACCTATCCGCTGGCTGGGTCCTGCGTTTTCTCGGTGCTTGCTCCTGCTCTCCTGCCTCCGGCAGGAACAGGAAGCGGGCAGCCTCCCTCACCTCCCCTAAGCCAATCACAACACTGCAATGGCAGCGTTGTGATTGGTGGGGACGCCACCCAGCCAGGGCCTTACGGGGAGGCCATGTTCTCCATGTAGGCTGCATTGCAGAGTGCCATGACTGGTTTGGGTGGCCCCAGAGGGCCAACTGAACAGTCATCTTGCCCTCAGGAGTGGGCACACCACTCCTCCCCAGCTCGCAGAGCAGCACGCCCGCAACTAACATAAAATTGTAATAACAGGAAGTTATTACCATTTTATGTTTCTGCTTCTCGCACTCAGTCGCGGCCGGCATTAATCGTGGTTGGGATGCGGGGGGGGCGGGGGGGGCCACGCATAGGGTAGGAGGGAGGGTTAATTTAATAAGAAATGTGAAAATGTACCTGTCCGCCAGCCAGGTCCCGCGTTTTCTCGGTGCCTGCTCCTGCTCTCCTTCCTCCGGCAGAAACAGGAAGCAGGCAGCCTCCCTCCCCTCCCCTAAGCCAATCACAACACTGCAATTGCAGCATAATTATTGGTGGGGATGCCACCCAGCCAGAGGCTTTTCTCCATGCAGGCTGCTTTGCTGCCTGAGTGGAGAAAGTTCAGAATGCGCATGACTGGTTTGGGCAGCTCCAGAGGGCCGACCAAACAGTCATTGAACCCTCAGGAGTGGGTACACCACTCCTCCCCTGCTCGCAGAGCCGCCCCGCCCACCTGCCCGCCCACCCGCCCGCCCGCCTGCCCGCCCGCAACCCTGCCCACCTACCCACCCACAACACAACATAAAATGGTAATAACGGGAAGTTATTACCATTTTATGTTTCTGCTTCTCGCACTGCGAGAAAGCAGTGGGCGACGCTCCTCCGCCCTAGTGGAGGAGCCGCCTCTGCTCGCACTGCGAGAAAACAGTGGGGCAACGCTCCTCCGCCCTAGTGGAGGAGCCACCCCTGAGAACATATTGTGCTTACTTTACTGTGAAGCGCACATCTTTAACTCTGGAGCACGGAGGTTCTCTGATCATTAGGCACAGTGCTTCAGAAGGTTATTTGGAGTGCGCTTAATTCATCATTGTTGCACGCTCCTTTAACATGGAGCAAGGTATTTTATGACATTTTAACATTGTTCATAAATTTAACTGATGTGCGCATTTTCATTTAGTTTATATGGTAAGTTTGGAACATATCTGAGCTGGAGTGCATGCCTTATCACTATACAGCCACTTATTTTCATGTCAATTGTCAAAGGGTTTAACTTCATTGATTCCTCATGGCATGTCAAATTAGAGTGGGGTAAAACAAGTGATTTGTTAACCACCATTTGTTTTACAGGAACCCGGTTCTACATTTACTACAATATGTAATGCAACAGAGTGTATTTCCTCCTGCATTCTTGGAGACTCCAGGAGAGCTAAGCCTTATTTGGTAGCAATGGGAAGAGGATTTCAAGGCATAACTAGAAGCCAGAGAAGGCACTATGGCATCTTTTAGGTACATATGGGATAGTATATTATCAAAAACATTTGTGTTTGGAGAAGGTGATTCTGTTGATGATTATGAAATCAATGAAATGAAACATGGGATTAAGTTTAAATCTTGCTAAAATCGCAAAATGGTGAAACACAAGTTTTACAGGAGACATAAGGAAGCAGGGGAGCCAGTTGAGAGTTTTTTGTTGTTTTACATGTGTTAGCAGCAACATTGGACTATAAAAACTTTGAGGATGAAATGATCAGGGGTCAGCTTGTTGAAAAGACTGCACCTTCTTGACTACACATAACTTAATGTTGAAGAAAGCCACAGACTGCTTCAGGAATAGAAAGCACTATCTTAATAGAAGAAGTGTCCTTATAATCCATTTCAAAAGTTCAGCATGTTCAGGAGAGTTGCAAAACTTTTAACGTTCGAGGGAGTAATAAACATTTAAGGAATGAGGGGCATATTATCAAGCCAGGCAATATAATTATCGCCGCTTTAGCGGCAGAAAACTTCCGCTAAAACGGCGATAATGGGCTTGATAATATGCTCTATGGAATTCCATTTGAAGCCCATGTTAAATGTGAAGGACGTCGAACATGGACTTCAATTGGAATTCCATAGAGCATATTATCAAGCCCATTATCGCTGTTTTAGCGGAAGTTTTCTGCCGCTAAAGCGGCGATAATTTTATCGCCTGGCTTGATAATATGCCCCTTGGTGTGTTATAGGTGTGGGAGTAATTCACATTTGGGTGATGCCCAATTTTGCCCTGCCATTGATAGTGTCTGTAGCAAATGCAAACACAAAGATCTTTTTGCCAGAGTATGTAAGTCCACTTCAAATAGGGTGCAACAATCTGCTAATTCAGCGGGAGTTGTAGAAAGTTTGCATGTTAAAACTAGTACTGGTGACAAAGATGTAGTATTATATATCCAATTGTATGAAGATGGCTGGAAGCATGGTGGTGAAGAAAATAGCAAAGTATTTAACAGACCATATTGTGTGATTGATGTATCAGAAATGCCTGTTAAGATGCTGGTAGATGCTGGTTCTCTATTCATTATAATTTAAACCAAACAGTGGCAATAATTTGAGGGAATTGTGCTGACGGAGACCACTGTGAAGCCTGTAGCTTATGGGGGCAAGCCTATAGATTTAATGGGTGAGTTTTGTGCTACACTAATCTCCAAAGGTGATTCTACCAGGGGTCTAAAATATTATATAACCAAGGATGCATCCTGTTTACTTTGTTTGTTGAAGCAAAATAATTTGGAAATCATTCTTGAGCCCAATAAACCGGAACAAGTGATTTTGCTGAAAGATTTAATTTATATGTGTGCTGTGTTGGAATTTGTGTTGGTTAAAGAATTTCTGGATATGTTCTTTGGTAAGCTGAGAAAATTTAAGAAGCTCTCCCATCACATGCATTTGATGTGTGATGCCTGTCCTATTGTTCATAAAGTTAGGAGAGTTCCTTTGGCTTTGAGAACAGAGTTGAGGAGTGAGTTGGAAATTTTGTACACACAGGATATAATTGAAAGAATTGAAAGTCAATGGGCTCATAAGGATGCTTGTGTAGAGCTTTACGATCTATGGGCCAGATGTATCAAAAAAGCAATTTGCGATTCCCAAATAGCGATTTTTACCGAATCGCTATTTGGAAATCGCAAAACGCTACGCAGGAAAAAAATCGCAATAAAATAGCGATTGGGGAAAAATTGCAATCACAATTACCGATTTTAAAAATTGCGATTCTGTATTTGCAAAATCGCAATTAAGAAATCGCAAAATTGAGAATCTGCTGCATGATGACATCACAACCAGGAAGTGTGTCTGCCCATGCTGTTTCTGAGTGCCTGAGGCTGTGTTAGATGCTGGGAGCGGGAGCACACCACTCAGAAGCCCATCTGGAGTGCAAATATACCCACAAACCCCAGTGGACACACAGGAGAAGGCAAAGGAGGCTGCAGTACGAAAAAGGAAACAGAAATTCAGCGAGAAAGAATTGGAAGTCCTCATTGAGGAGATGGTGAGGAGCCATGAACAGCTGTTTGGGAAACAATCTCTGCACATCTCTGAGTCAGAGAAGAGAAAAATCTGGCTGGACATACAGGCAAAATGTAATGCCGTTGGTGTCACACAGCACTCCATGGAGGACCTACGCGAGCGCTGGTGCGACTTGCGCTCAAGGGCAAAAGAAAAGGTTGCAAGCAGGCTTGCGGAGGCTAGGAAAACTGGTGGAGGTCCATCTACTAAGCCAGTGTCCACACCCCTTGAGGACTTGGAATCCACACTACAGCCAGAAACCATCAGCAGATATTGAAAACTCAGCCACGTCCAACACCAGACAAGGTAGGATGCATGCTAAATCACCCCTGACCCATTACCCACTAAACACCCCAATCAGGAATGACTCAATACCTAAGTATGATTGCCACTCCATGCCATGTTTTTTAGGTCCCCCAGCAATGCATCATGGAGGATGCAGTCCCAAACATAACACAGTAAAGCATTGATACAGAGTAACATATCCGCAGTTGAGACACACCAGTAAAAGACCAATTGAAGCACAGCTTTTAGGTACTCCAACTGAAGTAAATTTATTTTGTAAATAACAGAAAGCAGGACACACAATAAGTAGTTCTTTTGTATTCAAAGATGAACCTGTGACACAGGATGAGGACACACCAATTGATGAGGCACCACAGCTACAGGAACAGGCAGGGAGAGAGGAGTCAGACACACAACACAGACAACACCTGCACCAAGACCATGCCATTACACTGGGGCTCCTCTACAGGAGTTGGAGGGAGGAGTGCAAGCCATCCAGGATGAGCCACAGCCAAGGCACGAAGAGCAGGCACGGTACCAACATGACCAGTCTCCTGTGCACCATAGCGACAGCAGTCGCATGAGACACAAACCAAGGCACAACACACTGCTGATGAAGAAGAGGAATCCTCTGTCTTCTCTGGGCTAAAGGGCACAATGGTGAAGGTGCATCGGCTGCAAGCTAAAAGCATGCGGTCAATGCAAAGGAAGCTGGTGTCTGTAAATCACAATCTGACTGACATAAAGATGGCAACAGGGAGCTCAACAACACTGTGGACGAGGGTAACAAGGCATGTGCAGACAGCATGAAGGACATGACCGTAGCCATCAAAGAGCTCTGTGCTACCATGCATAGGAAGCATGGCTCCAGATGCAGGGAAAAGCAACGCCTATTTACCCGTCTGTATCATTACACTAAGGCAGTCAACCGTCTGTGCAATGCCACAGATGTCCTTTCCAGACGCACAATGGCCATACAGGTTGAAATGACACACTGCAGCCAGGATGTTGCCAAGGGGTTGGTGCAGGTCACCACTGCAGTTGAACAGCTACAGATAGCCAACATAGCTGGCACAGGTATTCTGGGTACAGGGAACAGTGAGGAGGTCTCCAGCCGCAGCAGCATTACCCCACCCATGACTTAACCCAGATAGCGGAGTGTGAGGTAGGGAACAGCATCCGATGCCTCATCAAGGGAGGACAGTGTGAACATTGACCGTGCAAGTGCTGTGCAGGAGCGCAAGAAATAGACAGTGTTGTGACAGAGTCATGCAAATGGGTGAGGTAACCCATGGCATACATGCAGAAGTCATATAAATGTGCATGGACTGTGTACATGGCATGTTCAACACCAAAAGCCACACATTAGTTGTGACTTGTAGGCTGTGTGAAGACATTTTACCTGATGTTAAGGTATATTAAAACACAGTTATTCAACAGTCATGAGTTGCTTTGTGTCATCATTGCTCACCTAGAAATAGTTATGTGTTATTTCATCACGTCTCTGTCTGCCATCTGCTGCACCTACACCACCTGCTGGTCTGAGATGTGGACCTGGTTCCTCATCTTCATCTGAATCTGAGTCTGTGAGTTCCACTGGTATGCCTTTGTTTGTTGCAATGTTGTGCCGCATGGCACAAGAAGCCATGATCTTGCAACAGGTCTCTGGCCTATATTGTAGTGCTCCTCCACTTTTGTGCAGACAGCGGAACCTGCTCTTCAGTATTCCAAATATCCGCTTAATGACATTGGGCGTTGACTTGTGTGCGCCATTGTATTTTCTCTGACTCTGATTAGCCAGATTGAGGTATGGTGTGAGGATGAATGAGCGCACAGCATATGCACTAACACCTACAGGATGAAAGGCATATGGTTAATCAGGGTCCTATTTATACAGATGTAATAAGCCCATCAGAGTGTGTAAAATGCATTTACCTAGCAGGTATTCTTTACCAAATTCACCCCCAGCGAGACGTGTGTATATTCTACTGTGTCTAAATATGATGGAATCGTTTGCACTGCCAGGATATTTGGCCACTATGTCAATTATTATGTGTTTCGCATTACATATGACATGGATGTTGAGTAAATGGAATGCTTTCCTGTTCCTGAAAACGTACTCATTTTCTGAGGGGGGACAGAGGGCTACATGTGTCCCATTAATGCACCTGATTACATGTGGGAAGTGTGCTATCTGGTAGAAATCCAATTTGGTCTGCTGCAATGCCTGTTGTGTCGTGGGGAATCTGATTTATTGGCGTATCCTCTGTACCATTGCATCCAAGAAAGCATTAAAGAAGCGTGACAGGCAACTTTGGGACACCACTCCTGCTGTAGCAATCACCCCCTGGAAGCTCCCTGTTGCTAGTAGGTGCAGTGAGCCGAGGACCTGCACATGTGTTGGAATGGCTTTGATCCTGCAGGTTGGATGCTCCAGTATTGGTTGTAGGTCAGCTATCAGGTCTAGTATAGTTGCTGAGTCTAGTCTATATTTCTCATGTATTTCTTCCTCTGTCTGCTGAAATAGGGTTATGCGCACTCTGTAAACGTGTTCCTGTCTCCTCCTCCTTCTTTGTGCTGCTGCTTGAATCCACATCCTCCTCGCTATGACATATAGTGCTGCCATTGTGAAAGACACTGAGGCATTCTAGGCCTTTAAATAGGTTGCACCTAGTTACCACCTGCCCTGAGTTGGTGGTAATTTGAAGGTGCAAAATTGCGATTTTTCACTAATTTGCAAGTTGCGACTGTTTCATACATTTTTTTGCAAATTCGCAATTTTCGAAAAACATTTTTGCGAATTCCCTATTTGAAACTCTCAAATTGCGAATTCGCAATTTTTTTTTGCAGAAGTGTTGCTTTGCAAATTTGGAAATCGCAATTTTTGCGAATATCCATTTTGCAATTCAGAAAACTGTCATACATTGGAACATGCTATTTTGCGTTGGCAGACGCACTATTTTTGCGATTCGCAGCATTTGGGAACGTAAAATAGCTTGATACATCTGGCCCTAAATGCTTTATAGGTGAATCAGAACCTATTACCTAATATTTTAGGGATGTTAACCACCTTAAACAGCAAATGTTTTCTGCACATTCGACAGTGCAGCGGCCTACATTCAGATTGTATTGCATTGCGATTCCTGACATTTAACTAGGGGTGTCCAAAATTTGTGTAGTTTGCTTTTGTGTCATTGTGCAAAATGTTGGCAGAATTACACGCAATTACCTGAAATGCAAAACTGGCATTTGGTGCTGTATATTCGCATAAAATGCATCCTTACTTCCTCATGGGATGCAAGGTTACGTTTTACATTTTAAAAGGGCAAAATAACTAAGGTGTTATGAATAACCGCTGCTTGCAGTTATTGTTGCTGTGCGTTTGTAGTAGGTTTTTATAGTGCATGTGCAGTAAATTGTTACCACAAATGGAATGCAATCATACGGTGTCTCATATTAGCTTAATGTTGTGAATTTCATCAAGAGTAACGCAACATTAGTGAAATTACGCTAATTATGTCAGCATAATGCAAATTTGGTCCAGGCCTACTGTGGGAGGGATGGGCGGAAATAGAAGCTAGGAGGCTTGATATGCTTATCAATTATTTCTTCTTTATTCACAGAATGGACTTCACATAGGAATTTTTTTAAGTCTTTTCCTGATTTTCTCTACTTGAATACTCTTCTTGCTTTTTCTTCTCTTTTAACAAGTTACTCTTCTTCAGGCGGAAATCCCCAGGAGGCTCAAAAGAAGAACAAGCATTGGCATAGCCAATAGGTCTCGCCTTTGGGACCTTATAAGTGTTTAGCCAGAGCTATTGGCTTTGCTAATGTGTCCAAGCTATGTTGTATAGTAGTGTGGCTTGTATGCAGCATGCCGCAGAGGTACAATAATAGTGTTATAAGCATTTTTGTTGCCTTATTTATAAATAAGATGATATTACGTATAACTGAACGACTTATTAAAAAAAGAGAACATGAAAGTAGCGCTTCACTGGCAAACTCTGTAAAGTGGCGCTAATGTGCGTCGTTGTGAATAAAACCAATCTGGCCACTTTGCAGCCACTCTATCTTGCTTTATTTAATTAATTTATGCGGGTGTCAGAGGGTTGTCGGAGAGCGCTAGGTTCAAACAGATACAGTATAATATAGTGCATATGACCTACCTTTCGCCCAAATGACTGCACACTATATATGCATCTAGGGATCTGCGTTGCCTTCGATGTGAGGCCACAGAGGCAGATTTCATACATATGATTTGGCACTGCCTGGTCATAGCCTCCTACTGGCTTGAGATTCTTACCTAGCTTAAGTGTGCGTCAGGGTGGGATGTCCCATGCACAGGTAATTAGAGTCTGTTGGGGCTCCTCCCAGAGAACCCGAAACGACGATTGAGCAGACGCTTTACTATTCTATGCTTTATGGTGGCAAAACGGCGCATAGCAATACACTGGATAGGCCTCCGACACAGGAAGCTTGGGAGAAAGATCTGCTGGAATGGGCGGGAGCGGAAGAGGCCCATATGAGGAGGGCCAGAAGAGATGAGAAGTATTACATAACAAGGGGACCCCAATTTTTTTAAACTGGGGTATTAGATAGTTTTGTGAAAAAAACAGAAGAGATGAGAAGGCAAAGGATGCCCTGCTTGCCTGGAGTGGAATGACACAGGCACTGCTAGAGCACATTGGCCACACTGAACCTATACCTGAGCAGTTGAGTGGAGTGGCAGACAGGACGTAGGTGCATGCAGTGGCGGCTGGTGCATAGGGGCGAATGGGGTGTTGCCCCACCAGCCTCCGGACGAGGATCGGGGTCGGAGGAAGACAAGAGAGACACCTTGAAACTGAAAGGAGACTGGTGGTCTGAGGCTGCGTCACTCTGGTAGCAGTGCAGCACGGCCGTGTACAGAAACACCCTGCGCATGACGTGTGGTGGACGTTCGACTTCAATATCGCCCAAGTCACGCATGTGCAGAGTGTGTCTGTGAGGCAGTGGTGAGGGCAAGCAGGCGCCACCTGAAGCAGCTGGTTTTCCAGGACTTCGGTCGGATTTTCGGCTCGCCCGGATCTCTGACGTAGCTCAGAACATTCTTCTAGTTCTAGGATCCCGCCTCCTCCCCTGACTGGATGACGTTGATACAGTCACCCTATGACACGAGGCGGGATTTCAAGTACTGCTTCCTGCGCTGAGTTCGCATTTCCCTCCTTCCTTGAACCAGCTTCAACCCGGTCCGAGAGAAACCCCGTGAGCAAGCTGAAAACAGTGAGTACTTGAACCCTCAGTGCTGTGCTGGTTCTAGTTCTGGCTTCTGTTATTGTGTGTGGCTTGCCAATAGTCCCGAAATAGTGAAGGACATGCTGAAATTTGTAATACAGAGGTGATAGGGGGACAGTCTATATGTACGTTTTACATCTATAGAATGTGCACCGATCAACCCTGCAATACAAATTAAATGTATCACTAATAGTGATACATTTAATTTGTATTGCAGGGTTGATCGGTGCACATTCTATAGATGTAAAACGTACATATAGACTGTCCCCCGATCACCTCTGCATTACAAATTTCAGCATGTCCTTCTTTCCAAAATTATTTCACTTTTACGTGCTGCACCCGCCCTACCACTTTCAAAAGTCACCAGCCGCTACTGGGTGCAGGATCGGATAACACGACAACTTGGACCTTACAGATAACACGCAAGGGGTCCCATACTAAAAGGGTTTAGTATTGCGATGGGGAGTTCCCACAAGATGTGCAATATCAACTACATGGAAGCTAAAGGTGGAGGGGGGGGATCAAGTGTTATTAACAGAACAATTATCTGTTAGCTGTGTATGCTATATAGATAAATGGTGCTATTTTTAATTTTTTCTTTGCTGTAACCAGAATCCTGCATTATGTTGTACTGCTGTCCAATGGTACACTTGACCATTAGACTGTGTCGTTATTAAGGCCTCTTCTCCTGTGCAGGGTTTCATAGGGAACAACACATTGTTGTTCGCAAAACGTGTATTTGTCTCACGATGAAAAATAATCGGTCATGTTGACGGGCACTTGCCTGCCTCATGCCTGCTCCAATATTTCACTACACCCCTACGCCAACTCCGAATATTATCTTTCACGTGGAGAATGTCTCTGTTATAGGCATTATATAACGCTTCCCAAGACAACATGTGCACACCCGATTAGGTGCAAAGAAAACGGGTGTTATAAGTAAAAGAACTCCCCCACTCCAAATAATAGCAAACAGAAGTAAGAAATATTTCTGTGTACAAGGGCGACTATATTACTGCACTGGTTACGTAGGTAGACCACAGGGGCAAACGGTGAGACAAATATTGTGTACTGACAAGTGCTAGTCGTCTGCCACGGGGGGAACGATGGTTATTGGTGTACACAACAACCCTGTTGCCAGCATTCAATATCTCAATAGCATAACGCTGGAGGGGTCCTAATATTACAACATTGTTTATATACATGCATGTCTCCTTTGTGACATGGAGGCCAGAGCAACGGACAACAGAATTAACTTTTCCACGCTTTACCTGACACTTTCGTTGACGTCACATCCGGATGCTTGGGTGGCTATTTCTGAGAAACCAGAGTGGCGCACCAGGGAGCCGAAAAGGCTGGGAGTGAGGTGGAATTGGAGCGTGGGAGCGCCCGAGAGTGCATGAACGCGACAGTGCCAAGCATGTGTGTATGGGAGAGAGAGATAACAAGGAAGTTAACCACGGGGCCAAAGTGAAAGTGATCGCGGGGGAAAAATGCATTTGCGCGAGTGGTGCGCACGCAGCTGTAATCACGCCATATGGCGCCTCTGCTCAAGGGCGCACCCGCGCACATGCACTGCAAGCTGTGGCCAGCGGTAGCATTTTTTTGAAGCCCTTACTTAAAGTCTCGCCAGACCAGTGCAAGCGCTGGGTCAGGCGAAACCTAAAAAGGACGGTGAGTATCTTCAGGTTTGAATGTTCTGAATGGGAGCTGAGATAGCATCCTCCACCACACCAAGAGTGAAAGAGGATGAGGTTTCACACACTCCCTAGGGACGGTTGCACGGTGAAAAAATCTTGGAGGAGGGTATATCTTGTCCTTCTTCCCCACTCTCACTCACACTGTTACAGCTAAAATAAATAGTGGTGGAAACCTCCACCTATGGGCTAATCAGCTTTGATTATGTCCCTAATGGCCTTGTATTCTTCTTCTTTTTTTGTAAAGGATCAAGGAAACCCTGAGAGTCAAAAGGTACCTACAGTGTACGTATTTTTAACAAAAACAGTGGTCCCTTCATAAGGTGATAGGCAATGGCACATATAGCTGAAATGAGAACTACATTTAAATTACTCCGATGGAGAAGTCAATCATTTATTAAGCAACAAAACAATTCGAAACAATAAAACATAGAGTAAGTGGGCAAAAGATTGGAAATCACCCGATTTCCAGCTCTCAGGCATTTATACAGAAAGTGACTCAACAATCAGTACAAATCCAATAAGTCACAGTAGAAAAAGTGTCTTTTGCTCCTGAGAAATATAAATAAAACAGTTTAGAGTCAAGACACAAGGGTCGACAACGTTTCGATCCCCATTACGTATGCAGTTTTTCAGCAAATTATGGTAAATTTATTTAGGGACTTGAGCTTGCTGTGCTTCCAAGACTATTAGTTGGTTTATAGTCAGAATTAAGAAACACGTGATAGAAGGCTAGACAAGGTGTTGAGTATTTTTAGGGACAAAGGTGTAACTTTGAAGGTAGAAAAATGCAAGTTAGGGGTATCAAGCATGGATTATCTTGGTTTTTGGTTATCTGGGCATGGTTCAGAACTTAAGAAGAGGTAAGGTAACGCTCCTGTATCTGCACTGGGGGCACTAGCCACAGCCCCTAGCAGCTTCCTCAACTCCACTTCCCAATCCAGATAATTTGGTAATGACACCTGCAAGTTGTCCTTGATTACTCTAATGCACTTATCTACTAGGCCATTACTTCTAGGATGGTACAACAAGGTTTTCATGTTTCACAAATAGTGATTCTAAATAAAACTCAAATTCCTTTGGGGTCAATTGTGTCCCATAATGTGTTCCCACCTTTTCTGTTACCCCTACCCTAGAAAATAAGTCATCCAAAAATGCAATCAAACAGGCCCTCGTGACTGAGTTCACAAACTTGGCATCCAGCCAGCATGAAAAATCAATGAGGGGGTTATGATCAACCCTGGTGGTAAATTCTGAACCTACTAAATGACTTCAAAAACGGTTAGCGCCCCAAGAACATGCCAAAACATCTCGCTCAGTAAAGAAGTAGGTGGCTTCCGCCCCCTTTAAACTGCAAGAAGCGAATGCTACCACTTCATCCTTCCCACTTCTGCTCTGAAGCAATAGGGCAGCTAAACCACATGGACAGAAAAGCCATGTATTAATTATTCTGGAGTATGATTGTTGTATGTTATTTTTGGTATGTGACGTGGGCATTTTCTTGTTTTGTCTTAGCAGGAAATATGTTTTGGGTCTGTACTTTTGCGTGGTAGAATGTTCCATGTAGAATGTTACTGTTCAATTAAAACTGAAACTTCTCGGTTGTGAGTCTGTTGCTACTGGTTTCCTTGTCATTCACTGTAACCTTTATTCAATAAAGAAGGTGTATAGCTTACATGTGGTACTTCTTTTCAGGTTCTTTCACTCATCCAAGAAGGAAACCCCTTTTATCTTGTTTTGTTCTCTTCTTCCAGACGTTTCTCAAGCCTGTTATCCCTAGTACTAGGACATAAAAAACATACATCATTTCGTGGGGCCCGATTCACAGAACTAACTTAAGACAAAATCCTAAACTTACTACCATTTTCATATTCACAGAAGGCACTTACTCATTTTGGTATTCACAGAAGACACTTACTCACTTCGGTATTCACAGAAGTTAGCAGTCCTAACTTTAGGACTCCTAAATGCCTTCTGTGAATACCGAAAGTCTTAAAATTAGGATATTTCTCAGTTTAGGAGTCCTAAAGTTAGGACTCCTAACTTTACTACTACTAAACTTAGAAAAATCCTAATTTTAAGGCTATTCGGTATTCACAGAAGGCATTTAGGAGTCCTAAAGTTAGGAGTCCTAAGTTTACTACTACTAAATTGAGAAAAATCCAAATTTTAAGGCTATTCGGTATTCACAGAAGGCATTTAGGAGTCCTAAAGTTAGGACTCCTAACTTCTGTGAATACCGAAATGAGTAAGTGCCTTCTGTGAATACCAAAATGGTAGTAAGTTTAGGATTTTGTCTTAAGTTAGTTCTGTGAATCGGGCCCTAAGACACTAACCTCTGGATTAGTATGCATTCTTGTCTGGTGAACACATTCCCAGATTGTTTTTGTGCCCTAGCAACAGTGCTTAATTTGAGCCTGTTGTTGCAGGTGGGACCCACTAGCATTTATTTATGGGGACAAGAGCTGGTTTTTCCCCATCAGACTTTGACTTTGACCCAGAGCTAAAGTGAGAAAAACTTAAAAGGGGGAAAGAAGCAGGAAGAGAAAGACAGAACATCAGTGACAAAGAAAGAAAGAACGCAGGGATGAAAACGAATCTATAAAGTGGGGTAAAGAGGCAGGAAGTGTCTGATGGTGGATAAAAGAGACGTGAGGTGGAATCAAAATGACACCAACTTTTTAATCATCACCTCTGAATTAAATAGCGCTGGCCGAAGGCTTTTGATCAAAACGTTACACCCTGGCTCTTATTCTTTTACAAACTAGGCACTGCCTAGCAGTATTGATGGTGACATGCAACATAAAATTCATGCCAGTGTTAAGTCTTTCTTAGTCCATCTACTTTTTAGTTTTTATTCGAATTTAATATTTTAGCACCTGGGTATAAGTATGTAACAGAACATTTATTTTTGTAAAGGAAAATTCTTACATACTCTGCAGTAGTCACTGCAGAATATGTAAGGGCGCCGAGTGGTATGCCCTACAGTGTATAGCCCTCGACAACCCTACATACAATGCAGTGATTACTGCAGGGTATATATGGGCGCCGAGGAGTATGCACAGCAGTGCCAAATACCAAATGCACTTACAGTGCATACACCTCGGCAACCTTAGGGCACTGAGGGGTATGCACTGCAGTGCATTCGGTATTTGGCAGTGCTATTTCTTAGAGCAAAATGCATCCATTTTTGGATGTGAGTGTGCATTTTGTGCTAAGAAAATAGGGCCAAATGCCCACTCTGCCCAGTCGCGGATTTCGGGTAGAATCTCGCAGAATTTTAATGTAATTCCGCCGAATTTCTGTGAATAAAATTCCGCCCACACCTTTGTGCTCCCCAATGCAAAGTGAAGCAAACATTTGTACTGTAATACTGACGTTTTTAGAGTTGGTCATGTGCCTGTGAGGTTGCCAAATATAAGGTGTAAGTGCAGGGTTGAACCCAAGATAATGAGAGCAGGCAACGTTTGAAAGTATCAACCCATGAAACTGTTTCTACAGAAGCAGCAGTTTTCGAAAAATCACATTTAGGGTGTCAGGGGTGCACAGCCTTTCTGATCCGAGATGGAAAATTGCAGTTAACAGATTTAGGCCCTGGTTATGATCTTGGCGGGCAGGGTCACTCTGTCACCAACATGACGGATATTCCGTTCACCAAATTACAATTCCACTATATTCTCTGGCACTTGCAATACGGGGGATGGGATATCCGTCCCGTTTGTGATCGAGTATCCCATCCGCCTAGATTGTAATCAGGTCCTTAGTACCAAGAAAACAACATGGCTAATTTGTGCAACAGTAATCAAGTGTTATGCGAAGGATTTCATTTTTATTTGACACAGTTTTTTTCATCTTTCCACTAATTGCTTGATTATACACTTTAACAGTTTTGAGTCCTGTGACATCAGTTAACTGCTATATGTTTAAATGTAGTCTGTCTCGCTATATCCAGATTATGTTTTGATGGTGATAGCGTCCCTTGCGGACTGCAGCCTACCCGCGCAACTAAACTTCCGTTTGTTTCACAAATGGACCATTCAACTGATGGTTCACCTGGCACCTGTAGAAAGGGAAGCAGAGGTTGGACAGCTGTCTCTGAAAGTGCCTTTGTGAAAGTTTCTTCATTCAGAAGTATTGATCTCTTGCTATAGCACATCAAAATCAGATGATAAAATGCTCAAAAGCTGAATTGTCAAGAAACTGACGTGTAGTAACATTATCAGTACAGTATTCATGCATCACCCAGTCCACCTTGTAACCCTGAACTTGTCACCAGAGTTGTTGAACCACATGGAGCAAACTCACACAAAGGCTTGCCGGTCACTGAAGTACAACTGATTACATAAATGTAATGGCATTTAGGTCTGATTTTTTTTTTTATAACTTCATTTTTACATTTTTAATCATACCATTGACATACCGAGGTGTTCTTTCGAAAGAGAAGTAGAATGGTTCACTGTTTCATTTTGTGTATGACAAACAAGAACTAAACACAACAATGAATATCATGTTAGCATCACATCCCATCTCACAATGACAAAATAAGAATACTCCAAGGCACACATATCCCCAGTACTGCTGAGAGGATATGGGCAAATCTCAGGAAAAGTCGCGCATAGTGGTTGAGTGGAGTTTGGAGAGTCTAGTATCAGAAGGTAATCTCTCAGCTGCTGCCAAATATTTTTCCGGTGGGAGGTGGATGGTTGTAGGGTTGCATACAGCTCACTATTAGTGTCATACTATATTAGACTTTTTATCCATGCCGCTAACGTAGGTGAGTGTTTGCTCCCGTAATGACTGGCTACCTCCGTTTGGCCAAAAGTAATTCAATGGCAACATATTGATGCAGAGATTTGGGTATGTCATGTACATTGCCCAGTAGAGCTAATAAGGGGGAGGGTTCAAGCGCAATGTGTGTCATCAAAGCAAGTCCATTGAATACCTCCCTCCAGTATGGTGCTATATTATTACATGTCCATGCCATATGGGGAGTGTCTGCTGCCTCCGAGTGGCATTTCGGGCAATCTGATGTATGGGCGGAGTCAATGCGGGCCATTGCTACAGGTGTGACATTAACTCTGTGCAGAAATATATATTTGAGTAGCTTATGACGATGGTTAAGGGAGATGAAGCGCATCTGTACACAACAGGCAGTTCAAACTTTGCCATCAAGGGATTCCCCAAGTCCGTCTCCCATGCAATCCTGAGTTTGGAGTATCATGTTAGTAGAAGGCCCAGACAGGAGTGGTATAGTTTGGGGATGAGCCTATCTCCTTCCATGTCAGTGATCACTAACGTCAGTGGCGTTAACTTGGCAGGGGCCAATGGGTAAGACCTAAATGCCATTACACTGTGGGTGGTGTCTTTAAATCATGCATCTTGCAATGTCATCCGGAAAAATTTCTTCGAATGAGTGTATATCAGTGTGCACTGGACCAATCGTTTCTGGGTGATGGAAAGCCAGGGGTTGTCAGCCTGGGGGATAGCAGGGGAGTATAGCGTCTGTCCACCCAGCACCCCAGTCAGCCGTCTCCAAGCCTAGCAGGCTGTGGACAGTGTTTTTATGTCATCTGGATCTAATGGGAGGCCCACCGACAGTAATGCTGTCAGTGGCGTCGGAGCCGCGAGGTCCGGAGCCGGGTTTGGAGTATGGTATGCGGGCATCCGCGTGATACCAGAGCCTGTGATTGAACCGACTCCTTGTTAAGTTCGAAATATTCAATGATGGCTGAACGAGGCTCAGTGGGAAAGGGCTCATCATGAAGTGCCATACTGGGGATTTGCCTATGATGTTCAAATTTGCCCACAATAGGAATGCGTAGTTTCATCTCAATTGGAGAATGATCAGAAAGCGTCCATCGGAGATGCGTGACTGAGCTGAGTCATGGTGTAAGTGTGGCCGATAGAAACCAATAATCAATGTACGTCCAGGTATCGTCAGGTGCTAAATAGAATGTGTATGCAGGGGAATCGGTGTTTCTCTGTTTGCGCTTGACTCCCAGATAAGCTAACGCTATTTGGATCACCGTCGCCAGGGAGTGAATGACCTCCATGAACATTTTGGATCAACTCCGCTGGGAAACAAATACTGCAACTCCCCTACTAAAGCGGTGTGGTAGCACCGGGAGCCTTGGGACCTCCAATCATCTCCCAGTGGAGAAGGTCAGGGCCTCAGCTTTCTTTCACTGAAGTGCACGACTCCTCTGCCGAAATGTAACACCAGCTATGGTCCTGCCCTTCCAGAGATGCAGCAGAATGAGTGCCGCACAGAACCAAAGCAGTCGCCTAATCTTTCTGCTACACAAGTTTTAGATTTGACTCCAAGGACTGCAGTTTTCCAACAACAGAATTTTTAGGTCTAGCCTATGAGACAGTACTTAGCTGTCTGCAGGCAAAAGCTTATTGTGGACCATTGTGCTTTCAATGGCGTGAAACAGCCTCATCAGGTGTTACCTTTACATCAAACCCAATGTAGTATTTTGCATCTTCTGGAATAGAGATGATCCCTGCTTTGTTCTTAAAAGTCAACCCACCTTGCCAATACTAAAGGACGCTGCAGAGTGGCAGTAGTAATTAATGCAGCGTGTCTTACCACCTGGGTAGCACATCCTCCCAGTAAAGTTCATCAACCCTCAGTAGAGAGGATCACTTCACTCTTCGCTCAGAATGTATAACACTCTTGCAATTCAGTGAACTACTGTGCCCTGAGCACCACAGCTGTGTTTTCACAATGGTGAATGTCTGTCTACAGAAAAATAGCTTGATCCATACCCCACTCTTGCTGTAACTACTATACAGAGGGAACCTACAAAGAGTTCCCCTACACTGCTTCCCAACTGCACATAGCGCCAGCTGCAAGGATGATTCCTCGGAGCAGAGTAGCCTTGCTGCGCCCTACAAAAGGCCAACTCCTTGGGCTCCAGAATTTAGCCTCTCCAGATTTCCTTCTACCAATGAACTGGTACTCAAGTTTTTAAAAGTGCATGAAAACAGATTGACAGATGAGTTGTTGGCACAACTGCAATGACCAGGGAATAGATCCTTCGTATATTGATAATGGTTGTTGCTATTGCGGCTAATTGTCTCCCTGCCATAACTCAAATCGTACTTGTGCATCGTGTACCTAATGCAGGGAGCCCCTGTTGTGTGTGTGTGATTGAAGCAGACGTAGCATTCCGCTTTGAAGTCTTTCATTCTTGGGTCACCTTTCCGGCTGTCAATGCTAATGATAATATGTTTCATACTTATACTTTGGCTGCAGTATTGAATGTTTATCGTCCTTATGCACTTCTTGAGATTTCTCTTATGGTCTGGGAGCACCAGACTTGGTTTAATGGTGCCCTGCCCCATGTCCACAGCATTGTTCGTATTCACGGGCCACCTGGCCTACTTTTGCAGGCTTTACACAGGCTTTACACAGGCTTTTGCAGGCTTCACAGATGTCTCTCCCCTGAGGCGGAAGCCGGGGGCTTTGCTCTGATCGAATTTTAAAATACTGCATAATTTTAAAACTGTAATTGTATTTTGTATCTTGTGCATGTTTAGTTGATTTTAAAAACTACCTGCACGTCTTTACGCCCCCTCGAACCCGATTCCCAGCGCGCATTTCCAGTTCCTGGCGCTTGGGGAGAAGGGGTTTGGCCATCTTGGGTGAGGGAGGGGTAGCGCTGCAGCTGCTGGCCGCCTCCCGCCCTCCCAGAATATTTAGTCAGGCGAACAGCGCTGCGCGCTGACTTCACAGATGTCTCTCCCCTGAGGCGGAAGCCGGGGGCTTTGCTCTGATCGAATTTTAAAATACTGCATAATTTTAAAACTGTAATTGTATTTTGTATCTTGTGCATGTTTAGTTGATTTTAAAAACTACCTGCACGTCTTTCCGCCCCCTCGAACCCGATTCCCAGCGCGCATTTCCAGTTCCTGGCGCTTGGGGAGAAGGAGTTCGGCCATCTTGGGTGAGGGAGGGGTAGCGCTGCAGCTGCTGGCCGCCTCCCACCCTCCTCACACCGGATATAAGGGCATGAACATCCGCCTGCACAGCGGGCGGGCGCAGCGGGCGCGACGGCGGAGCGCCGAAGGCGCGCCAAAGGCAAGCCCGTCTGCGCCTGTCCGCGCCTGGCCCGTGCCCAGGGCCAAGAACCCTGCTCCGGATCCCTCATATCACAAGTCAGCCTACTCTCGCATGGCCCTGATGGAGCTTCAACCAACCCCTTCCTTTCGATGCACTAAACATGACCTATCACAAATACCTATGGTTGCCAACTTGATTTGCCCCCACTGTAATAGTACGATTTCTATTAACAACTTGAAGACTCCCCCTAAACTGCAAAGCGACGTCAACGAGGTGGTCATTCTTATGGCCCTCATCAATGCGCGGTCACTGGGCAAACACAGCCAAGAAATAGCGGACCTTATCACTGATAACAACTTAGATGCCCTTTAAATCACTGAAACATGGACTGATGATGCATCAGCCCCTGATCTAGTAATTGCGGTCCCTCCCGGCTACAAAGCCTACCGACAGGACAGGGTTAGAAAAAAGGAGAGGGGGTCTGGCCATTATAGTAAGAGACCGGTTCGAGGTCCGAACATCATCTATTCCTGTTACATCATGTGAAGCAATGCACTTTAACATAAAGTTCACACCCCTTTTTAACTTTAAGGGAGTTCTCCTATACCGTCCCCCTGGGATAAGAGCAGCCTTTTTGACCAACTTAAGCGCGATAACTGAATCGATAGCCACCGAAGAGTCTACGACAATTATGGGTGACATGAATTTCTACCTAGAACAAGAAAATGATAGGGACACCGCCGCCCTCACATCTGACCTAGAAATAATGGGCCTTAGACAACTGGTTACCTCTCCCACCCACTAGGCAGGACATACGCTGGACGGTATTTTTTCTAACGTAGAGGGCCTGCACATATTAAACATTCTACCCATGCCATGGACGGATCACTTTGCTATATTTAGCGGCCTGACAATCAAGGAATCATTGAGGAAGAAGGTCACATCTACTAAGCCAGGCTCTTTCAAAGTATGGAAGAATGTAAACCATACTGAACTAAAAATACTTCTGGACAAAACTTGCCCAGATCTATCCAATGAACCCAATACCGCCACTCGTCAATTCCATGAATGGCTAGGTGATACCACGAATCACCTAGTACCCACTAAACTCCATTCCAGGAATAGAAGCACACCGACCGCTCCGTGGTACACAGAGGAATTAAGAACCCAAAAACAATTAAGTAGGAATAGGGAAAGGCACTGGCGTAGAACCTATGACACCGAAAGCAAGATCAAATATAAAGAATCATTGGCCACTTACAAAACTATGATTATTGCAGCCAAAAAAACATTTTTTTCGGAACAAATTGAAAATGCTAAAAACTCTAGTAGGCAACTATATGACATCACTAAAACCTTATCTGGTAATGCACCAGATCTAAATCCGTCCCCGTCACAATCATTCTGCGACGCGTTGTCTGAGTTCTTTTTCTCCAAGGTCAATGACATATACCAAGCTTTTACTTCAAAAATTAACATCACCAGAGCCCCTCCCTCTCACATTTCTTCAGGAAACACCTTGTCCAGTTTTAAGGCTCTTACTACTGATCAAACAAAAATCATTATCACGTCTATTAAAACGGGATCGGCTCTGGACCCTTGCCCTTCCTCAGTTCTTTCTATGGTGATGGACACTACTGTTCCGGTCATCACTCATGTTTGAAACACAATACTGAGTTCAGGGACATATCCAGATTCCTTAAAAAACACACTGGTTAAACCCCTGCTGAAGAAACCCAGTTTAGATAAGGAGGAACTAAAGAATTATAGGCCCATAGCAAGCCTCCCTTTCCTAGCTAAAGTGGCGGAAAAAGCCATGAACCAGCAGCTATCAGAGTATATAGAGAAACATCATCTATTGGACGACACACAGTTTGGCTTCCGTAAGTATCACGGTACGGAAACCGCCCTTATCAAAGCAGCAGACGACATCAGAATTATCCGTGACCAGGGAGGGACAGCATTACTTGTATTGTTGGATCTCTCTGCAGCTTTCAACACGGTCGACCACATGATCTTGGTGGACCGTGTCGGAAGGATGGGCATTTACCACACTGCGAGAGACTTGCTCTCCTCCTTCCTGGCCGATAGAACGCGGGTGGTCACACTGGGGCCATACCAATCGGCCAAGCTGTCACTTCCGTGTGGGGTTCCTCAAGGCTCATCCCTTAGTCCGACACTATTTAACATCTATGTGTCGGACCTTGCTTGTGTAATCAAAGCATACGGGATGAGCCTAACCTCATATGCTGATGACACGCAACTGGTGTTGGCCATTAAAGGTGATGGCCTGGAGGTGGCAGAGCGCTTCCAAAATGGAATGATGGCGATTGGAGAGTGGATGGCAGGTATCTGCCTGAAGCTTAACTCCGATAAAACGGAGGTGGTCATCTTTGGACCCCTCTCCCCGATTTGGTCTGTATCCTGGTGGCCACCAGCCTTCGGTACCCCTCCTAGCCCGACCCCTAAGGTCAGGAATTTGGGAGTAACTTTTGATGATCATCTCAACTTCATGGCACACGCAAATAAAGTAGCAGCCACAGCCCATCATAAACTTAGAATGATAAGGAAAATCATCCCTTTTCTACCGGATGCTGCTGCCAAAACACTGGTCAGTTCCTTAGTACTTTCATCCTTAGACTACTGTAATGCACTTTTTCTAAATGCCCAAGCCAGGGTAACAAAAAAACTGCAGACAATACAGAATGCAGCAGCACGTCTGCTGTCTAGAACACCCAAGTTTGCACCCATTTCTGATACTATAAGGACCTACCACTGGTTGACGATCCAAAACAGGATCAAGTTTAAATCACTCTGCATAGTCTACAAGGCACTTCACGATCAAGGACCACGCCCCCTCAAGGACCAGCTTATACCCTATAAACCGGTCAGACAGCTTCGATCCATAACTCTCAACCAATTAGTGGTTCCACGTTCCAAAACAGTCTCCTGGGGTGACCGCCGATTTTCAGCTGCGGCTCCTAAGATATGGAATACTTTGCCACAACATATCAGAACCAGCCCTTCACTTTTGCAGTTTCGGAAGAAACTAAAAACCTGGCTGTTTAACCAGTGACACTGTCCATTATCTTCCGAAGTTATCAATATCTTGGGGAAAGATAGCTGTATAGTCTAGCGCCGAGACGCCTACGGGTATTCGTTCGCGCTCAATAAATGTTAGAAATAAATAAATACACCTTTCCTGAATTTTGCTGTGCTGAATTTGGGTGAAACATGCGCATTAAATGAACAACTTGTTCATTCGTATAGACGGTTAATTCCTTGTGCCATTTTGTCAGGTCCACCTAGGGCTGGTGTGCCTGCTCAGGCACAACAAGTGGCAGGCCTTGTAATCAGTCCAGTCATTGTAAATTCAGTTATGGGCAAACGCCCACCTAACTGTAAGGACATTTTGGATTGCTCAAAAAATTGATCAGCTTGATGCTGTGTTTGCCCTTACCGGTCCACAGGAAAAACCTAGAATTTTGACTGTGTGTCTCCCAAATGGTCTGGTTCCTCCTTTAGCCAACTGCAACACTTAGGGACAGTGTTTGCCATGGTGTATACTCTCTGTTATGGGACTCCCTCGATGGGCGTTCTGCCGAAAATCCTCAAACATATACAAAACAAACATATACAGAATGAACCTGGAGAAGGTGCTGCCCTAGATTTGGAGATGAAACTGGTTGGTAATTTTCCCGTTGTCTCTGAAATTATTCTTTCTAATGTTAAAGGTGAAACAGCTTTCCTGACTATATTCCAGCATCTTGTGGTGGCAATTGCGGACCATGAACACGAGCTGCCTGTTATTATTTCACTGGTGTATACGTCCTCAGGATGTGATAGTTTAGGGACCAGACTTCCTTTTCCATCCTTGTCAAACCAGCTTCTGACAAAGAAGCTTGCCCTGCCCATGAATTTCCAAAGAAACCATGGGTTAAATCTAAACAACAACAACCACAACAAAAAAGTAGACTTCTTGGCAGTACTCCACCCCCGGAATACTCGGAACGACGTTACGATTTTCATGACATCGCGAAAATTAAAACTCCTGATCGATTTCAGGATCCTGATATCGTTCTCGTTCCTTTCAGGACTCGTCTGATCAACAGTACGACAGAGGAGGGCGATTCAATCATAGACAAGGATAGTACGTACAACCAAAATTGGACACACAACAGTCTTTTGACGTGAAAGTCAGGAAGGAGGAGCAACCACCTCCTTATAAGCCCCCGATCCAGAAAAAGAAAGTTGCAGCCTTAACGGCTAAATATGCCCCAGACAAAGAGAACCCTTCTCCTGGACAGGAGTGAGTCTCCCCCGACAGAGCGGCAGAAGTCACCATAGTGCGCAATACACTCCACTAGCTTCTGGAGGAGAGAGCAACTGACACCTTTGTCGCAGTAGAACCCTCATACACCTGCATTGCACCCCCTGATAGACTCAACCACTTAGATATTCAGATTGAAGGTGATGTTAAATGCACCATTAAAGCTATCTTTCGGGACGATTTAACTTCTTCTTATGACATTCTTTTGGCGGAGGTCGATTTGCCTCCTCCTTTTATTCTTGCTTGTCCACAAGGTGAGTATGTAATCCTCCCTTCATTTACGCATCTTGTTCTGGACACTGTTAAACCAGCCTATGCTTCAGAATTGCCCTTGCTTTGGCTCCTGCTTTATATCACAACCAAGCTGGATGGGATAAAGATTCTCCTCTCCTTGTAATACCTACACGGTTCACTCCAACTCCTCAACCTCAGTATCCTTTTAAACGTGAAGGCAAAGCGGCCGTTAAAGACATTCTTACTCAATTAGAATACCAAGGGGTAATTGAACCCTCTGTGTCACAAATGAATAATCCTCTTTTCCAAGTTTCCAAACCTAATCAGTCTTACAGTATTGTTTTAGACTATTGACGTTTGAAAAGTCATACTCGCACTTTCGATGTGCAATATGAACACAGGACAGCTCTGATTAAAAATATCTCTGGTAAAAAATGTAAAACTAGACTTGATATTTAAAATGATTTTTTCAGTCACAATTTGGCTCTGGAGAGTTGTGATTAGTCCGCGTTCACTGCCCTTAGATCTTGGTGGTGATACGCTCGATTACAAATGGGATATAAAAATAGTCTCTGTATTTTTGCAGCTCAGGTTGAGTCGATTCTACATGAGATTGAACCTGAAGCTTTGTCCTTCGTCATTGACATCTATTTGACTGATGATGAGTTAGATCCTCATTTAGCTAGAGTGGATCGCATAATTTTGCTGTTTTCTGAACTGGGTTACAAGTTCAAATTTTCCAAATCTCATATTGCTTTCCTTAGTGTCATTTTCCTTGGTTATTAACCACTAAGGGTAAAAATGTTCCCAATTGCAACCCCCACATACACTTAAAAGACTTCAATCTTTGCTAGGCTTTTTAAATGTTGGACGAACTTACATTCCAGACTATGCTCAATGTATTAAATCACTCTATGCTTTGATACAACCTAATTTTTCGACATCCTATTGGATGCCTGAACACACTGTGATTCTGAGATCTTTACAATCTGATTTACTTGAAACTTGACATTTACACACACAAATGAATACTACAAATGTGGTCATCCAGATTGTTCCAGGTGCTATTGGATTTACCTATGTCACTTTCAGTGAAGGTGATACGTTTCCTATTGCATATATATCGCATTTATATTCCCAGGCAGAAATGTGTTTTGAATCTATTGAAAAAATTCTAACAGTAGTCCAGATGGCCGTCCTCAAAGAACGGCCTTTGGCTCACGGTAAGCAAATAATTCTTGTTTCTTCTGTGCCCACCCTAGAGGCTGTCACAAAAGCTAGTGATCCCAGTTCAAAAGCCCTTCATCACCGTTGGATTCAATGGGCTATATCCTTAACAGCAGTTGATGTCGACTTTGTCTTCGACCCTTCTTTGCAGACGCAAGAATTCTTACATTATGAACATGTTTATCCTGTGCCTTCGTCTCTTCTTCCTCTTTATTAATACAAGTGTACACCGATACATCTGCACAACCTGCTATAGGTTCAAAGCAGCAATATTTCACAGCATGTGCTGTTGTTCTAGTCACCAACTATAATTCATACTCAGTCCCTAGGAGACTGTACAGCTCAGTTGGCTGAACTAAAAGTTTGGCTTTTCGTTCTTGAACATACAAATCCAGAAATCCCCACACTCATAGTGCGTGATTTGTTTTATTGTGCACAATCATTTGACGATAATTAGCATTTTTGCCGACAAACTGACTTTAAGGATCCCAAAGGTAGCACAATCATACATAAAATGCTTTGGGTTAAGGTGGCAGACTTGAAAGACAAATTGCCAGTGGTACATGTAATTCCTACATTAGGTCATCAACGTGTGGGAGCACACGCAGTAGGGAATTCTCTGGCTGATGAGGCAGCCAAATCTGCAGTAGCCACATGTAAAATAGCAACAGTCATGCATCAGGCCGTTACCGCTTTACCTAAAGGTTTTCCAATAAAATACTCTTATTTTTTAAATAAACACAATGTTCCTTTTGTAACTATTCCTGGGGTTGGTGATCGTTGTATCACCATCCTTGACCGTAGACAGTCTTTAATAGTTGCCGCACATGAAGGAGTCGCATCCGCACATGCGGAAGTGGCAGCCACTATTTCCCTCTTACAACAATGTTATTGGTGGCAGGGTTTATGCAAGCAGACTAAAAAATACGTTTTATGCTGTGGCATTTGTCAGCAAATAAAATGTTCTACTGTGTCTCGTCCACCACAGCCACATTTGTTTATATCCAATCAGCCATTTGGCCGTGTTTACTTAGATCGTTGCATTCCTAGATTTCTGATACTGCTTTCAAATTCATTTTGTTTGCAGTTGATTCTTGCTCTTGGTTCCTCTGGGTTTGGCTACAAATCTCAGCTGATGCTCAAACTGTTATTTAAGATTTGCAAGTCTTTGTTGGACTTACGCATGTCGCACATTCCACTAAGACCATGGTCCGGCTTTCGCCTCTAAGGCCTACCATAAATTGATGAAGTCCATGGGTGTGCCTCAAGTGCATTATTCTTCCCTTCTCTGTATAGGCCTGAGGGCAATTCTTCTGTGGAGAGAATGAACCATGACTTAAAGCAATCCTTAACAGCGAGAGTATTAGGTACAGGGGTGGTTGGTTGAATTATCTCTATAAGGTTCGACTTGCGCTAATAATCTGCCTAGAAGATCTCTGGGTGGGCGGACCCCGTGCAAAATGCTTTTTGGCATTAAGATGTTTGGCAGCCGCAACCTTCGATGTAGATAACCACTGTACTGTCTTGCAGAATCTACAAAAGTGATGTGATGACCTAGCTCGCAAACATTTGCCTTCAACTCTCTCTACGACTCCAGACACTCAAATTCCTGTATCCGGTTGGCTTCCCAAAGTTGGAAGTATTGTCTGTGAAAAAGTGCCCCTCAAAAAGGAATTCGGCCCAACGTACTGTGCTCTTGTTTCAGTCCTTGACATCCAAGGCACCTCTTAAAGAAAATCACTTTGTTTCAAAAGAACACGTCATGTTACATCATATGGCTGATACTCCATAATATGCCCAGAAGTGGCGCAACACAAGACTTTCCTCTGCATCCTATGAGCACCACCGTTGCTGCTTCTCCCCGGCTGCCGGGGGGTGGGGGGGATTTCTGCTGATTTAGTTACCATTTCTACTTCTCCATGTTCTACAATGGATGTCGTTTACACCGATCTGCTGTTGGAAACTCCATCTGAGTTTCATTTTTCTAATCCTACAGCTGAATCGAAGCCACCTCTTTTCCATTTGAGTTCCTCAGAATACTATATGTATCAAGATAATTTCTCACCAGACAGTTTATCAGTATCCATGTTTTAGCATCCACCTCAAGCGGGGATTTGTGTTTTTGGTTTAAACACAAAGTCTGGAGAGGAAATGCAGAATCTATCATAATGTTTCAAACGTGGTTAAATACGAGGAACGAGTTCCTGAGGTTTACGGTGGAATACAATAAACACAAACTAGCGTTTCTTGATTTGTTGATTTTCACGACATCATCAGGCCTAGAGAGCGAGTTCTACAGAAAGCCGATGGCCAGGAACTCGTTATTGTGCTGTGACAGTCATCATCCGAAGTCACTCCGTGACAACTTAGCATATGGTCAATTTCTCCGAGTGCGGAGAAATTGTTCTACTAAGGAGAGATTCGAAATTCATGCTACTGTACTGTCAACACAATTGCGAGCAAGGAAATACCCCAAAAAACTGGTGCGACGTTCTTTGAAACGGGCCACTAACAACAACAGAGAGGCCATATTAGATCTACCGATGCCTAAACCTGCAATGAACAGGATTAATTTTGTCAATATCTTCAGTACCATGTCTAATAGTATCCAAAAGAGTGTACAGATACATTGGTGCATACTAAACGTTGGAAACGAACAGATCCCATTACCACTCTTTTATTTTAAAAGGAGTACAAATCTTTGTGACCAACTGGTCCATATGCGACCCAAGACCAGACCACCGGCAGGGCTAGGGACCCTTTGGGATCTCCCGGCAGTTCGCGGACATTTCCGTTGTGGGTCGTGTGAGGCATGTCCACAAACACAACAGTCTAAATCAGTAGATATTGGGACGAGTAGACCTTGGATACAAAATAGATTCACCAATTGCAATAGTGACAGACTCATTTACTTAATAACATGTCCATGCAAATATCACTACGTAGGCATGACTACCTGTAAGGTTAAATTACGGATCCTGGAGCACAAAAGCACAATCAGGTGAAACAGGCTATGAGACTCACAAGACATTTTCTAGATGTTAATCATCATGCCGAAGACTTCACATGGACAGTCTCGGAACAACCATTTATCCCCAATCATATCACTGAGATCTCTAAATTTCTGTTTATCAGAGAACAAAAATGGGTTTTCAAGCTACAAAGGGACAAACAAGGACTCAATGATGAGATACCCTGGGTCACCCTATGATCCAGTCAGGACTACTTTGACCCATTGACTATCTGCAGTATGGAACATGTAACAACCCGTAACTACACAGCCACACAACGTACTGATACACTGTACCTCAAATATGTGTTTTTTATAGTATATGCTGACCCATATGTGCACAACAAATCACAGCCTTGACATTTTACCATTCCAGCTGTTATACAATGTCCCTAGGAGCACAAATTATATAGACATGTCCTATTAAAATCCCATCACCATAATAACGATTGTGCTGAGTACAGCCAGAATCGATGCTCAATTGGAAAGCAATCATGTATATGTTCAAGAGAGGCACTATTTGTTTATTACTAATAGCTCAGTCATGTCTTCGTGCATAGATTGTACCTTATTTGATGCTTTCTAAACAGCATAATAGGAACTACAAAGTCCAGCATGCTCGCGTAATATTTATGGCACGTGCTTTGATTTGGAGAATTTAAAACTATATGTTCCATGATGTTTATATGTTCCCATAATTTATAATTGTGTTCTTTTTATATTTTATGCAATATATGCAATATAATGACACATGAAGTGAGTTTTCAGTATTTACTGTGTAAATGTTATGGTCTTTTTTCAATTCAGTGGTCGATGAGAGTAGATGGAGTCTGTGTCTTAGTCTTTTTTCTAACTCGATACATGACACATTTGACTCCTAGGACAGAAACTACATTTCCCATAAAGACCGAGTTTGAAATCCGGCACATGATCACGTGGGGTTTTGGTAATAAGTTACATCTGCGACACCTTGGTTTCTTTAAAAATTGGGCTGCCCTGCGTTCGGTACCTCCCCATACGGCTTGGAAGAGGCCTGAGGTACCGACGGACAGGTGAGCTTATTGCGTGGATGTTTTTCGGTTCTTTTCTTTACTTTACTCACCCTTTAAGGCGTGCTTAGTTAAGCGTGTATGTCTAGTGATCTGTTGTTTCACATTTATTCTCGTTTTCCAAAATGTAAGAGGGTTCCGGTATCAAGGCGCACCCTTTAATGTCTGCTTAGTTAAGCGTGTACGTATGGGGATCCGTTGTTTCACATTCACTCTCGTTTCCCAATGTGTAAGAGGGATCTCGGAATAAGGCATGCCTTACTGCTACAAGACACAGGGTTGTTCTGAAGAAACCGAATGGTTCTCATGAGTGGGCGTTAGCACGCCGTGCGCAGCGAGGCACACTTTGTCATGAGGAGACACTGAGCTTTCAATTGTCGGGTGTCTTGTTTCCACCTTGTTTTAGAGCTCTCCGAGTAAAGGGTCCATAACTTTAAAAGAAATAAGGAATATCTCCCTGCAGTGTATTAACCTCTGAGCACATACATTTATGCATATCCTGGAGGGGTCTCCTAACGCTTCCTTATAGCACATTATTTCTTTGCTAATTATCCTTTGTATACATAAATGATGCCGGAGAGTTTATGAGTATCAAGACTCTTCTCCCTTTTTTTCGTTTCGCGCCTGTTCCATCTATAGCGCTGTGAGAGTAGTTTCACGTTTGATGCTCCTGATGGGGTAATGCTCTGAACATGAGACTGATTGACTTAGTTCTTAGATACAGCCATAGTTCTAATTTCGTCTGCGCACTGTGAGGTTTTTAAATAACAGTGAACTGGGGTTTAGAAGATCCAAGTTGTAGTAACATGACAGGTGACCCTGAGCATCTCTTGTTCTCTTTCTTGTTTCTTTGTAGAGCGGTGCCTCGTTTTCCTGAGCGGTTGCCAGATGAGGCGAGGTCTTTTCCTCGTGTAATACGGGTAAGCACGCTCCTCACAGAATTGATTGTGAATAATTAAAATAAATAGATGACAATGTGGTTGTCACTATAAATTAATTAGACAATGAGCACACTGAGCCTTCTGATGTTGTTACACATTTTTTACAAATTAACCGTCATCTTCTCTTTTTTGCAGATGCCATCAGCATTCCGTAATCAGTAGAGGATTTGTACACCCCTGAATACAGGTGACATGGTTGTATTTGTTCAAACCTAGTTTTTATATCACTTATCGTCGTTAACGCAGTAGCAATATTTTGATGTGGTCCTGAAGAAGGCCTAGGATTTCTCTAATCCGGTTGGCTGAAACATGTAGACCCCTTTAATTTTCCATTCACAGACGGTTATTCTGTTAAAACTGTTGTTGCACTGTTTTTACTATGAACAGTGGGAGATACCTATTAAAAAAATGTTTTTCTCTTGCTGTTCAATTTTAATTCACTTTTTCTCACTTTCATGCATTACGCTCATCACTCCTATATAAAACACTTTCTCACATCTGCTGGATCTGACATAGCGCGTTATTGTGCTTTAGTTAAAAGGAAAAACATCAGAGTGCTCCCCTCTTTCATTAAAAGGGTTGTAGCCCTTAGTGGCACTAGTGTGTTGCTAAGAGGAAACCCAGATGATGAAGCATGTCACTTTGCTGAGTGATGGGAATCTGTCCTCCTTAAAGGATGTTCTGTTTTTGTAAAAATATTTAGTATGTATAGTGTCACAGTTTCTGTAGACCTAGTGTTGCTCTAGTATTTTTTCTTTGATTAAATAGACCCGTGGATATTCTAGTTCTGTTTCAGTTTTTAGTTGGGTAATATATTCACGCTGGGTCTCTAAATGTTCCTTTAGACCCCCTTCTCTCTCTTGGTGTTTGTTGTTTTTTTATAAAGCCAGTAGACCTGACCCACGGTACTCACAGTCACTCCATTTAAACACTATTACCACCTATACAGTGGGACAATTATGCCAGCAATGGCTAGAACATTCCACACTAGAAGACGAGATTGGCAATTTCACAAATTATGCCAATTCCGCTTTGCCTCTATCTAATTTTTACAAAATCTATCATGACTTTATTTGTAACTTGAGTGCCTTTTTTACAACTAGAGGCAAGGTTAGTACTGGAGGCCCACAGGTAAAGACTGGGAATCCCTGGTACACTATTAAATGTAAGGAAAAAAGGGCGGCACTTATCCTTGAAGTTAAGAAAAAAGACTCCTCCGCAGTCATTAGAGCTAGGAAGGAGTATACTAGGGCCATTCGAAGGTCATTCAAAATCCTAGACTGGGGAAACTGGCGGAGGGCTTCTTCCAACATAAACACACTTGCTCATTGGAACCCTATTTGGATTTCATCCAGATCCCTAGTCACAGGGCATTATATATGAAGCTGAGATTCGGGATGCTGCCGACTAACAGCTTTGTTACACGTTGGAAAGGGCCAACTATGACACCTTTACCCTGCCCGGGCTGTGCCTATCACAATGAGTCGACGGCACACCTCTTGTTTGCTTGCCCGGCGTATAGGCTCCCTAGAAAGAGGTGGCTTAAACCGGTCTGCAAACTATTGGGCCCAATGTGCCATCGTAATGCTCTCCGTATCCTTTGCACTGATACCTCTTCCCTTACCCTGATATGTGGGGTGGCCAAATTTTTGGGAGCAGTCTGGCTAATTAGAAGCAAGTTACTGGCCAGGAACCCTCTTTGCCCAACTAGTGCAGACACCGATGACGGCCAGCACCCACTTAGCTAAGGCCTGAGGCTGGGGTCCCTTCCTTTTACAGGGTTCTAGTTTATACATTCTAGATTTAGTTTCTTTTCCTAAGGTTCTTTTAAAAACAGCATTCGAATTATGAATTTTAACTTGTTGTGGATAATGTATTATATAAGCTGTGCCAGATGACGATTTAATGACTTTTTAATTATTTTTATTTATGTAAATAATGTGTATATTTGGAAATGTATTGCTTTTATAATATTTTTTATATCGAAACTCCCCTCATTCAAAAAGATTCCTATATGCAGAGTAAAATTAAATTTGGAAATTGTCACAAACTGAAGCTGCTCTGTGTTTGAGACAGATTGATCAAGATAATTTACATGAAGTACTTGCTGTAGTAGACAACAGTATTAATACTTTATAATCTCATATTTATAATTTGAACAGCATTGTATCATCTGTTATAGATATTGTACAAAATGATATGTCAACATTATATCATGGTCAAAGTCAGCTCAGATCAATTATGCAGTTCAGTTTGACCCTTCAAACTCTTATAAATGAACGCGTTCCTTGGCATTATTTGAATTGTACCATCTTGTTTCTGCCTTTAAATTTAAAGAATATATAACAATCAATGGCTATGAAAGACGCAACATAACCCATGTTACATTTAGAGAAATTAGAGAAAGTCCCATGAACTGTAGCAGAAACACCTTCAGCGGTATGGTTAATACATGAAGTCATCTCCCTGACCATTTTGACATTTCAGTTTACTGTGTGCATGAAACATTTTCCAATAGGTAGATATGAACCCCTTGGGAGCAGATATATTTATGAGCGATGGTCTCTGCCATTTACTGGGAGCGTGCTAATAGAGACGTTTTTCTCACAGGAGAGGAGTGTGACTCCACTGCCGGTCATTCACTTGTTTGTCAACATGATAAACTCCACAGCACTTGTAATGTTTTGCTGCCTAATTTGGCTTGTTATTTGAAAGGAACGCCAGTTCCTGCAATTCTTCCCTTCAGTACCATTCTTTCAAATGACAGTTATCTCATACTGAATAATCAGGACTATTGTGGTATGAGGGTGGGAGTCCATATATTGTGTCTGTTTCTCGGTTAGTCACTTATTGCAACAAAGCCCTATATTCCCCTCCTCATGGAGTGGTAGATAGCTTGTTGTGGCCTTCCATTCTGAAGGTAGATTTCAACAAGCTAAGCAGACTCAAAGCATTATTGTTTCAACAAGAAGTGTCTCTTACTTCTGCCCGTGAGACCTTTGAATTGCAGGTGGCCAGAACTACTGTTGAAATACAGTCATTATGAAATACAAATCTTCATGTCAGGGAACTGATACATCAAATATTTAATGCTTCTGATACTGTGGGTTTAGCCCATTTGTTTAAACTTGTAGGCTCCGGCCTCTTCACCTCTTTCCAAACTAGCTTTGGATTAATACCAGCTTTTATACACTCTATTTTTTCCAGCGTGTTCGGTGGGTTCTCGATACTGCTGTTCCTCATTTGCGGCATTCTCATCCTATTTTTGCTGTTCCATAATGGATGCTCCTTCTGCGGCCACCCCGGCCCTGGCATCGCTCCAGCACTACCGTGAGCGCATGCTTCAGCTCTTTAGCATGATTCCGTTACAGGTGTTCGCTGTGGATAGGTGCCTAACATTCCGCCATGGTTATTTCACTTCTGTACAACCTGTCTTTCACTGCATTTAGTGCCCCTTCCAATGGACACTGGATGCATGCCTGGATCTACAGACGTCCACTGCCCTGGTTATTGAACTGATGATGAGTACATTAGTGACCCATTATCAGAACTGTTCTTTGCGTTGCGACCTCTACAAAACCCAAGTCTAGAGGAAATGGCTCACAGAAGTTTCTGTGCATCGGCACAGCGATTGCTGGATTAGAGTTTTATTGAAACCGACGCAGGTTGCCCAGTGGATAGTATCAGCAGGAGCCGAGGATCATGTCTGTTTGCTGGAACGCATGAACTGGGCCGCCGACTTGGCTATTTTCATGGATGTGGACCCCATCATGGAGTACTCTGCCTCTAACATGGCTGCATACATATTGGATCCCTCTGACTCGCACTAATTGAATACTTTTGTTTCCAAATTGTAATTTATCGGTCTGTGAAAGCAATTAACATATAGTCCTATTGTTTAATTCTGCATACCTCTTGATTTCTGTCACAGACTTAAGCGCTTCCTTATTGACCAAGGAGAGGGTATCATGTGTTCCCTACAGGTCCTATTGTAGTTTTCCCTATATCAGCATGACTGTGAACGACACAGGCCACATTAGCTTTGCACACCTTACTACATAATCATGTTTGCTTTTGTGCCACATTATATTTTCACACAGAACCTGCTGGTGTTCTCGTTCTGTTCTTTCCTGGGATTAAGTCTGAATAGCAAACATGGTCAAACAACAATGTCCCTTGTTATTATGTACTGGTCAGGCACTCGCACCTAGACACAACACAGAAATGCAGCTGTTGTTTATGAACATGTGAACCTTGTCATATAGGTATGCGCAGTAATGTAACACAGAGAGAGAGAGAGAGAGAGAGAGAGATTTTTCAAGAGAGAAGATCCCGGTTGTATCTGAAATGTAATACATTGATCTGTGTATGCTACGGTACGGGGTGCGCCGCTAAACCTAGAGATCTTTGCTGTATAATCAGTTTTGCTTCCGTAGAAGGGGATGGGGATTAGGCTATTCTGTTTTATAATATGACAGGGCTTTTTATAATGTTGATGGTATTTTTGCTAGGCAGTTGTTTTCTTATTGTGGCACGTATACCTCATTTCAGAGCACGATAGTTTAAATAAACATTTCAAACTTTCTTTGTGTCTTTTCATAACTTATTGTGGACGAGTACATGTGAGTGAGCGAAAGGGAGTGTCCTGTCACCGTGATCCCTGAGAAGGGTAGGGAGTATTGTGTTCTGGGGTGTCAATTCACTTGTTCCTCTGTTTATGAGCAGGAGGACAAGTGAGACACTATAGCTTGTCGGACTCAGGCTCATGGTACTGAGGTGGTATGGTGACTTAGTCCCTAGCTGCTTATGTTCTATGGTCCCAAGCCTAGTTCTGTTCCTGAGCAGAATCCCTGTAACAATGGCTACCTTGACTCCACCTCAAAGCCCTATTACAGCAACCATATCATTATTGCCTACGGTCTTACCCATCAGAATCACACTAAAGCCACATGCATTTTTGAAGGCTTTTCATCTTGCCAAAATGGGCATGAATTCAGAGAACACGGTAGTGACTGTGGTGACAGCCAGTTTACTCAATAATGCAATTATTTATGTTCGCAAGTGGGTCCCTGGGGGAATAACCCTCTAATGGCTTAGTGTATAGGCAGTGGGTCTGGTTCCTTTCTTCTATACTGACACAAGTTGTCCTCCTCTACTTACGCACCATGTCAGGAAAGGAGAGTTTTTCTCCGAGTTGGGGGAGCACCTCTTTTAATCTTTTAACTCGGTTCCTTGAATATATCTGCCCCTACGCTCCTCATCTTCTGACTGATCTGAGTCTGTTACAAGGAACAGGATTTCTAGGATTCGTCCCAGAAGCCTGCCCTTC
This sequence comes from Triturus cristatus, assembly GCF_964204655.1. Classification (NCBI taxonomy): domain Eukaryota; kingdom Metazoa; phylum Chordata; class Amphibia; order Caudata; family Salamandridae; genus Triturus; species Triturus cristatus. Next base: position 728,917,297 of record NC_140590.1, on the reverse strand, counting down.
ACGACCAGCAAAGGCAGCCTCCACAGCATTACTTCCTCATGCTTTCTCCTCGTCCGCGCCCTCACTCTTGAGGCATTGCCTCCCTACCAGCGCTTTGTAAGCTCTAAAGTAAATAATGTAGTCCTTCCTTTATTTCAGACTAGTGATAAGGCTCATCTCTCCCAAAGACACGCCCTGCTTGCTGTCCGGGCAGTATCCTGAAGTCCTTATGTATGATGTAAGACTAAAAGAAATGTGCATCATTTAAATGATATTCTTCTGGCTTTTGGTGCAGAGCCAGCAGGCCTGTCGGCACTTCTCCGGCGAGGGGTGTGGTGCCTAATAAAAATAGAGAGGGGGAGATGGGCCTAAAGGAGGCCCCCATTTTATGAGCCAAGTGTTAATTTACAGCTTAATTAACTCATTACTGGCCCTTTAGAAAGAGTCGCCTAGCTTGGCTGGGTGACATTCAGAGTACAGCTCAAGTCAGTGCTGCTCCTTCGGATGGAGGAGTCTCGAAGGTGCCAATGGAGCAAATAAAAGTGCTAAAAAAAATCATTAGAATCCTCCTGGTGGCACAAAGTATGAGGAGGTGGTCGCTATTACAAGGACACAGTTGGAATCGTTTAAAAAGGGAGCGTTACATTCTGAATTGACTGAGCCACATGAAAAAAACTAAAGACCCTGGCAAGGACAGCATGAGTCCTAAGGGGAAATATATTCAAGGGTCTCAGCTAGTGAAGGTGACGGCCTTATAAGAGTCCTTTTAAAGTTTCAGGACACACCTCAGACGTGGATTTCTGTGTGCAGTGTGCGGTTCCGCAGGCAGATGAACTGCCAATGCATAAGGTGGTGAAAGCTATGGCGTTAAAGGAATGGAAAGACTTGGAGAAATCTGCCTTGCTGAGGGATTTAACAAAAAGTTGTCCTTCCCTGATGCGACCGAGAGAAAAATAGAGGGTGCTTTTAAAAGAAGTGACGCAGCATCACCGTGCTCTCTAAGAGCTAAGACTTATGCTGCATAAGCTTCGGAGGCGTCATCAAAAGACTGCCAATTGCTCTTTGAGTGTTTAGAGGGGAGCAAAACGCCCGCAAAGGTGTTGGGATGATGGAACTTGTGCACCGTTTTTGTCAGCTGCTTCCTTTGATTCTTTGTGGGCAGCATCAACAGCAGCAGGGGCCTCGACGGCCGGGAGAAGATTGATGTGGCTGAAACTGGTGAAGATGGAGCAGTCACAAAGATCCCTAATACATCACCTCCCTTTTTGGGCGACAAATGGTTTGATTTGCAATTGGAAAGCATGGTAAAGAAATCAGCAGAGGAGAGGAAGATACTTCTTTCCAGAGAAAACTAAGACAAATTGAGGCAAGAAACGTCCTTTTCAGGGCAGAACCAGAGGTCGGGGGCTGTGATCTTCTCAAAATCCCGATCACAGTCAAAACAACTGGGTGAATCTTGACTATATGGGCATAGCAGTGGGACTATTATCCGGAATCTGTGAGTGTTGTAACAGACAAATGGGCTGTGGAAGTGGCAGTGGCGTAGCAAGGTCAGGTGGTACCCGGTGCGCAAAATTTCTTGTCACCCCCGTCTTGACAAAACGGCAAAAATATGTGTTTGAAACACATATTTTCGCCATTTAGTCACCTCCCTCAGTGCTGACACCCGGGGCGGCCCGCACCCACTGCACCCCCCTTCCTACCCCACTGGGAAGTGGTAAGAGACAACCACTCCATAGAATTTTCCAGTGGCGTCCAACACTGATAAATACTGGTGTGGCGGGTGGAGGGGGTGCGGGGGGAGGGTGACCACAAGAAGTGCGTGGGGAAGCCTGCATCAAAGATTTTTTTAAAACACTTACCTGGTTCTGCGGGCCGCCTCGCACTCTTCTGCTTCTAGTCAAGTCAAGTCAAGTCAGAGAATTTATATAGCGCACTACATACCCAGAGGGTCTCAGGCGCTAAGGGGGGGGAGGAGGATTACTTGTCAAATATCCACGTTTTAAGTTGCTTTCTGAAAGCTAGGTGGTTCTGGGTAAGGCGAAGGTGGGTGGGGAGTGAGTTCCATGTTTTAGCAGCCAGGTAAGAGAAGGATCTACCTCCCATTGTGGTCTTGTTGATGCGAGGTACAGTGGCGAGTGCTTGGCTGGAGGAGCGTAGCTGGCGGGAGGGGGTGTAGAAGGACAGTCTTGAGTTGAGGCATTCTGGTCCGATGTCGTAGAGTGATTTGTGTGCGTGGGTTAGCAGTCGGAAAGTGATTCTCTTATTGACGGGTAGCCAGTGGAGGTCTTTCAGGTGACCAGAGATGTGTTCGTTGCGTGGGATGTCTAATATGATTCTGGCTGAGGCGTTTTGGATTCGTTGGAGTTTCTTTTGGAGTTTAGCGGTAGTGCCTGCGTAGAGGGTGTTTCCGTAGTCCAGTCGGCTCGTGACCAGAGCATGGGTGACTGTTTTCCTGGTTTCGGTGGGGATCCAGCGGAATGTTTTTTTGAGCATGCGAAGAATGTTGAAGCAGGATGAGGATACGGCGCTGACTTGTCTGTTCATTGAAAGTGAAGAATCCAGGATAACGCCTAGATTCCGTGCGTGGTCTGTCGGGATGGGTGCTTTTCCGAGGGCTTCCGGCCACCAAGAGTCGTCCCATGCAGAGGGGGATGTACCTAGGATGAGGACTTCTGTTTTATCTGAGTTCAGTTTCAGACGGCTGAGTTTCATCCATTCAGCAACTTCTTTCATTGCTTCGTGTAGGTTAGATTTGGCGGTGCTGGGGTCCTTGGTGAGGGAAAGGATCAGTTGAGTGTCATCCGCGTAAGAGATGAAGTTGAGGTTGTGTTGGCGGGCGATGGTCGCGAGGGGGCTCATGCATACGTTGAAGAGGGTGGGGCTGAGAGAGGAACCTTGTGGTACGCCACAGATGACTTCGGTGGCCTCGGACTTGAATGGTGGGAGGCGGACTCTCTGGGTTCTTCCGGTGAGGAACGAGGTGATCCATCCAAGTGCTTTTCCATGTATTCCAATGTTGCTGAGGCGTTGTAAAAGGGTGCTGTGGCAGACTGTGTCGAATGCTGCAGAGAGGTCGAGGAGGATGAGGGCGACTGTGTCTCCATTGTCCAGTAGAGTTCGAATGTCGTCTGTTGCTGCGATGAGGGCGGTCTCAGTGCTGTGTTTTGATCGGAAGCCTGATTGTGAGGAGTCGAGGGATTTGTTGGCTTCGAGGAAAGCGGCGAGCTGGATGTTGACAGCTTTCTCGATGACTTTGGCCGGGAATGGAAGGAGCGAGATGGGGCGGTAATTTTTGAGTTCGGTGGGGTCCGCTGTTGGTTTTTTCAGAAGGGCGGTGAGTTCAGCGTGTTTCCAGTTTTCCGGAAAGGTGGCGGAGTTGAAGGAGCAGTTGATGACGTCTCGGAGGTGCGGTGCTATGACGGAGTCTGCTTTGTTGAAGATGTGGTGAGGACATGGGTCTGTGGGGGATCCTGAGTGGATGGAGTTCATCAAGCGGATGGTGTCCTCAGTGGAGATTGGGTTCCAGTCGTTAAGGGTGTTCACGGGGGTGGAGTGTTCAGCATGTGGTTGGGTGGGTTGGGCTCCGGGTTGGTTGTCGAAGCTGTTGTGGATGTCTGCAATCTTGTTGTGGAAGAATGAGGCTAGGGAGTCGCAGAGGGCTTGAGAGGGGGTGATGTCGTTGGAGTTGGCCGAGGGATTGGAAAACTCCTTGACGATGTTGAAAAGTTCCTTGCTGTTGTGGGCGTTGTTGTCAAGTCGATCCTTGAATGCTGTTTTCTTGGCCTTTCGGATTAGTTGGTGGTGAGTGCGGGTGGCGTTTTTGAAGGCGTCCTTGGTGCTGGTGGTTGGGTCTTTTTTCCACGCTTTTTCAAGGGTGCGGCAGAGTTTCTTGGACTTCTTAAGGTCATCGTTGAACCATGAGGCCTTCTTGTTGCCAGGTTTGCTGTGACGTTTTTTCAGTGGTGCTAAGGTGTCGGCGGTGTTGGCTAACCATTGGGTGAAGTTGGCGGCGGCTAGGTTTGGGTCCGAGGAGTGGGTTGGGGTGTTTAGAAGGAGCGAAGAGGAGATCTGGTCGGTGGTGATTTTGTTCCAGTTTCTTTGCAGAGTTGGTTGGAGGTGGTTGGTGGGTTTGGGCTTGTTGTAGGTGAAGTGAACGCAACTGTGGTCAGTCCAGAGGAGATCCGCAGTGTGGCTGAAGGAGACATGATTGCTGGAGGTGAAGATGGGGTCGAGTGTGTGACCTGCGGTGTGGGTGGGGGAAGTGACCAGTTGTTTAAGTCCGAGGTTGGCGAGGTTGTCCAGGAGGGTGGTGGTGTTGCGGTCGTTGCTCTTTTCAAGGTGAAAGTTGAGGTCTCCCAGGAGGATGTATTCTTTGGAAGGGAGCGCGTGTGGAGTGATGAAGTCCGTGATGTCTTCACTGAATTTCGCGCGGGGTCCTGGTGGTCTGTAGAGGAGGGTGCCTCTGAGTGTGGTTTTGGGGTCGATGTGGATTTGGAAGTGAAGGTGTTCGGAATTGGCGAGGTTGGCGTCAGAGCTGGTTGAGATGCGGATTGATTTCTTATGGACGATAGCGATTCCTCCTCCTGTGTGGCTGGTACGGTCTTTGCGAGTGATCTTATAGTCTTCCGGGATGGCAATGGTGATGTCTGGTGCGGAGGAAGCATTCATCCATGTTTCTGTAAGGAAGGCGACGTCTGGAGAAATGGTGTCTAGTAGATTCCATAGGTCAATGGCGTGCCTGTGGACTGATCGGGTGTTGAGAAGGATGCATTGTAGGTGGTTGGGTTCGGGAGTCAGTGGTGTGGTCGTGACGGAGATGTTGTTGGTGCCGCTGAATTTGCAGGAGTAGCAGGAGAAAGGTCCATGGGTTTGTCCAGGGGCGGCTTGGACGCAGTTGGGGGCGCGACCGGGGTTGAGGGCTAGGAGGGTGGCGGCATCGTAGGTGATGCGGGAGGGTTGGGCAGCGCGAGGGGCAGGAGGTCTGGCGCTGGGCGCGGTCCAGGCGCGGACGGGTGTAGACGGGCTTACCTTTGGCGCACCTTCGGCGCGGATTGGGCGCGTTCGCTGCGCGTGAACGCTGCGCGCGGGAACTCCTGTCATATATGGATAGTGGAGGGGGAGGGGCGAGGGCGTCTCAGCTGGGAGGCGGGGCGGGCTACGGAGGACAACAATCAACAAAATGGAGGCGGAGGGGTCTGAACGCCGAGAGCGCTTGGGGGAGAATGCAAAAACAGGAATAAAGTTGGCAAATATAAGACAATGCAACTAACGCTGGCAATTAAACATATAATTGGGCAGAGCGGCGGTCAGAGCACACAGCTGGCAGTCGGTAGAGGCAAAGCGCTGCAAGTACGATACCACAGTCACAGGGGGAGCGACCACTCTGCTGGGAAGCGGAGATCGAGTCACGGCGCTTCCAGGTACTGGAGCGCTGTTTGTTGTCTGTGGGAGGGCGTCTCAGCTGGGAGGCGGGGCGGGCTACGGAGGACAACAATCAACAAAATGGAGGCGGAGGGGTCTGAACGCCGAGAGCGCTTGGGGGAGAATGCAAAAACAGGAATAAAGTTGGCAAATATAAGACAATGCAACTAACGCTGGCAATTAAACATATAATTGGGCAGAGCGGCGGTCAGAGCACACAGCTGGCAGTCGGTAAAGGCAAAGCGCTGCAAGTAATGGAATAAAGTTGGCAAATAGAGACAATGCAACTAGTGCTGGCAATTAAATATGTAATTGTGCAAAGCGGCGGTCAGAGCACACAGCTGGCAGTCGGTAGAGGCAAAGCGCTGCAAGTACGATACCACAGTCACAGGGGGAGCGACCACTCTGCTGGGAAGCGGAGATCGAGTCACGGCGCTTCCAGGTACTGGAGCGCTGTTTGTTGTCTGTGGGAGGGCGTCTCAGCTGGGAGGCGGGGCGGGCTACGGAGGACAACAATCAACAAAATGGAGGCGGAGTGGTCTGAACGCCGAGAGCGCTTGGGGGAGAATGCAAAAACAGGAATAAAGTTGGCAAATATAAGACAATGCAACTAACGCTGGCAATTAAACATATAATTGGGCAGAGCGGCGGTCAGAGCACACAGCTGGCAGTCGGTAGAGGCAAAGCGCTGCAAGTACGATACCACAGTCACAGGGGGAGCGACCACTCTGCTGGGAAGCGGAGATGGCATCACGGGCTCCCCATCCAATCCCGCTCTGATCTCAAGCATGAGAGCAGCATGGGATTTCGCCTGAGCGGGCTGGATTAATGCTCGCTCAAGCACAGGGAGTATGTGCTGTTTCTCCAACAGTATAGTACAGCCGGGTTGGAGAAACCTAAGTGTGCATTTCAGTTTGGCCAGTCTAAGACGACAAACAAAACTAAAATGCGTACTTAAAAGTGCACATCTACCACTCCTTCTCCCGCCTCCCATGGCCTGGCCCCTCCCTACGCACACTGGCTCAGAGCCAGCAGCTGAAAAATATGACAATAGTAAAATATCCTTTTATTCTTCAGCTGCTGGGTCTGAGCCAGTGCGGCAATGCTCCCCCCGCCATTGCGCAGGAGCTTTCCACTGTAATTTGCTGTTCAACCCCATAGTCATCCTTTACAGATCACCCTAGTGTAAAGAACCTGAGAATGAGACAGAGAATCTTGGAAAATGTGCAGGCAATGTTTCAGAAGGGGCCCATATTGCCGGTACCAGATTCTCAGAAAGGGTATAGTGTTTATTCAATCATGTTCTTGGTTCCAAAACCAGGTGGGAAGTACTGACTGGTTCTGGACCTAAAGTGAGTAAACACGTTTTTACACTGCGGATAGTAATTCCAATTCTGTCAAAGCAGGACTCCTAGCAACTTTGGACTTGCAAGACACATTTTCATGTCCAGGTAAGGGAGGAGAGTCCACAACACCTAAGGTTTGCGATTCAGGAACATCATTTCCAGTTAAGAGCACTCCCCTTCAGACTGTCATCGTCACTGAGGCTATTCACCAAGGCACTTGCACCAGTTGTTTCTTTCCTGCAGTCACAAGGTGTTCAGTTATTTCCTTATATTGACGACTGGTTGGTTTCTGATTCTTCTTGTTTGAAGGTGGAGTCCAGTGTGAAGATTGTGTTCTTATTGTGAACTACCAGTCCAGTCTGGCCCCAGAGCAGTAGAAGACATTTATTGGGCACTCACAGACACATAGAAATGACAGGTGTTCTTGTCATAGAGCAAGATAGAGTCCCTTCAAATATAGGTGGCCCAGATAGTGTCATTATCCAAAACAACAGCCAGGCATTGGTTGATAGTTTAGGGGTTATTGTCAGCACCGACAGCTGTAGTTTCTTGGACTCATCACCACTGGAAGTCAGTGGTTTTGAGAGCGTGGTATATTCTAGTTTTGGAGCATGTGATGGCAGACAGGCTATGTCACAACCTGCCAACTTCAGTGTCATGTCATCTGATCAGAAAGGCTTTTCAGTGGCTAGTGAAGAGTTTCAGGAAACCCTGGTTGGATCTCTTTGTATTCCCAAGCAAGTGGACGTATGTCATTTCAGTGGCCAACTGGGCTACTGTTTGCATTTCCCCAAATACCTCTCCTTCCGAGGGCATTAATGAAGAGTCAGGACAAGCAGATACAGGCAACTCTGGTGGGTCCATTTTGGCCCAGGCAGGCTTGATTTCCACAGTTGAATCAGTTAGCGCAGGGACAATATTTACAGCTCCCTCTTCATCCTACACCTCTTCAGTCTGATCCACTCCTAATACTTTCCTGGCACATTAGACATTGGAAGTAAATTAGGACAATTCCTTAAGTTTTGCTATGGGGTGTTAACAGCTGCAATGAAGTAATTGTGGCACTCTGTTATTACTGTAATTGTTGGACCAGATATGTTTGATTAATAAAGTCTATGTCGAGGTTTATTGGTGTTTAAAGTAGCTTGTGTATATCCTCAAGAGTGAGGTCTGGGATAAGGAGCGTCTATGAGGAGGTAATGAAACCATTACTTACCAGTAATGTTCAAGACTGAGGACTGGGACCAGGATACTCCTGATTTGGAGAAAGGGACTGAAGTTTGCATCTTAAGTATAAGAAAAAGTGCAAGATAAGATACCCGCCTTGCCCAATTGCTTAGTATATGGTGTTCAGAAAAAGGCCGGGTGGTATAGTATACTAATGTATTTTAATGTCAATAACTCATATTAAACCTTAAATAATCATGTGTTTCCATTGATTGAATTAAGTAACATAATAAGCTGTAACTGGCAAATCACATGCTATGTCGTTAGGTCACGCGAAAAACAAGGTAAAGCCTTTTTTCTGTAGGGGAGCTGAAATCTCAAGAGTGAAGGTTTTCACTTACTTGGGAGTAGTCTTTGATGATAAAGGCTCATGGTCCCCTCAGCTCTCTATAAAGGTAAACTCCGTGAGAAGCTCATCTGCGGCCGTACTTGGTTTTGCAAAAAGGTTGGGAGGAAAGCCGACAGAGGCAATATTAACTATCTATAAAGCCAAACCTGTTTCCATTGTAAGGTATGGGGCGTCAATCTGGGGTTACATTAAAACCGATGTGATCCAAACGGAGGAAAATAAATTCTTGCGCTCCCTCCTTGGCCTCCCCCAATCAACCGCTTCTTATTCAGTCCATTTGGAACTCGGGATTGGTTACATAGCAGATATGATTAAACTAGCCCCTCTGCTGCTATGGATTAAAATATGGCTAAACCCGAATCTTACTTTAAATCACAAAATCCTAAAGGACTGTACTCGACTTGACAACATGAAAAAAATTCAATGGCTGTCAAATATCGAGTTCATATCTGCCTACATTGGGAGACCTGAAATCTTTTCTAACCCTGAAATTCTTTGTAAGGCAGATCTTGAGTGGGTAAAATCTAACTTTATGAAATTAAGGGAGGCCGAGCGGGAAGAAGACGAACTTCGTAAACCCTCTGTTAGGGGACATGTCCTGGTATCCCAGCCTTCAGGGTTGTCATTATATCTTACAATAGTAACCAACCCTTTTCATAGATGGCTGTTGACCAAATTCCGGTTCAACCAAGTACATATAGTTCTTTGGGATGTGGTTGGCTGGAACAGGCTAGAAGATGTTGCCCCTTGCAAGTGCGATGACATTTCTCCACAAGACACTACGCACTTTATGCTCTTTTGTACTTTTTTTAAATATGCCAGGAAGAAGTTTATTATTCCTTTGTTAAAAAGTAGGAATTTTACACAGTATAAGCCAGCTCTATTGTACTTAAGCATGCTTGAATGTCCATTAACTATGTTCAGTGTTGCTAGCTTTTTAGTGGCAGCTGTCAGAGAAAGGAGGGTTAGACTAAAACTAATACAGGATGTGGATCCTATCTGATATTTGGAAACCGAACCTGTTCTAAGAAATTACGTTGACTATGGTCTATTATGAATTTTTAATAGGAATTGTTTTTAATCTGTATATCTGTGAATTGCAAGATTTTTATATATTTAACTGTGTAGCATACTTTTATGATTTTAATTAATCGAATAAAGTGGTTTTGACTTGACTTGACTTGGTCAGTGAAATGCCAAATAAATACCAAAAATTAGGATGTTTTAAGCATTCTAGCCACACCTCTGACTCCGCCCACTGATCCCATCCTCGGGTTATTCCCACCCTCTGATTCTCCGCCCACAGTTCCCCAACTTTTTTCCCCCTACTTCGACCACTGGTCTAGGGTGGCTAAAATATCAAACTCAATCAACGATTAGGGACAGTGGGCTTTTGGAAAGGTCCAACGTACGTGCCCTGATATACTACAAGAAATTAGTATGAAGTTTCTCACTGGGTCATAGAACACAGTAAGAGAGTTTATGTGATATAACGTTGATAGGTTGTCCTCCAAGGAGGAGGGAATTCCTCCTTTCGGAACTGGGGCCCTCACACACCCAGCAAGCTAAGTGTCATGCTTCATCATATGGGCCTACACCTCATCGGGTCGGCGCTGCAATACCCGACGGGCACCCATAAAGGGGCTCTTTACCGGAGATCTTTTGTTCCTTGCCATTTAGGTGCCGTGGGTGTGAGGGGCCTAGTACGTGTAGATGTAATGGTGGATGTGCAAGATAAAACAGGGGAGGGAATCATCTAAATAAACTTTATTCTGGAAGGATCCCAGCCTGGTTAAAATAAAGATTAGGAGAGGCGACTATCTGGCTATAATGTGTCAAAAAAGCACTCTACTCCTAGATGGTCGTCATGTTTCTCGTCTAGTAGTCAAGAATGATCTGTGGCGATTCCTCAGGACCAAATGGAAAGAAAACTATCTACACCTAATGGTGAGGTGAAAAATACTTACCACTCAGTGGTCCTACGGGAACTGTACCCGCAGGTTTAGAGGCCAACCTAATGTTTGTAAGATCGCGCCTCATCAGTTACAGCGGGATATCGGCTTTAGTGCAGTGCGACTGGTGCGGCCGCTTTGGGCGATGACCTGGGAGGGGGAGGCACTGTGTTTAGCAATAACTTATGATTTAAAAGCAGCTGATGCAGAGTTCCATGTGCATCCAGATTTCATGCAGCAATTAAAATGTCAAGATAACTCTTGTGATTAATGTTCCTGCTAGAGAGGTAGATCAGAGTTTTGTTTAGTGGTAGTTTTGAGTCGTCATAAAGTAGCACAGCAGGTTAATATACCTGCTGCAAATAAAAGATCTGTATTTAAAGTGGATAGCTGAGTGCATTAGTAAAGCCAGCCTTCACCAGTGCTTTAAAACAAATTAAATGTATGCGAGGGAGGGCCTATGAGGAAATAAGGGACCCTTTTGCTGTGTGTTAGTGAAGGAATCTGAGGAGGTCATGGAGTGGAGGGGGCGCTAAAAAGGATTGTTGCACCAGACGCTACCAGTGCTAAAGCCGGCCCTGGGTGCGTGCCTGAGTCTACCATAGGTTTTGCACAGGAAGGGTAGCCTTCCTGTACAAAATACTATGCCTAGACAAGTTCAAACACTTTTTCCACTATCTATGTGTGCTGCACAGTGGAGCACACATGCAAAGTAGGAAACGAAAGGAGAAATGAAAACATTTCTCCTCTTAATGCCTCCTTTCAGATGGTGTTATCTTTTGGCCCTAAACCCTGAATACTAATGTTTGTGGATAGGGTTTTGCATCAAAATACATGGATGGGTGCATGGAAAGCTCATATACCACCCATGTACGCCCCTTGGCACTAAGTAACACAAATTAATGCTTTGCGCTTCTTTGCATTACTTGTAGGGTACTTTCCAAAGCAAAACAAGTTTTGCACTGGAAATTAAATTGGTTAAAAAAAAAATTTTGTGCTGGTTACCGTCTGACGCTAACCCAGCGCAAAATGTTTGAAAATCAACCCCTCCTCTCCTCCTCCCGTGTCTTGATTTAAGTACTGCGAATTTTGCGGTAGTCCTGCGGGTATTGGATTTGATTTGGTTTAGACAGGGCTTTAAGTGGGCCAGGTCTCACCAGTGCTGAGCACCGGCAGTTTTTTAAAGGAGGCCTTGAAACTTGTCTCTATTAGGCTCTGTTTTGTGCCCTGGCACAGGCGGTCCGTTTTTTTTCCAGACTTCAGTGACAGCAGGCACAGCAAGGTGCGCGTGCTCACAGTGCTCACTTCTCACTAGTGGAGAAGTTACGGCATGACGTCATGCCAGGTGAGCGTTGTAGGGAAAGGGAAGTCCTTTAAAGAGAGTCATTTTCTTTTTGGGTTTCCCTTCTCTTTTTGAAACGCAGGAGACAACATTGTCGTGGTGTCACCATGGCTTTAAGTGGAAGCTTATTCAATTTATTTACAATCCATAGTTGCTGCTTATTTATTTATTGCTTATGCAACTAATAACCATTGACAAAGCCAACAGTCCTGACTTGTAGGTATGAGGTTACTTGTTGTATCATATATCTGGGTGCAAGGGCAGAAACAGAAAAATAAAAGTCGGGCGGAACACTATGCTAAGCACATATTTTTAGCTTAGACCCCCCAGTTTTTTTCATCCCACTTAAAGCCCTGAGTTTAGGTACCAGGAGTTTTGCCTTCGTCCTGCGTGTACTGGATTTGCTACAGGTATTGAGCGCCTTGGCACCTGGATTGCGGTAGGTGGCGTCCGTCGCCTAGAAATGGTTGTGCCAAAGCGCGGAGCAGTTCAAGCTGGCAGACACGGAGGGGTGCTGTCTGCCGCACTTCTCGGGGAGAGAGGTGGGTCCACCTGGAACAGCTCCCTGAGAACAGTGGGCGCTGCTCGAATGCTCTTTTTGACATCTAATGATGGCGCACTGTGTAACCTGACGTTACAATGTGTCGCCTACAACAATAGCACTCGATAATGTGGCTTCTGAAAACGTGATATCTGACAGTATCACATTTCAAAATGATATTGATATTTTCTGTCCCATCGGACGAGCTCATGGACATCTGACGAGTTAATCGACGTCGGATCATCTGATACTACCCAGGCCCGCAGATACACATCTAGTTCTGCGCATTCATGTTGGAAATCTGCTCGTTCTTATGGATTTTAGGGCTGCTGGCTGCGAAGATGGACGGACGGAACTCTCTGCGTCTGCCTGCCACTCTTTCTTAGTGGCATATGTGCGCAGGGAGGCGTGCTGTTTGCTGAAGGGACATGTATTTTAATGTAACACTCAAATAGGTAGTGCCTCCAAGCGCTGACATTTTAAAAGTCTGCCCCCTAAGACCGGTCTTCATTTGACCCAGGGTGGAAGGATAAACAGCAGGCCGACCCACTGTTGGCATTCGATCACGTGCAGTTCACGCGCACTTATCTCCGCCGCGGACGCTGCACTACTGCGACTCTTTTTAAAGCCAATGACGCAGAAAGTGTAGAGAAACAATATCCGAATTTATAAGGTGGGCTGGGAGGAACTGGAGCCGTGGTGCCTATCGATACATAAGCAGAGCTGAAGATGCACTGTGCATCATGCACGTGCCCGTGAAGCCGCCAAGGAAGGTGTAGGCATTGTTTTAGCAGGGTCTCAACCACAAACGTAGGGAGTCTAGCAGGTATTTCACACCATAAGGCTTCTTGTTATTTAAAAGCACCTATTGAGAGCGCGGCTAAAATGCATGTCCTTAAAAGGGCATTTTCGCCCGGTAGCAGGTCCCGCTGCTCTGTTCTACCCCGCGCGCTGAATCCTTCGCTCTAAGGAAGATGGCAGTGACCGCACACCTTGGCCCCCGCGAGTTTAGCGCGTGCACCCTGACATCCCCTCTACGTTTTGTTACAACTCGGAAATCCTGCACGATTTCGCCGTAGTCTGGAATTGCCCAGAGTGTTAGTTTTATAGATTGCATTCTGTATATTTTGTTATATGTTGTGTTTTTACTGGTTTTGTTTTGTGACAAGTTCTGCTGTTTTATGTTTTGAAGTTGATGTTGTGTTTTATGTTCTGTTGTTTTTCTTGTCCTTTATGTCACTACTCGCGCGTTGTGTTGGTATATGGTCTGACTGTGATATTTTGTGTACTGTGTGATTGTGGCGGCAAACGCCGCGTGGCTCATAAGAGCGAGCCCCCAGGACGTTGCAACCTGGAGGCGCTGACAATGATATTGTTTGTTGAATTAATGGAACAGTGCAGGACACGGTGGAGGGGGAGGGGAGACCAGGTCGCGAGCTTTCAAGTGCGTGTAGGACTGGGGGGGATATCACTGGTGACACCAGTCTGGTGTGCGTCCGCGGGTTCCAAACTGAGGTCCCTGCGTTTAGAGTAAGTGTTACGCACACCCCCCACACAGGCAGTTCGACACACACTCTCTTACTTCAGTGCACTCCACCCACACACTGTTAAACCTCCGCCGCCGAGCTGTCTATTAACTCATGTTTACTCTGTGCTAAAATATAATTAAAGTCTGCAGTTATCTGATCCCCTCGGGAGTCCAGAGGTGGACTTTCATACAGTTCACCACAGAATAAGCGATGAGGCAGTGTTTACGGGCCAGCCACGTTACTCTTTGAAGCTGCCCCGAATCCCTCCGTGTTGGGGGTGCCCCCTGTTTGCTCGTGGCGCTCTTGTGTCACGGCAGTGCGGCCAGACTGCAGCTCCGGGGTGGCGGGGGTTCAGCTCTCTCAGCTGACTGAAGAGAGAGAGTGTCCCTTTGGCTTGCAACAGTGAGCCGCTTGCACGCGCAGTGTCCCGCGGACATGTGAGAGGGGGTCCTCACCCCTGTTGTCTGGGTGTCATGTGAGAACCCCAGTTCTACTCTCATACCTCCGTGTTCTGTGTTAAGCAAAGATTGTGCGCCCTCTGCTTTTCTCCCAGACTGCTTTGCTCAGGGTGTGGGTTCTTCCACTTTGCTCCTCTTTGCGAGGGGGGCAACCAGGATTTAAGACGTGACTGGGACCCTGTGCCGAGTGTGTTTCGGGGTACGGCCATGTGTAGCGTAGGCGGGGCTCAGCTCTATCCTCTCCTACTTTCCTCCTTCAGCCCCGCCCCGGCCTCACGAGAGGTGGAGTTTGACTCGCCTTCTGGTGTGACCTCGCTATTGCTAAGTCAGGAGGTCTGTTCCGCGCCCATGTTTACAGTTAAGACAAGAGAATTGTCGTGCATGATGAGCTGCGAGCATACTGATCTGCAAACCGTGGAGGCTGTCAGCGGCGGGGCGGGGGGGGGGCAGTGTCTCTATGCGTCAGAGTACATGGGCATTGGAATATACGTACGTGTATGCTTATATAATAGACACATTTACAGCCATGTACTTCATAGATATATAGGGGAGTTTTCAACTCTAGCGAAAGATGGTACTTCAGTGAATAGGAAATTAAATTATGCCCTTTTAACATCACCCCTCCCTTTTGACAAGTTTGAACCAGAATTGCGGTTAATGTTGTTCACAATGAAACTTTCGAACCTGGCAAATTTGGTGCAGATTGGATAAACGCTTCAAAAGCTATAAGGCTGGGGAGGTCCCAAAACTTGTTCCGTTTTACTTGGTGACTTTTCCAATGAGCAACTAACTCATAAATCAACTAACTACAGTCCACCAATTTTTAACACCACACTTTAACCTGGGTTAGTAGATTTTTGTACAACCATTTTGAAAATATAAGTAAAAATGTGAGTGTTCACTTTACCCATGTCAGTGCTGTATGCTCTGAAAAAAAGTATCACAATATCCTGAAAAATAAGGAGATTGTAACTCAAACAAAGCAACAAGGAACAATTATACATGCACCATGTAGGCATATGCCAAGTGAAAATCATCAACCACATCCACCCAATCTTGGTGAACATTAGGAGCAGCTGAAAAACACAGAAGCAGCACACTGGCAGACCGAATGCTGCAATATGCATCAGTGGGCAGATACTGGTTCTTTTCTGTTCCCTTTCCCTTGCCCATTTTGCTAATCCTTCTCTCCTTTCTCTTTTTGAATCAACCTTATTTCCTTCTCCCATTCTGTCACCTTATCCTGCTCTCCTCGTTCTTACACCCTCTCTTTTCCTTTCTTCCATTTCCTCTCTCTTCTTTATTTTTCCATACCCTCTCCAACCTCTGCACCCCCTACCCCCCCAAAAAACAACTAAATACAGCCAATCCCCTGGCATGCACTGTATCTAATAAAAAAAAATCAGGACAGACAGCCTCCGGAATAACATTAGCTGGTGCAGGGCAGACAGGGTCCCCTAACCCCCTTGCACTCACTGAACAAATGGTAGCTCGATTAGGGCAGACCCATCTACTTAGCAGATTCCCTGCCCTTATCAGGAGGACTGAGAACATCCAAGATCTCTCTTACACTAGAAGCACCTACATTCGGAGCTTCTCAAGATCTGAAAGAATCATTCTGTGGCGCTGCTCCAAGTTGCAGCAGTTCTCTGCATGTCAGCTGAGACTGGCACTTAGCATCTTGTTGTTCAGAAAAGGCCGCAAAATTCACATATTCAGGTCTCAGCTAGGCAACTTTGATCCTTACCCCTATATGAGTTGGTGCTTGGTGGTCTAAAATATTTTATGAGTTCCTGACGCCTGAATGGACACTGGATATTTGATGCACATCTCTTGATATTTTGTACGCTATATACTTCATGTTGTTCTTCACCGTATTCCTTCTCTAGCCCCCCACCTACACCTGTGTCTCCGTCCTGTTCCTGCTGCATCTAAAAACTCTACTTACAGTTTTCACACCCTTCCCTGCCCTTTCCTCTTCTATCTCACCTGGTTGCCTGTCTGCATCACCCTCTACTCAAGCGATCCATGTATTGCACGCATCCTACGGTGCAGAGCTGGCTTTAGGGCAGTGTGACTGGTGCGGCCGCACTGGGCGCTGACCTGTGGAGGGGGCGTCGACCTCAGGGGGGGGCGCTGTGTTTAGCAATAGCTTATGATTGGAGAGATGAGGGACACTTTTGCCCGGGGGGGTAGTGAGAGAATCCGAGGAGGCGGTCATGGGATGAGGGGGCGCCAAAAATGATTGTCGCACCGGGCGCCAACAGCGCTAAAGCCGGCCTGCTACTGTGTAAACAGCTGTAATGCCACCTCAGTGACACTGTGCTATATAAAATCATTAAATACATAAATAAAATCATTTTTCTTTTCTAAATGTAAAGCAGTTACTGGCCAGTGCTTTATCAATGGGCATTGCAGTGCCTTTCAGGGTTCTGAGAGTCCAACCATCATCGTCT
The DNA here is from genome assembly GCF_964204655.1 of Triturus cristatus. Lineage (NCBI taxonomy): Eukaryota > Metazoa > Chordata > Amphibia > Caudata > Salamandridae > Triturus > Triturus cristatus. The sequence continues at coordinate 728,900,694 of NC_140590.1, read as the reverse complement.
CCCTGAGTGAGCCTTTATCTGCTCTGCCTCGGTGTCATGAGAGTCAAGTGCTGAAGGGTTGTACTTGGCATTCAGTTTGGGTCAAATTGTACAGAGGCCCAGGACACCAGAGTTAAACAACTCCAGTTGTCACATTTGGGGCCCAGTAGATTGTGGCTAAAAAAGGCCACCCTGCTGTAGTCACCTACCTCAGCGTATCATCTTCCCTCCTCTTCACATTTCCAAGTGTGTGAGTGGTTATTTTTCTACACCCACTTCCTTTGTGGGCGTTCTTATAAAGGCACCCCCAGCATTGTGGATGTGAAGGAGGGATTAGCTGCTCCTGCGTTTACCAAGAATGAAGAAGATTAAAAAAAACAAAAATGTTGGGCAGCTGATAGTTAACAGTATCCCTAGAGTTGTCATTGAATTTTCAGAGATGACAGCTGTCAACAAATCTACCCACCCACCCTTAGGGCAGGTGGGGAGGGGTTTAATGACATTAACGGCCTTATTTAGAGTTTGGGGACATGGCCCTCCACAAACATCATGGAGTATCCTGCCTACCAAACTTGCAGTTCCCCTGTCCTATTTAGAATTGGGGAACTGTCATGTTTCTGCCAGCGGAACCTCCGCTGGCTTGGCCGTCGAAAACTTTGATCATCGGCCCAAATTACATTGGGTAATTGGTCAAAGTATCTCTGACCGTCTGCCCTATTTGGGGAGGATGGGTTGAGACATTGTGTCTTTTTTACGAGCGCCAGGAAAAGCCTGGCAGCGCCAAGCAGTAAGATAAACAAATTACCCACCACACTAAGCAAAAACTCCTCGTGTCTGGGACACTATGTTTTTCTGTTCAAAACCAAACTTCCGTTTTGGGAGTATGGTTTAAAAAATTAAAACAAATGTGCTGTGCAGGCGCATTGAACATGGTGCTTATGCAGCAAAACTTCAGTGCCTTCAGATGAGCCGCTGTGGCAGCAGCTCCTCTGAAAGTACAGAGAGCTCTACCTGCCTGGATAAGGGCTCTAATTTTGGTGGGCTGTAGTCTGCAAAAGCAGCGCACTAATTCCCTCCTTTGCCCTATTGGAATTAAGTTCATCCCACTGATCTTTAAATGAGACCCTAAGGGCCCCTCACTATTGGACAAGGTGAGATGTCAAACAGCCACTGCTTGCTGCACATGCTTAAATCTCTAGGTGTTCACAAACACTGGGAGAACTTACTAAGAATATTTTATACTGCCCTGCTCTCGGGAAGGCAGTGGTCCGGGGTTGAAAGAGACCTTCCCTTACTGTGGGCACAGTAAAGGGTGAAATAAATATATACCCATTCAGCCTTTGCCATGGTGGGGGTGCTAAAACACACCATCACCATCCTTGGGGAATGTGAGGTTCGTGAAACTCCACAACCAGGGGTGGCTGGTGACATTTAAAAGTGGTGAGGCGCAAAATTATTGTCCTAATGCACCGCGGCGAGCGAGCGTAGTGAGCAAGCCGGAACAACCTACGGCGGGTTCGGGGGGTTATCCCCCCGAGAACATTTTGAAAAAAGAGTGGACAAATGGTGCATTTTCAAGCAAATTTGAGAAAGCAGGAAGGTTAATAAAGCAATTGTGAAAGTGCAGTTATTACATTAATAAAGAGATGTCATATAACATAGGTAGCTGCTTATTCAGTAAATGTGTCTTTGCTCTCCCTGTGCCCTTACATATCACTCCTCTGTGTCTTTGCTCTCCCAGTGCCCTTACATATCACTCATCTGTATCTTTGCTCCCCCTGTGCCCTTACATATCACATCTGTGTGTCTTTCCTTTGCCCGTGTCCTTACATAGCTCTCATCTGTGCCTTTGCCTCTCCATGTGCCCTTACATATCACTACTGTGTGTTTTTGCTCTCCTAGTGTCATTACATATCACTACTCTGTTTGTTTTCCTCTTCTTGTGCCCTTGCATATCACTCCTCTCTGTCTCTGCTCTCCCAGACCCCTTACATATCACTCCTCGGTGTCTTTGCTCTCCCTGTGCGCTTACATATCACTCTTTGGTGTCTTTGCTCTCCCTTTGCCCTTATACATCACACCTCTGTGTCTTTGCCTCTCCACGTGCCCTTACAGATCACTCCTCTGTACATTTTCTTTTCCCTGTGCCCATCCCTCCCAACCCCCTTTGCCTTAACCCCTTCAGCGCGGCGCGGATTTCCGCGCGACGCTGAAGGTTCCGTGCGCGGGCGGGGCCATGACGGAACGGTTCCGTCATAAGCACAGCCCAACCGACGTGCATGACGGAACCGTTCCGTCATGCGCGTCGAACGGGTTAATCCACCACTCCTAGATCCTTTGCTCTTTGTACCCCTTCTGCATCAGTCGCTGTGTCTTTCCTTCTCCTATCTGTTTCACTTTTGCCTTTAACTTTATCTCATATCCATCGCTCTGTCCCTTGCTCTACTTGGGACCTTATAATAATCTGTTTGTCACCGTCCTCTCCCTGTGCACTCATACACCTCTCCAGAAAACTTAAATAAAACCATCATACTAAGGGGCTGCTAACCGTATCTACCTGCCAAAAATGCACCCATATCCCACAGCACTCTATCTTCAACCACCTCCTTCATCGCACCCTACGTCCTGCGACGCGTCCTCAGGACCCTCTGATCTGTCACAAACGACAAAAAAACACTCCCCCACACAAGATCCCAACAATACACCCTGCCTACCACTCATTCCCCACTGTGCAGCATGCTACCCACTTTGTGTAAAAAACATGCGTCAGCTTCCAAGAGAGATTTCTCTGAGTGAGGGACGTGCAATACTTTTGATGGGAGAGTGCTAGCACTTCTCAATAACACAAAGGCACTCTTGGTCACTGAGTACCTACACCTTTGTATTTCCTTTTCATTCACTGTCCATTACTGAAGTGTGCTGTTGAATAAAAGACTTTGCCACACGTGCAGTGGACTTGGAGCACGGAGAGTAGACGAGCCACACATCTCCCCTTGCTGTGATATACCCGCTACGACAAATACTCGTGACCCGGGACACAACAGATGGCCTGCGGTGCTCTTGGTATCTGTTAGTAAGCCCAGAACCCGTGTGCCAGTAGCTGGACTCAGCAAGAACAATTGTCACAGTTAAAATACAATTTACACCAGGGAGTCTAAAATCAGAGCAGTAAATTTCATACGTAAATGGTATTATTGCTGGTATTAATTTTTTACATCACACATAACAACAAATAGCATTGTATCTCGGTGCTTCATCGGTCTGTGTTGTGATATACACAATGGTATCCAGTCGCGGCTCGCATGCATCGCAATACTGGGGGAGGGGTGTCACGCGGGGGTGCGGGCCGGGGAATTAAATATAAAACTTACCTCACAGCCGGTCCGCGCCACCTCTGCTCCCCTTGGCGCCGTCACGAACGGCACTGGAGTGGACTGGCAAGCAACCCCTCTCAGCCAATACTTGCGCTGCTCCAGCAGCGCCAGGATTGGCTTAGGGCACGGTTACTACTCACCCGCCTGCCCATTAGGAGACCGAGGTTTGAGCCTTTGCTCAACCCTCGCTCTCTTCTAATGGGCATGCGCCAGCCAAAGCAGACACTAGTGCGCATGACTGGGAACGGCGGAAAAATTCGCCGACTTTCCCCACTCATGCACACTTGTGCTGCTGCCTGTTGCCCATGGTCTGGCAATCATGTCAGTCAACATGACGCCGGACCGCTCACCCCCTTCAGACTCTGAAGGGGGTGGGTGGTCCGACGTCATGCTGACTGACATGATTGTCAGTTCTCCCTCGGCGTCTTTGAACTTAAGGAAACTGCTTCAGTTTACTTAAGTTCAGAGACGCCGAGGAAGCTGCGGGCGGGGGTGCAATGCCCTAACGCCCCAAGGGACGCACCGCCCCTGCAGTTACTACTCGCCCGCCTGCCCATTAGGAGACCGAGGTTTGAGCCTTTGCTCAACCCTCGCTCTCCTAATGGGCATGAGCCAGCCAGAGCAGACACTAGTGAGCATGACTGGGCACGGCGGAAAAATTTGCCGACCTTCCCCACTCATGCGCACTTGTACTGCTGCCTGTTGCCCCTGGTCTGACAATCATGTCAGTCAACATGACGCCGGACCGCCCACCTCCTTCAGACTCTGAAGGGGCTGGGCGGTGCGACGTCATGCTGACTGACATGATTGTGAGTTCTCCCTCGGCGTCTTTAAACTTAAGTAAACTGATTCAGTTTACTTAAGTTCAGAGACGCCGAGGGAGCTGCGGGCGGGGGGGCAATGCCCCAACGCCCCAATGGACGCACCGCCCCTGTCCACAACACTTTGGTTAGGAAGGGGTGGGTTTAAATGACAACATATTCTACACCTTTATTGGGCAAGAAATAGGGCAAACAACACCCTATATCCAACACAAGTTTTTTAAACCGCTCATAATGTTGGCAAATATCGGATGAGATTGAAAGATATGTCATCCCTCACCCTTGGGCAAGGAGGTCGGTGTCTGGGGGCTAAACAGTTTACCAAAGCACTTGACGAAAGTAGGGGAACAGATATATCCCTTGTTCTTGCCTAAGCAGTGGTGGTGATAGCACACACAATCTTCTTTCTTGGGGAAAGTGGGGGGCGAGGAAAATTCCCTACCCAACACACTTCGGCAAGACTGGGGCAATGAAAAAAATTCCCCTCTTGCTTTGGGCAAGGGGGAGTGGCTATAACCTTGTCTTTGGGCTAGGATAGTAAACCTCCCAAGACTGCTATATATTTATATCTGTGTGTCCCACAAGAAGAGAATCACTGAGTCTCCCAGTTGCTTGTCTGTGGCAATTTTCCGGCGGGGTAGCCAACCCCTGTATATACCAGAATTCAAATCCTCAATCAAGTCCCTCCCGTTCACAAGGTAAGAAGGAGATGGGCCGGCACTCCAATGCAATTAACTAGCATGCATTTATTATCACAAAGTGTTGTCAGAAAACAGCCCAATGCATTTCCGAGATCTACTTTCCTTTATCACAGGCCAGGTTACGCTCCCACCCTTAGTGTTTAAATATAACAATGTGTTCAATTACAGAAATCTATAAATAGTAAAAACAGACTCTCACTCAGAACCCAGGCTAGGGCAAACATTTCGGTCATATCAGAATGCATTTCATACAAGTCCCTTACGTTCAACGTTAAAAAAACAGAGAAGGGGGTAGGGTAGGAATACCCTGACCCAATGAACCCTTCCGATCTCGTGCTGAGTTCTGATTGGCTGCCAACACTTCAAACCAGGAAGACATGTCATGAGTGACATAAAATGTGAGGTCATAAGTAGTGCATGGTGGTGGCATAAGTTATAGTTAGCTCAGGTAACAATATCTGTGGAATTTCAATGGTTTTGTATAAATGAAATCTGAGCTTACTATAACGTCCCTGTAACCATTGGTCATTTCAGTGAATTTCTAAGGTTTTTTTAAATCTATTTCCTAACTATAACATCCTTGTAACCTTTGTTTTGTTCAGTGAATTTCTAAGGTTTTTCAAACTCTATTTCCTAACCATAACATTCCTGTAACCTTTGGTTTTTTAAGTGAATTTCTATGGTTCTTTAACTAGTAGTCATGTTTGCAGAGTGGTGGACAACGAGGGCGGGCCTACGACCAGCTCTCAGGAATCCTGCTGTGTCAGATGTACTGGAGGTAACAGGAGGGCTTCTTGGTCCCCAAGGGCCCTCCAACGTCCAAGAGGACTCCACACCCCAATCAGTAGTGCGCCAGGAGGTGCATTTGCAGAGTGGTGGTAAAAGGGGGTGGGGCCTCTGACTACCTCACAGCAATCCCGCTTTGTGAGACTTACTAGAGGTAACAGAAGGGGTTCTTGGCCTCCAAGGACCCTGAGCAGCCAAGGGGACATCATCCCCTAACTAGTAGTGCAGCAGAAGGTGTGTTTGCAGAGTGGTAAAGAAAGGGGGCGTGGCCTTCGAAGACCTCTAGGCAGCCCCGCTGTGGGGGACTTGCTGGAGTCAACAGCAAGTCTTGTTGGCCCCCCCCAAGGACCCTCAGGAGCCAAGGGTACCAGGAGGCACGTTTGCAGAGTGGTTGCGAAAGGGGGCAGGGCCTCCGGCAACTTGCTGGCCCACTTTTTTTATTTGATTTTTTTTATTTGATCAGGGGAGGGGGCCGTGTGCCACCCTCCCCGAGTTCCTTGGGCTGATTTCAGCCCCGCCAGGCCTTTTTTTAATTTAATTTTGTAAAAATGTAGGTGAGGGGTTCTACGCAGCCCCTCTCCCAGGGTCAATTTTGTTTGCCATTTGACCCCAAGGTGGTGGTGGTCCCCGGGGCCTGGGGGGGTCTGAGAGGCCCCTCATTTTAAGATGAAGACTCCCCAGGGAGGTGGTGGTCCTCGGGGCATTAATAAGCCCCAGCAGGGGGAGGGGCAGTGCACCTTCTCTCCTTTATTATAAAAATGTCCCCAAGACCTTGCCCATCTGGGGACCGATTACTAATGGAGCGTGGGAGCCCATGCTTGTTTTTTTAAAATTTTCCAAAATAAAAATAAAATGCTTTTTTTGACACTGTGTGCCCTCCCTCGAGAGGCCTGGGGGTCAAGGAATTTCTACCCGGTCCCCTTTTCTTTTTCTTTAACCTTTTTTCTGTGATTCGGCTCAAGCGGAGTCCCAAGATGGTTACCAACACTTCCTGGCAGCCAATGAGATCTCTTATTATCAAATGAGGGAGAGAGAAGCTGAGATTCATTCGGCAATCAAGATATACCGCACCCACGGCTTTCACGTGAGTGAGGGTTTTTTAAAGATGGCAAGAACCCTAGACCCTGGTTATAAACTGGACAAGTGATTCATTCTCCTTTGAATACATGCAGCCAATCAGATCTCAGCAGGAGATCGGGAGGGGTCACGGATCCTCCGTGTCCCTACATATAAAATTGGAAGTTTCTTTAACTCCACAACTACTGAACGGATTTACACCAAATCACAAAAGGCCCTTTCCTGGACCAACATCTACCTTTCTGCGGAATTTGGTGTAATTCCGTTCCGCAGTTCAGGCTGTAGCCGTGTCTAAAGGTCCAATGGGAATCAACATGGGAAACACATGTTTTGTTACGCCCCTTTTTCTCTGACCCTGCTTGACGGATCAAGCTGAAACTTTCCATGTGCCACAAAATTCACCGGGGCACTTTGTTTGGGAAATTTCACCAAAGATATAGGCAAGTCAAAAGAGGTTTTTCCTGTGGAAACTACATCCTAACTATAATTACCTACTGGCAACAGCTAGTAGGTTATATTTATATATTACCTACTGGTGGTTTCCACTAGATAGTTATCGTTAGGTCAGCATAGGAAAATCTTTTTTTTTGCTGCTAATACGTTTAGCACCATTTTGATGAATATCCACGAAACTTTCCAAAAAGGTGCTACTTTTTGACTAGTTTATACATGGAAAGTATTGGAGTGAACCATCGAGTGGGGGCCGAGAAAAAACGCAAACTCCCAATTCATTTTCTATAGACTTGTTTAAGATAGGCTACAGCAAAAACTGGTGAACGGAATTTCTCCAAATATGGCAGCAAACTAGAGCTTTGTGATTTGATGTAAATCTGTTCTATAGTTATTGAGATGTTAAAGTTAAAAAATAATTATATCTGGACGGTTGGGTCCGCAAGAGTTTCCAGAGACTCCCAAAGGAGCACTCATTTAAAAATATAGCATTTTGATTGACCCAGTGAGATTTATTTCTTTTGGGCCATTTCACTCCTGTAGGTGTCAGACTCCTGCAGGTGTGAGCTCTCTGATTGGCTGCCAGCAACATAAGAAAAATGTTGTTGGAAGCCATTACAGGACTCAGAGTCTCAGTCCCCTGTCCTGCTCATGTAAAAAAAAAAAATGTAAGGGGGCAAGGGAGGGATACCCTTAACCCCTATGCCCCATGATGGGGACCCAGAAAAACTCTCCCTGGGGCTAAAACCCCCCAAAAATGTCTGCTATTCTGCAAGACTCCCACAAAATCATTAAAAAAATAATGTCATCCGGGGACGCTTTGTTTCAATAATGGAAGGCGGCAAGCAGTCCTCCTTCCCTAGCTTTTACAGGCCACTGGAAACCTCCCTGGGGCCAAAATTAAAATATATGGGTAGGAGAGACTTGCGGCCCTCCTCCCCAAGCAATTAGAGGGCCCAGGGCTGTATTTTTTCTAAACGCCCTGAGGAGCCCAACCCCACTGCATTTGGCACCGTTTGACAAATCTTCTCAAACTTTCTAAAAAAGTGCTCTTTTTTGGTTAGCTCTTTCCTGGAAAGTTTAGGTGTGATCTGTCAAGCGAGGGCCGAGAGAAATGTAAAATCTCCAAACATTTTCTATAGACTTTATTGGAAAGCGATAGCGCAAAAACAGCTGAAAGGAATTATACTAAGTTTGGCAGAAAGCCAGACCTTGGTCCAGAAAGCATGCCTTTTTTGATCTGGTGTAAATCCATTTTATAGTTTTTGAGATAATAAGGTTAAAAAATATTTGTATATCTGACAGGTTGGTTTCGAGGGACTCCCGCGAGCTCAACTTAAAATAATACAGCATTGGGGGCCCCTTCTCGCGAAGCCCCTCATGTAAGACAAAGAAGAGTGGGCGTGCCGCTCCCCTTCCCCGGACTGTGTATGGCTCAAGGGACCTCATCCCTCGGAGGGATTCTTCATATAAGGGAAAGGGGCACCCCCCTTGCCAATCCTCTAAAAGCCCTGGGAACCCCCCCATTGCTGACATATATATTGAAAGGGGAGGGGACTGAGCAGACCTTCTTCCTGAGTCGATCACGGCCCTGGCATCCCCACCCCCTGGTGCCCAGCTTTATAATTAAAGGGGTGGGGACATGCAGACCCCCTCCCCAAGCCTCTTAAGGCCATGCCAACTCCATGCCCAGAGGCCGGCTCACTGAAGCACATCCTCGGGACACTGTTTCTCCACGGTGTCTGCCACAGTGTGCATGGATGTTCACAAACTTCCATTTTGCAATGGGAGCTTGTGCTGTGGACGTTTTCAGCCTGCCGCACAAGCTCCCATTGAAAATTTGAAGTTTCTGACTGCACTATGTGCGGTTGCATCCTATTTAGGAATGCTGACCTGCCGACCCATGGTCGGGCGGTTCCTTCCCTGACATTGTCATAAGGGCCATAGTGTTTTGTAGGTGCCCCGGGTGGGCACCAAGGCATCCACCTAAGGCCCCGGGGAAGAGGTCCCTGGGGCCATTATTGGCTCATGGAGGGTGGGTGTCGCCCCCCTTAATAAAAAGCAAACGGCCGCAGAGGATGTGATTAGGGAGGACATCCTTTGCATAAAAAAGAAAATGCGCCTGAGGGGTGGGGCTCCCCAGGGCCTATATAGGCTCGAGGAGGGGAGCCGCACGACCCTCTCCAATAGTTTAAAAAAGGTGTATTTAGGTGTCGGTACCGGGACTCAAGCATTTATATTAAATGAGCAGCAAGAGCTGCTAATTTATTATTTACTGCTCTTTGAAGGAGCACCCCATAATTAACATTTTCATTATAATTACCATTATTAAACACTGCATTGTGTGAATTATTTTCATTAACATACCTCTGGGTGGACCAGGGTCCGGGCGTTGGTACATTTGGATTTTTAAAATTAATGTGCATTTGCCCCCCGAATCACGCTTTGGCCCCAGGAGCCCCATTCCTCGGGCCCAAAGCAAGCATAGTGTCTCAGGCACCCCATGCCCTGGGACATTGAAGGAGGCCTTTTCTCCTTGGACACTGGATTGCTTCTGCTGTGGGCTGGAGCTAGAATGAAAAGCTGTTCCCGTCAGGCACGAGCACAAATAATCCCTTTCAGAAAATGCTTTTAAAAAACAAAGATATTTACATGTGGTAAAGTTACAACTGAAGAGTCGCTGCACTTGGGGCACTGCAGTTCTCAGTGTGGAGATTACACCCAGAATTCTGAGACTCCGCAGTCGCAACTTTACTACACATAAATACCTTTGTGAATCTGGCCCTCCCTGCGTCTCCTTGGTCACTAAATTCATGACCCCTGGAGAGCTTTCCATCATTTTTATAGCACTCTGAAGTGTGGGGACCTCTTATGGTTGGTCTTATGGCTGCAATATGTGGCCTGAAGAGTGTTAAAGAAAGACTCAAACATGTTTATGTTTGTTTTGATTATAAGTGCTTTATTTCAAATACTTTAGTAACAATGAATATCAATGAACCATGCAATGTGTGTATTAATAATGAATGCATTGGATTATGATTATTGATTCCATTGGTTGTAATGGTAAATGATGACATGTAGCTGATGTATTAATGTGGTGACTCTTAAAAAGTCTATAGTCCTGCTTTATAAATTTTGAGTGGTGACACATAAATGAACTGTCATAAGCAGTGCATGGCACAAGTGTAAGTTATAGTTAGCTCACTGAACTAAAACTTCTGAATTTCAGTGATTTTCATGTTTTAAAACATAACAGGGTGAGATTGACATTGTCACCTAACAATAACTTCCCTTTAACCTTTAGTTTATTCCTTCAAATTCTATGTTTTTTCATGTAAGTTAATGTCTTTTTCTATACCTAACTGTAACATCACTTAAACTTTTGTTTATATTGGATGTGTGTGTGTGTGTGTGAGTGTATATATATTTATAATATATATATATATATATATATATATATCACATATTACATCACTCATGACATGGTCAGTGGCATCACTCATGACATCATCCTTGTGATAGAGTGGCGGTCGCGCGAGTTATAGTTATCTGAACTAACTATAACGGGGGAATTTCAATGGTTTTTTATGAGTGAAATGTCCAGCTAACTATAACATGTGTGAAACCTATGGTTTTTAAAGTGAATTTGCAAGGTTTTTTAAATGCTAATTCCAAATTATAACGTGTGTGAAACCTATGGTTTTTTAAGTGAATTTGTAAGGTTTTTTAAATGCTAAGTTATGTATGTATTATTATATTTTTTATATATTTATTTTAAAATAAGCTACCTATGTATATAGTTATAGATTGACTGTATCCTGTAATATGGAATGGCTCGTTTAAACTGTTTCTTTTTTTTTTAAGGTTTTTCACCGTGCGCGCACGTTGCGCGCACTGTGCGCGCACCACGCGATTTTTTGAAAAAAAAAAATGTCTTTTTCACCCTTTGGGGTCCTTCAGGGACCCCCTGACAAAGGCTAGGGGGTCATGAACTCTCTACCCTGCCCCCTTTTCACGTTCTTCACCTTTCTTTTTCACTGTCACACACAAAACACACAAAATGGCGGCCGACACTTCCTGATTTCGACCGATTAGAATGTTGACTGACATGTAACCACCAATCAGAATTACGCTCGCGCACGTTATGGCGCGCGCACCGTGCGTGCACGGTGCGCGCTTATAGATATTTATGTACTGTTAACTGCAATTTTCTCAAGAACTACTGAACAGATTGACACCGTATATGCAAAAGGCACATGCCTGACCTGAGGACTACCTCTTTCCCAAATTTCAAGTAATTCTGTTCAGCCGTTCGGGCTATACCTTCGACTAAAGGTCCTATGGGAAAATGCATGGGGAAAACGCGTTTTGGGACCCCCCTTTTTTCTCAGCCCCCGCTTGACGAATCACCCCGAGACTTTCAGGGTAGGAGCTGAGCGGAGCACCCCATTCGTTTTGAAAAATTCGCGAGGATTCGTCAACCGGCGCCAAAGTTATTCAAAATAGAATTTTCAGATTTCCTATGGAAACTCGGTCCTAACTATAACTATCTACTGGCGACCGCCAGTAGATAATATATATATATATATATATCCACCAAAAAAAGTTGCCCCTGTGAGGTGGACCACCATCAGCCTCAAAGATGACGAAGGCGGCATGTGGAAAACTCCGCTTTTATTGTTAAGGCTCAACGCGTTTCAGGATCATTCCCTTTTTCATGAGCCAAAAGCAAAGACAGCAACAGCAACTCGGTGAGAACAGCTGCATTTAAATTATAGTCCCGCCCCAATGGGCGTGTTCTCCTGCCGCAAAGGCATCTGGTATTTGCAGTCTCAAACCGTTGTGTCCCCATGTGGGTGTTGCTGTGAGCCCGGTATTCGCTGTATTCCCATGTGGGCACAAGCAGTGAGTCCAGTCTGCCGATACCTATTCGTCACCTCGTGCTGTTTCCTCCCCTGTGGCCCAGAGCTAGGTCCTGCCCGGCTCTGCAGGTCCATATAATACGGCGGGTCACACCTCGCAGCGTAGGCTAGCCGCTAAACATCCACCAAAAAGAGTTGCCGCTGTGTGGTGGATGGCCTTGCAAATATCAGCGTCAAAGATGACGAAGACAGCATGTGGAAAACTCCGCTTTTATTGTTAAGGCTCAACGCGGTTCAGGATCACTCCCTTTCTCACGAGCCAAAAGCAAAGACAGCAACAGCAACTCGGTGAGAACACCTGCATTTAAATTATAGTCCAACTCCAATGGGCGTGTTCTCCTGCTGCAAAGGCATCTGGAATTTGCAGTCTCAAACCGTTGTGTCTCCATGTGGGTGTTGCTGTGAGCCCAGTATTCGCCGTATTCCCATGTGGGCACAAGCAGTGAGTCCAGTCCGCCGATACTTATTCGTCACCTTGTGCTGTTTCCTTCCCTGTGGCCCAGAGCCAGGTCCTGCCCAGCTCTGCAGGTCCGTATAATACGGCGGGTCACACCTCGCGGCGGAGGCTAGCCGCTAAATATCCACCAAAAAGAGTTGCCCCTGTGAGGTGAACCACCTTGGAAACATCAGCCTCAAAGATGACGAAGGCAGCATGTGGAAAACTCCGCTTTTATTGTTAAGGCTCAACGCGTTACAGGATCACTCCCTTTCTCACGAGCCAAAAGCAAAGACAGGAACAACTTCACTTCCGTTGTGATTCGTATTCTTTGGCATGGAGGGCTTGTGAACAAGGAAAGAGATTTCCGAAACGCGTAGAGCCATTTTGATTTTAAAGCTGAATGTAAGGAGCGGCAGTCATCACTGGTGAGGCGTTTTCTCCGAGGTGGTCGTCCTCATTGGGGCAACTCATTTATTGGGATTTTAGCGACGCCGCCAAAGCCGCGAGGTTGACCCGCGTGCGATATGGATCTGCAGCATCAGGAGGACCTCGTGCTGCGCTACAGGGACGGAGTTAGCCCAAAGTGATTGACTTAAAACTTGACAGCACTTTGTTCCGCTTGTGCCCACTGGGGAATTATGCTGTTATTTTGGGGCGCACCACAACACCCACATGGGATGATAAGAAGGAAGGGACTGCAAATACCATAATACCTTTCAGGTGAATAGACACGCCCATTGGGGCGGTACTGTTTTTTGAATAAATGCAGGTGAACTTCACTTCCGTTGTGGTTCGTCTTCTTTGGCATGGAGGGCTTGTGAACAAGGAAAGAGATTTCCGAAACGCGTAGAGCCATTTTGATTTTAAAGCTGAATGTAAGGAGCTGCAGTCATCACTAGTGAGGCGTTTTCTCCGAGGTGGTCATCCTCATTGGGGCAACTCATTTTTTTGGATATATATATATATATATTCACTGAAAAAACCATAGGTTTCACACACGTTATAGTTAGGAATTAGCATTTAAAAAACCTTGCAAATTCACTGAAAAAACCATAGGTTTCACACATGTTATAGTTAGCGGAAATTTTACTGATAAAAAACCAGTGAAATTCCCCCGTTATAGTTAGCGCAGGAAACTATAACTCACGCGACCGCAATCCTCTGCTGATGCTAATACTGTATTTAGACACTTATTTGCCCATGTCTTCTTCCATACATTTTTAGCTATACATATATTACAAATATTTTTTTTTCATAAAGACACATATGTCATCAGCAGAAGATTGCAGTCGCGTGAGTTATAGTTTCCTGCGCTAACTATAACGGGGGAATTTCACTGGTTTTTTATCAGTAAAATTTCCGCTAACTATAACATGTGTGAAACCTATGGTTTTTTCAGTGAATTTGCAAGGTTTTTTAAATGCTAATTCCTAACTATAACGTGTGTGAAACCTATGGTTTTTTCAGTGAATTAGTACGGTTTTTTAAATGCTAAGTTTTTTTCCCTTATAATAAGCCCTGTACATTTGGTGGCCTTCGGCCACCAAAAGCACAGGGGGTGGGGTAAGTGTGGATAGTGTTTTTTTTATTTTTATTTTTTTACCGTACGCTTACGGTAAGCGTACGGTAAGCGTACCCCGCGAAATTGCCGAAAAAAAAATAAAACCGTTTTTGCACTTGGGGGATGTTTGGGGACTCCCTCAACATGACTATGTGGGAGGGAGTTGTCAAAACAGCCCCTTTACATGTTTTTGGGCTTGATATTTTAAAAATCACTCTCAGTGCGAGAGACAAAATGGCGGCCGCCGCTTCCTGGTTTCGGCCGATTCGAATGTTTACTAAGATCTAAGAGCCAATCAGAATCGCGCTCGCGCACGCCACCGTACGCTTACCGTAAGCGTACGGTAAGCGTACCGTAAGCTGGCTCAGATATATATATTGATTTAAAGGCTATTTTCTCAGAATCTACTGAACAGATTTACACCAAACCTACAAAAGGCACTTCCTTGACCTAGGGACTACCTCTCTGCCAAATTTTGAGTAATTCTGTTCAGCCGTTCGGGCTGTAGCTCGTTCTAAAGGTCCTATGGAAAAATGCATGGGAAAAACGCGTTTTGGGACCCCCCTTTTATCTCAGCCCCCGCTTGACGGATCCCCCCGAGACTTTCAGGGTAGGAGCGGAGCGTAGCGCCCCACCTATTTTGAAAAATTTGCGAGGATTCGTCGACCGGCGCCAAAGTTATTCAAAATAGAATGTTGAGGTTTTCCTATGGAAACGTGGTCCTAACTATAACTACCTACTGGCTATCGCCAGTAGGTAATATATATATATATATATATATATATATATATATATAATATATAATGGCGGAGAATGGCTAATAAATAACTGCACGAATAAGACTGGGTCTGTGCTCGTTTGTTTTCCAACCAAGGGAAGAGTGAAGGCGAGTGGAGGTGATATATATATATATATGTAGATAGATAGATAGATAGATAGATAGATAGATAGATAGATAGATAGATAGATAGATAGATAGATAGATAGATAGATAGATAGATAGATAGATAGATAGATAGATATTTTTTTCCTTTCAGTTCCAATTAGCCAGTACAAATTGGATACCACATGCAAGTTAAGACACTCCAATGCTTTTTCTGCAATTTAATTACGCTGTAACACGTTTCGGCATTACTGCCTTGTTCACACATCATGCGCCTTACAAACAAAGAGTTTAAAAACCCTCGAGACCTGGCAATCACATGGGCCAAAAAAATGTTGTGCAACTGAAAACAGACTTGAATTGTAAAGAACGTTTTCTTTTCCTTTTTTTCCGTTCTTTTTTTGTCTTTTGTGCACATAACTTTACTAAATAGTCATAAATTACTGCATATGTATATAGCAGTTCAAACATCAACAGTTGGAATGTTTTAAATTCCTCACATGATGAAATTCATTCATGTTGTTCTCCACTTATACACAATTGACCCACATGATTGTAATTGTAAAGCTTACTGCTTTTTCTGCTGACCTGTACATATGTAACCAGCTGTGGATTTTCGTTAAAGTGCAAGTGCTTAACTTAACTCCACATTTCTACATTCAATACGCTTAAAGTGACCTGCCATTTTTTTAGACATTACATAATACCAATCATACGTTAATTTTCTTGTAATGTATATATATATATATATGTGTGTGTGTTTCTGACGAACAAGTAAAACAGTCAGCAACGGGTGTCACAGCAGGGTCCCAGTTGGTCCCTCCCTGCCCCCTTTTCTTTTCACAAAGCACTGACAGACACGTTTCAGCAGGACGCCTTCTTCAATGTCCATTGAAAAGGACATTGAAGAAGGCGTCGTGCCGAAACGCCTCTTAAGGGGCCTTTTGGGAGGGTCCAACTGGGGCCCCGCTGGGCCAAACAAAGCATTTAAAAAAAAGATTTTGGCCGGATGTGCGGATCCGGCTGAAATGTTTTTAAAAAACGAAGTGCGGTCTCCCGCGCTTCATTCTTTATCGGCCCGCAGGTGGGCTAGGTTCCAGAGGCATGAGTGTAATGAAGAAGGGTGATTCATCGGGCCCCCATCCTAGGCTTTAGAAATGTCCTGTGGCCCGCCACTTCCCCGGGGTACTATAATATACAAATGCGGGGCCGCCACCGCCCTGGGGCACTGAACAATAGAAATGTGCGGGGTCCCGCTTGGCCCCCCCGCAGACCCCGGGACCGAGACCCTCCCCGGGGCACTAAATGTAAATTAAGGGCAGGGGAGCCATGCGGCTCCCCCACTGTGCCGGGGACCGCCCCCTCCCCGGGCGCATACATTATTTAAAAAACAATGCGGTGCAGGCTCTATGGCCTACCCCACTGGCCCGGGGACTGTCACCTCCCCGGGGCACATACACAGTAATTAAGGGGGTCAGTTTCGCCCCCTTAGCCTCAGGGACTACCACCTCCCCAGGGCTACATGAAAGAAAGAAGGGGGGGTCGAGTGGCCCCACTTGTGGAGCCCAAATTGCCCTGGGGACCGCCATCCCCAAGGGCTGGCTCCAGCAATGTCCCGGGGTGCCCATCCCCGGGACATTGCAGTTTGATATGGCTTGGCGGGAGCTGTGCCATAGCAAACTCTGCTCTGCTTCTATTAAGCAAGAGCAGACAATGCTCCTGCTTACTGGAATCGGAGCAGAATTGCTTTTGGACAGACAGAGATGCATGTTCAGCTGCTCCCTCTGTCCAAAAGCAATGCTGGCTCCCGCAGGAGGCAGTGAGCCATCCAGGACTGCGGGGGCCTTCAAGCTCCCCCCTGGGGTCACCAACTTGAAAATCTGGGTGCCTGGGTGGCGCCAGGGTATCCAGTATTGTGGCAAGGGCCCAGAGGATCGGGTCCCCAGGGCCAAAATTGGCCCTGGGAAGGGAGACTACGGGGCACCCTTGATGTAGTTTAAAAAAAGATTAAAAGAAAAAGAAATGCCAGGCCCAGGGGGATGGGGTACCCGGGGACATAATCGGCCATGGGAGGAGAGGCTGCGTGGCCCCCCTCCCCATTCTAACAATGCCTGGCTCCAGGGGATGAGTTCCCCGCGTCCAAAACAGCCTAGGGAAGGTGGGGCCACACAGCGCCCCCTTCCTTTATAATTAAAAAAAAGAAAGTTGACAGGCATGAAGCTGGAGGCCCAGCTCCCTTTCTGCATCACTCTGCAATTGCGCCTCCTGGTGCACTGTTGGTTGGGGGATGAAGTCACCTTGGCTGCTGAGGGTCCTTAGGGGCCCACAAGACCTCCTGTTACCTCCAGTAAGTCCCACATAGATGGATTGCTGAGAGGTTATTAAAGGCCACTCTGCCTTTCCCCACCACTCTGCAAATGCGCCTCTCTGCACACTGCTGGTGGGGGTAATGGCATTCCCTTGTCTCCTGAAGGCCTCAGGACTAAATTGCACTTCTTCCCCCAACTAGTAGGGCACCCGAAGCTGCGTTTGCCGAGTGGAAGAGAAAGGGGGCATGGCCTCCAAAGATCTCTCAGCAAAACCACTGTGTGGGACTTACTGGAGGTAACAGGAGGGGTAATTGGCCCCCAAAGACCCTCTGGAGCCAAGGGGACTTTATCCCCCAGCCAGCAGTGCAGCAGGAGGTGCGTTTACAGAGTGCTAGGGAAAGGCCTCCAAAGACCTCTGACTAATCTCAATGTATCGGCCTTACTGGCCTTGCTGGCAGTGCAACCCCACTGTTTTCCTAGATATGGACACAGTGGCATGCAGCGCGGCCCGCCCTTGCCTGTGTGTGGCCACTATGTTCACCTGCCCCATGAAGTCCCATCCTAAAGCGACGCCCTGCATCATCTTGGTGCCTCCTTATCTGCCCCCGGAGGACGCTACAGACATCACCGCTGAAGTGCCAATCATTGCCTGGCCGCTGGCCTGCTTTGCTGAACGGCTCCGCCTGCATGCGTGTACCGCGCTGCAGTGCCTGCAGGCCTCACGTGCCTCGCCTTGCCACAAGAGCCTCCAGTGCTTAATTTGAGCCGCTGCTCAGCATCGGCACTTAATTGGTTTCCGGTGCTCGGCAGCGGCACCTAATTGTCAACACCATACTTAGAACAGTACCACATGGTGGCACTGCTCATCTAATTTAGAGATGAGCAGAAGAACGGTTGTATAGGAATACAATATACATTGCAAATTACTAATACCTGCCTCCCCAGCCATTCCTTTAGCGTTGGGGACCTGGAATAAACAGAATTGTTGCATTTACATGCGAGAAAGATGGTTAGTAGTTGTTTTGGCAGCGATTACAAGGGCGATGGGTGGTGCAAGCTGCAGTGGCCTCCTGGTCAGAACCCTGGCACTTAATATTTTACAAATTAAGCACTGAGAGCCTCCCTGGTCCTCCACTCGTGCTCTGGCTCTACAGCAGCCCTGCGGGTGGCCTGCCTAGCCCGAGCTTGCCCTACAGGAGTGAAGACGTTCAGGGTTGAAAATCATAGGTACCTCCTTGACATTTCAAGGCACTGGTGGAAAAAAATAAAAATAGGAAAGGGGACATTAAATTAAAAGGAAATGAAAACAGAGACTTGAAGGAGAGGTAGTTCAAATGAAAAACAAAGGGACGTAAAGACACAGAGCAGCGGGGGCAATACCATAAGGGATAATTTCAAAGCCCAGTGACATTGCACTTTTGCCCTGCTACCTTCAAGAGAAACCGATAGTGAGCATCAGCCTACAGGCATCAAGTGGGCAGCAACACATGTACTATGCTCAATGCTAGCCTCCATGCCCAGAGCCATGTGCACCAGGCAAACTCCCCATGGTGGATGAAGCCAACGCCGTGCTCCAGCAGGGGTTGTCACGTGGACAGTTTGCACCACAGCACGCTCTCTTGGGAATACTGTAACCCTTTAACAAACTTGCTGTACTAGCAAACTCCTCGCCTATCTGGAAGACATGGGTTGGGAGGAAGGAGAATTACCTTTGTCGCAACCCGCAAGATGGATGGAGCCATCAAACGCTCTCTCTTACTTCACAATGTGGGTGAAGAAATATTCAAAGTGCCTGAACACTGGAGCAGCCAATGACGCTACCCAGCGCGCGCTCTATGCGCACTTCCATCCACAACTAAACGTGGACTATGAATGTTTCAAATTCCTCCAGGCTCAACAGAGAAGAAGAGTACATTGATGCCTTTTACGTACGTCAGTGCATACTTGCTAGCATGTGCACAGCGAACGACCATCCCAAAGAGATAAGAGCACAAATGATTCAAGAATGCAGTAACAGGACTCTCAGAGAATTCATCCTGAGGCAACCCTTTATAATTATGTAATGAATAAATGTTTTTTCTTCCCAATACTGTATCCCTCTCACACAAAATTGTGAAGCGCTCTGATACCCGTAAGGGTCATGTTCGCGCTATACAAAACTTTATAAGTAAAATTTTAAAAATTCATAAACCCAACAACAGCCTCGAGGACATTCTCATCATGGCCAGATCTCATGATCTATCCACTGCTTGAGCCACTGAAATGGATGTAGCCATCACGCAAGTCTGGAAAGACTCCCACAGTGAAAGTGAAGCCGGCAGATGCAATTCACATGAAAGGAAAGGTGAACAAGCCTAAGGCTCAAGCCACCCATCAACAACTGTACCGCTGCAAGTACTGTGGTCATGATAAGCACCCCCTCGATGACTGCGCTGCGCCAGGCCACACATGCTCAAACTGTGGTATGCTTAACCACTTCACCAATGTGTGCAAAAGGGGATCCAGAGGGAGAGGTGCAAGGGGAAGGCTCGCCCTGAACAGGGTATTTTGGCAACTAACACTAGATGATCCTGAACTATAGGGTGCCGCCAAATCATTGCAGCGCTACTGACACCGCCTGGAGGACCCATCACACGAACACAATGTAAAGTCTTCTTCATCTCGTTCATCAATGACCTGAAATGACACCGGCGGCCACAGCCCACCGGCGTAGTTCAAATCGCCTACTCCATTGTCAAGGCTCTCATCGATCCTGGCGCCTCAGTGAACGCGATGGGTATCCAACAGTTCTAGTGCCTCCGACCAAGGCTGCCTCTGTCCCCATCCAACACCAAAATATTCACCTACGGTAGCCAGTCCCTCCTGCCATTGAAGGGACGGATGGCAGTCCGAAGATCAAGAAATGATGACTGCGTTTCACATGGTCGACAGAGAACTGACACCCTCAACAGGAGCCACAAGGCAGAATATCTGGGCCTCGTGTCCCTCACACGTAATGTGACAGCCTGCCAGGTCGACGAGCTCCTGAATCAGTTCCCTGAGCTCTTCAAGGGACTAGGGTGCTGAAAGCCCCACTAATCAAGCTACATATTGACAGATCCGTCAAGCTAGTCACTCTTTGCCACTAGTGTGTGCCTTTTCATCTGTGGCCGCTGGTTGAGGAGCTAGACGAACTTGAAAGCCAAGGTGTCATCGAAAAAGTATCTGGACCAACACCATGCGTTTTCCAGATGGTCATAGCAGAGAACCGAAACAACCAGGGAAAATATGCCTCAGCATCGACATGCGCTTCCCCAATAAGGCCATCAAGCGGGAGAGGCACATAACGCCCAAAATGGATGATCATTGCGGATCTCAGCAGGTTGCAATGGTTTTCCAAGTTGAAGCTGAACGCAGAATATCATTAACTGCTCCTCTCCGAAGAAAGAAGATACATCACCACATTTTGACACACTTCGGGCTGCGCAGATACAAGACTGAACTTTGGCATCTCGTCCGCAATTGAGGTCTTCCAGGATGCCATCAGGGAGACACAGTCACACCTCCAGAGTGTCATGAATGTGAGTGATGATATCCTGATTTACTCTATAACTGCGGAGGAACACCAAAAACATCTACGAGCTGCAATGCAACGCCTGTGGGAGCACGGTGTCACCCTGCACAAGGAAAACTGCTCTTTCTTCCAGAACTCTATTGAGTTCTTCGACTGCTTGTTCAATCAAAAAGGTGTGCAAGTCAATCCCCGAAAGTCACATGCCATACAACAAGCCCCACAGCAGTCTCAGAAGTCTGCAGTTTCCTGGGCAGGGCCACATATTGCGGTAGGTTTATTCTTAGCTTGGAAACCATCGCTGAGCCTCTGAGGGCCCTGACCAAGGCGGATGTCCCCTGGAGATGGAGCCTTAAAGATGAAGACGCATGCAAAAATGTAAAAACTACCCTGCTGAGCAAGACCACCATGGCCTACTTTGACCCCGAGAAGAGGAACAAACTATTAGTCGATGCCAGCCCAGTAGGCTTGGGAGCTATGCTCACCCAGGAGGTAGAACTCTAAAGATGGGCCCCACTGGCTTTTGCCAGCAAAGCATTGATACCAACGGAGACAAGATACTCTTAGAGAGAGAGGCACTAGCCATTAAGTGGGCGTGCGGGCAATTTCACCTGTACCTCTGCGGAAGACTGTTCAGAGTGGTCACCAACAACAAGCCTGTCGCCTCCCTGTTCCGTGGGACTGCCCTGCATCCTACGTCTCAGATTGAACGTTGGGCCATCCAATTACAACATCACCACATGGAGGTCATTTATCGACAGGGGTCCAAGAACCCAACTGACTTTCTCTGCCTCTCCCAGCCGGCGGGAGGGATGACAGCACAGCAGCCACTGAGGCGTACAACAGCATTATATTTCAAGAGGCCTGCCAGCAGGCGCTAAGTCTACAAGAAATCCGAGAAGCCATCATAATGTACTAAGTAGTGGCAAAGGTAATGGGTGCCTTACAGAATGGGTCATGGCAAACTTTCCTGTGAGATGCTAACGGGTGGCAAGGCCTGGAGAAAGAAAAGCTTGTGAAGATACGGAAAATTTGCGACGAGATAAATGCCACAACAGACGGCCTCGTTCTGAGAGGGCAGAGTGTGGTGATCGCAGAGAGGCTGCAACACCGAGTGACCGAGCTGTCTCATGGTGGACATCAGGGAATGGCAAAGATGAAATCTTGCATGAGAGAAAAGGTCTGGCCTTATAACGGCTGTCGACAAAATGGTAAAGCAATGCCCTTCATGCCAGCCTACCAGCTTCCAAGAAGCACCCGCACCTATCATAAAAGAAGAACCTTTCACAGCGCCATAGATTGAATTAAGTCTTGACCTTTGAAGCCTTCCTGAAGGGAGATTGACTGTCATCATGGTCGATGGCTACTCAAAATATCCCTTTTTTGAGGTGGTGGACTCAACAGCATTTACTAACATAGTCCCCATAATGCAAAGAGCCTTTCCACTATTCGGCCTGCCAGAGGAACTAAAAACAGACAATGGACTGCCCTTGCAAGGACCTGAATTCAGGGACCTACTTGAAAACCCAGAGATACCGACGCATTACTCCTCAATGGTCGCAACTGAATGGGGAAGCAGAGTGGTGTATACGGACACTGAATAAAGCCCTCAGAATCGCTGTGGTAGAGAGGACCAACCCCGAAATCAGTCTTTAAAGGTTTTAGAGGAAGTACCGCGGAACGCGGCACTGTCCCACTTAGCACTCTCCCCGGTCTCTGATGCTCCACGGCCACCAACAGGACATGATCCCGGCCCATCCAGAGTGGACTCCACCACAGTATGATCCTGGGAGCACCCAGGCTCGGCACACCCAATCCAACGAGCACAAAACGGCGAGCCACGACCCGGGTGAACTTACTCACCAGGTGACAAAGTGTTGCTCTGAGACCGCCGGCCGGGATGACATTTCCACTGTTTGAACCAGGAGTGTGGACTGTCACTCATGTGAATGACACTGCGATCACCGCTCAAAAAAAGAGCGAGTTAGTCACCAGGAACATATCATAGTTCCGAAAACAGTAGACTTTTGTTATGATGCTACATAGTATGTGTCACCATGCTTACGTCCCCGCGCGCCCCTCCCATCCGCGCGTGGCACTTCCCGGCTGGAATGTTGACAGCCGGAGATTCTAGTGACAGTTTACAGTTTAAGGTGACAGTTGGCACTAACGCCTTGTATGTACCAGTCGCACTCCGCCTCCAGTTGAGTGTGTCGTTTGTATGAGTAATAAACTACTTCCAGTTAAACCTCCAGACTTTGCGTCTTTACAATTTGGCGACGAGGAATGGTGATGTTAACGACACACAGAAGAACCCACAAGTAGAAAAAGGATTGTGCAACGGAAGAGGAGGCGAAGGAATTTGAGAATAACGGTACAAGTAAGAGATATAAGAAAAGTGTTTGAAGGAGTCAACTATTAAGAGGAACTTTGATGGAATTAAGAGGCTATAGTGGTCATCTACGAATCTTGAGAGGAAAGTGTTCCTGAAAAGGCTTTTGTGTGTTCAGCACCACCAAGAGTAACTGAAGTAAGGATTCCAATTTAAGAAGCGTCGGACTTAAGGTGGTAAAAACAACTTAAATAAATGATTGCCACGCACCACGTAACGAACAGCGACGAACAAATGTCGTGTGAGTAGTGACTGACTTCAAACGAGTATCTATATGGAAGACTTGTCGGAAGCTTTACCGGCGAACTAAAGAAGACACTGTCGAATTACAATTGAAACAAGACGGGTTTCTACAGTGAACAAGTGGATTACGGAAAAGACTTACTAGCTACGCATCTAAAGGAATGAAAACGACGAAGATGTGTGAGTTGTGACGGATTACAAATAATTTCAACTTATCAAACTCACCGAGCATTTTTGTAGTTGTTATCCAGCGCGGCGAAATATCGTGAGGTAACGTGGAAGAAATTCTCCTCAGACCCAGGGCGTTCAGGATAGAACGTCGTGACGTCAAGGCAGCGGAAGTGAGTATGCAAACCACGGTCTAGTTTTCACGCACAGGAAACCGGCGTGCCGCCATTTTAATAAGGAAGTGAAACGCTGGTAACGGGTTTACGAAGAAATTGACTAGAACAACAGTACGATCAGCTGGAGAGTAGGAATAACAACGTTTTTTTTGTGACTAATCTCCAGCGGAAGCGTACTAAGCACACTAGTTAAGGGTGTGTGTGAAAAGAAAGGGTTTTACACAATATTTGTTTAAAAAAAAAAAAAAGAAGCTTAAGCAAGAAACTATATTAAATAAACGTAAAGAGAGTTTACCATGGCATCTAGTAATGTATACAATCTACAGCCACCAGAGGCATTTCTAAAAGGTACAGGTGCACCAAGTATAAAATGGGAGAATTGGAAGGAGTATTTTTGCAACTATATATCCACTTTTGACAAGGAGGATGAACCACTAAAACAGGAAGAGAAGAAAAAAATCTTATTACATTGTTTAGGTGCTGGTGGTTTGACAGTATATAACAATATCACAAAGAAAACAAGAACAGAGGGTGATAGGAAAGTGTACGATGAGGCAATGGAGGATTTGGATAGTTACTACAAGCCTACAGTGTGTGTTGCTGTACACAGGTACAAATTCTATAGAAGGAAACAAGGGAAAGAAGAAAGCATTGATGACTATGTGTCGGCACTCAAGAACTTAGCACTATCTTGCAAATTTGAAAATATGCATGACGATTTAATAAGAGACCAGATTGTCATGTGTGCTGCAAATTCAAATATACAAGACGCACTGTGGGCTAAAGGAGAAAAACCCCTCCTCCAAGTAATTGAAATAGTAAAGAAAGCTGAGTTAACAGGGAGATGTGCTAAGGAGGTGATTAATGAAGGAAAGAGTAAGGTAGAAGAAACCAACGTTGTGGCTAAGATAAGTAGTAGAAAAACATATGCTAAGAATAAAATGAGGGACATACCCACATACAGAGGAAATGCTGGCCAGTTTGAACGATTGAAGTGTTACCGTTGTGGTAGCGGAAAACATCTGGCAAACGATTGGAAATGCCCAGCAAGAAACAATAAATGTTCCCAATGTGGTATCATAGGCCATTTCCAAAAGTCATGCAATAGGAAAATGAAAGAGAAGGTGAAATTTGTGGAGGACGTAGAAGAGGAAGAATCCGAGCAAGAATCCTCTGATGAATCTGTGTACAATTTGTGCGTGCTGGAGATTAATGAAGAAACCAATACAGCAGTAGAGGAAATATGCAAGAAAAAAAAACCAACCTGTTTGGTTGAAATAGGAGGTGTGAGTATTAATATTGTAGCGGATTCTGGGTCACCGTGTACAATAATAAACCGTGATGTATGGAAAGAGAAGTTTAAGGATAAAGTAGGAAAACAATTAAGGGAACCGGATATCAGCCTCAAGACATTCACAGGAGAGCCTATAGAACTTATGGGGTTTAAGGAACTTAAATTTGCATTCAAAGAAAGAGAAACCAAAAGCAAGCTATATGTAGCGATCAACGGTCCTTCAGTTCTAGGATGGAGAGATCAAGGAAAACTGGGAATAACTCTCAATCCGAATTGCGCTGAACCTGTCCTAATAACAATACAGGAAGACTGTGATCTGATTGAAAGGTTTCCTAAAGTATTTAATGGGAAAATAGGGAAACTAAAAGGATTCCAACACATAATAAGACTAAAAGAAGGCGCAGAACCTTGTCTACACAAAGTTAGACAAATACCTTTGTCTTTAAAAGAAGAAGTTGAAACAGAATTAAACAAACTGTTAGATGCTGAAATAATTGAGACTACGGAATCATCAGAGTGGGTCGCACCATTGGTAGTCGCTAGAAGGGCCAACAAAAAGTTAAGATTATGCATTGATTTGCGTGACTTAAACAAAAACATTCTAATCGACCAGTACCCTTTACCAAAAATAAACGAGTTGTTATCCCTCACTAAGGGAATGACTGTATTTTCAACCGTTGATTTGGCTGCTGCATACCATCAGGTGCCTTTGCATCCAGAGAGCAGACACCTCACTACGTTTATAACGCCTTTCGGGTGTTATAGATTCAAAAGGGTACCGTTTGGGTTAGCGTCTGCAGCTGCGCTATTCCAAAGACTGATGCACGAAATATTCAAAGGCATAAAGAACATACTCATTTTTCAGGATGATATCCTCATAATGGGAAAGGACAAGAAAGAACATGACAAACGTTTGGAACAAGTTCTTAAAATCATAGAGAAAGAAAGTTTAACAGCAGAATACAGGAAGTGTAAATTTAGGAAGAACTCCGTTACTTACTTAGGTCATGAAATCACCAAGGATGGAGTGAAACCCAAGAAGGAATTGATCAAAGCCATAAAAGATGCTCCTATACCACAAAATAAAGAGGAGTTAAGAGCGTTCCTAGGTCTAGTGGAATACTATTCTAAGTTTGTGGAAAATTTCTCGATGAAAACACATGGTATCAGAAACCTGCTAAAAAACAAAGTCAAATTTGAGTGGTCACTAGATTGTGAGAACAGTTTCAAAAACCTAAAAAAAGAAATATGTGATGCACCACCCCTTCAGGGTTTTGATAACGAATTACAGTGTGTAGTCACTACAGATGCAAGTGGAAAGGGGATAGGAGCAGTATTATCCCAAGTGGAATCTAATGGCAAGGAAGTAACAATTGCCTTCGCATCCCGGGCTCTTACTCAAACGTAAGAGAGGTATTCCGTAATCGAGCTAGAGGCACTGGCATGTGCTTGGGGATTGGACCATTACAGACAATATATATGGGGGAAAAGAATAATTTTAAGGAGTGACCACAAACCCCTGACAAAAGTGCTCACAGCAAAAGGATTATTCAACGCATCTCCAAGATTGGCTAGGTTGTCAATCAAATTGATGGATTACAATTATGATGTGCAATACTTGCCAGGATCTAAGAATGTAGTAGCAGATTTTCTAAGTCGTTTACCATTGCAAGGTACGGAAAAAAATGAGATGGAAGAAGAACTATGTGTTGCCAGCGTAAGTGAGGAATTCCCAAGTATAACCAAAGAAACATGGAAGGAAGAATATGAAAAAGACAAAACATTAGAAGAGGTAAAGACACACATTGTGGCAGGATGGCCAAAGAAGCATTATATGACAAAGGAAATGCGAGCCTATTGGGAAATAAGGAATGAGCTATCGATAGAAAAAGTAATGGCATTAAGACAAGGTAAAGTGATACCACCCACAGCCTTGAGGGAAAGACTTATTGAGTTATGCCATGAGGGACATCTCGGCATAAGTAAAACAAAACAGAGAGTAAAAAACTGGTATTGGTGGCCAGGGTGTGATATTCAGATTGAGAGAGCCGTGAGGAATTGTGTACCCTGTGAGAATTCGGATAAAACCCAACATGTTTTAAAACCAACGTTGCAACCATTAGACTGCCCTAACATGGCATGGGAAAGAGTTGGCGTAGACGTAATGGGTCCAGTAAAATGGCAGGAAGAACAAAAGTATGTTTTGGTATTGATAGATCATTTCTCAAAATGGCCTGAAATTAAGATCTGCAGGAAGGTTGAAGCAACAGATGTTGTTAAGTTTTTGGAAAAGATATTCAGTAGAGAAGGCATACCTAAGGTTATTGTCAGTGACAATGGTAGTCAGTTCACATCTGACATTTTCAAAAAGTTTGTAAAAGGAAAAGGAATGGAACATAAAACCACCAGCATTTACCATCCAGCAGGTAACGGTGCCGTAGAAAGGTTTAACAGGGTGATAAAAGGCATCATCCAGTTAGCAAACAATAACGGAAAATGCTGGAGAAAGGAAGTGGAAAAAATGGTATGGAGCTACAGGATAACACCTGGAGAAAAAACCACGGTAAGCCCTTTTGAGATGCTAAGGGGAAGAACTCCAATTTCCAAAGACAATATTGGTTGGCTAAAAAGTGCAAGGAAATCAGATTGGTCTGTTGAGGGTGTAAGGAGGAAGATACAAGAGTCAAAGGAACAGAGTAAAGTACGTTATGACAAGAAACACAACTGCAAGGAAGTCAACCTGAAAGTTGGGGACGTAGTGAGAGTAAGGAAAAGCGGTATTGTAACCAAAGGCCAAAACAGGTTCTCCAACCCATTAGAAGTAAAGGAAGTATTTTGCAATTCGGCACGCCTTGGGGACGGAAAAGTATGGCATGCCTCTGCAATATCAGTTTGTAAAAGAGTGGAAAAAGCTCCTAAAGAAACACAGAGTGAAGTAAACATGGAAAGGATAGAAAAGTGCAAAGGAACTAGTGGAATGGGGCGAGTTGATTTTGATTTTATGGATTCAGAGGAAGATGGTGACGACATGCCACAGCAACAAACGGGAGAAAACGGCACCAAGGGACAGGGAAAAGAGGTTGTTGAGACCATAGGTGCTAGCTGTGATGCTACCACGGATGAATCGTGCACTTCAGTTTGTCATGGAAGTGACATGGAGTTAGAAGGCGAACCGGAAGATGGTGGAATAAGTGGTGTTCCTGTTGCCTCCACACCTGGTGGTCGAACTGGTTTAGATGAAACACTAGAATCCATACTGGAACCTGAGTTGGAGACGGAAGATAAGGAAGAGGAAGCAACAACGAGTAGATGTGGTCGCGTTGTGATTAAACCCAGCAAATACAAGGATTTTTTGTGTGAATAGCTGGTGGTTGCCCCACTTCTCCAAGTTGTACCCTTTGTTTCCTTTCTCCCATATTCCTTTCCTTGAGGGGGGAGATGTGTTATGATGCTACATAGTATGTGTCACCATGCTTACGTCCCCGCGCGCCCCTCCCTTCCGCGCGTGGCACTTCCCGGCTGGAATGTTGACAGCCGGAGATTCTAGTGACAGTTTACAGTTTAAGGTGACAGTTGGCACTAACGCCTTGTATGTACCAGTCGCACTCCGCCTCCAGTTGAGTGTGTCGTTTGTATGAGTAATAAACTACTTCCAGTTAAACCTCCAGACTTTGCGTCTTTACAACTTTCATAGTTCACTCGAACAAAAAACAGAAGAGGACTGTGCAATGTGGGAAAACTCACAGGGCCTTGGAAACCAAAACGAGGCCATTCCCAGCAGCGCGGCCACAGGCCCGGGCAGCGCCGGGACAGGTACGGGCGCCGATCCCTGCAGGAGTCAGAAGCGTGAGGAGGCAAGAGGGCGTTCCTGTCACCAACGGTGTCACCTCAGACCGAACCCACAGCCGAGCCAGGGGCTCGGGGACTTTGCATCCCGAGTGCGACAGCAGAGTTCAGCGCCAAGTTGGGAAGGGATGTCATGGCCACCTAGCCCCTCCCCCGCGGTGGCCTGGCTGTCGCGGAAAAGTTTTTTGCACATCCTCTGGACAGGCGTGGCCAGAAGCTATACATTGAACGGGAGGGACCTCGCGTGGTCTTCCGACCCACACCTAATGAATGAAAAGTGAGTGTATTGTTTACTCCGCTATTGTAATCCAGGCCTACCAGTGCGGGCCGCGACAGTAGGTAACCACTAGATGCCATTCCCAGCCGAAGGGGCTCGTGAGCCCAGGGCTGGGCTTGCCTGCAGGGCCTTTATGATATGGAAAAGAGTGACATAATAATGGAGAGGCTCATTTAGACAGCTGTGCTCAAGGAATCAGAAGGGGTGACCATGTTCTACGGGCACGGCAGTTTCTCGCCGTCCGGTCATATTTGTACAAGTCTCTGAGTGTATTTTCGGGTCTGGAGTTTATTTTCACCTATGGCCTGTATATGTCCGTGTGTATGCCGCTACGAGCGGTGCTCTCTTCATGTGTTTTAGTAGAGATCTGCCCATGCCTGGGAGCAGTGTAAGAAGGGAGGAGAGCTGACCACGTGGCCGTCTTAGCGCTCCAGTGAAAGCAATTAGAGGCGAATTTGAGCTCATTAGCATTGAGCAGAATCTGCGGCCTCTAACTCATTCAATATTGGCAGCTTCTCCTGCAGTCCCTTGCCCGGTGAACGGCAGAGCGAAATGAAGGGGCCGTCAAGGGGTCAAACACTGTGCAGGCAGTCATATATGAGAGGCCACAATGAGGAAGGGCACGCTTCAAAAAGATGCCTGCATTGGAAATACTAGCAGAACCGTGCATGTTAAACTAACACAGTTGGTAATCTTGAGAATACGACAAGTGGATGAGTGTGTGAAGTGTACATAAGGAACAGATGTTCGGTGATAATGCATTGAAAATGTATCGGGAGGCTTAGCTGTCCACGGGTCCAAAGTCATCGTAGGAATGTTTCCTCCTCTCTCTCCTGTTCTGAAGGGGGGCTCATACAATATTGGTTATATGTTAAACTTATTAGAGACACGAAAAACAGCTGAAAGCTCAAGCCGTCGGGAATTTGACAGTGAAACAGCGCAAAAAGAAAACCTGAGCAACCATTGACAGAGCCATCCATCCCATTTTGCTTTTAGAACTAGATTTTTTCTTGAGACAGCAATCATTTGCATGGAATTCAGTGCCTAACTATCCTGTTCCACCGATTGTAGGTAAGTCTGACATAGTACATGATTCTTGGACAACTGAGCATTCCTTCCATTACTTTGATGCTGAAGACACCCTAAGTGTGATGGGTACGCCCAGACGTGGGTGCTGTGCTGGGTGTGCCACAGGCCTCAAGCTGTACCTCGCTGACGAAGCCCAAGTGAGCTGCAAGCAGTATTAGATTGCGTGTGTACCTATCTGGAGTCGACCTGGTCTAGCAGTTTATGCACTGAAAACCCACGGACTGGTACGTGGCAAATACCAGTGGCTTATTAAATATTGACAGCTTTCCCCTGCAGCCCCTTGTCCCATGCACGGCTTGGTGCAATTAAGGGGCTGTCCAGTGGTCAAAGACTGTGCACGCAGACATATAAGAGAGGCCAAAATGAGGACGGGCACGCTTGAAAAAAAGGCCTGCATTGCAAATTCTTAAAGAACTGTGCATGTTAAACTAGCATAGCTGGCGATCTTGAGAGTATGGGTGGATCAGTGAGTAGAGTGTGCATAAGGAATTGATGCTCGGTGATAATGTATTGAAAGGTACTGTATCAGGTGGCCTAGCTGTCCACGGGGCCATCGTAGGAATGTGTCCTTCTCTCACTCCAGTCCTGAACAGGAAGCCCCATACAATATTGGTTGTGAGCGAAGTAGAGATCATTGAGACACACACAAAAGGGGTTAGGTACATACAGTTGTAGAGGCAGACTGAGAGCGCTAGAGAGAGTGGTGAGGTGGAAAAGAGTAGGTGAAGTAAGGAGAGAGACTGAAGAATATAATTTTTACATTTAATTGCCAGTGGCTGCCTGAGAGTGCAAGAGTTGAGGTTCAGCAGGCCAGTGAAGCCCAGTTTGTTGGTAAAATATATTTGTTCTTACATAAGCAATGTAGTATGGCCCGGGGGCACTCCTTACACAGATCTCAAACAGCTAAGCAGGATTCAGTATGACCTAATAAGTAACTGAGCCCTCTCTTTTCTCCTCCCCGAAAGGATACAGGCAAGCCCAGTTATTAAATAAAAACAATCATATTTTTATACACATCATTATATTATGGGTGGACCTCGGATTGTCCTGATCACTTTACCTGGGGCTTCCTTAGAAGGTGAGTCTGGCACAGATCAGGCACCGATCATGGGTGAAGTTTCTTACTTCATCAATACCTTACTTGCATATTTTAAAATAACTTTGTTCATGACATAGTGAAGACTTTCTGCCAATCTGTTTGTTTTAGCTATAAGCTCACTGGGACTTGTAGTTTAACTGAAGGTTTGAGAGTAACAGTAACTAATTTTTTATCCTGGGATTGTCCTTTGTATGGTAAACTGGCTTGTGCCCCTGCCCTGAGTGGCTGACTGCATGTAAACCTGGTAGCCTGACTTCTATTTTTGCATGTGTCAAACTAATCTAATGGTGGTGCAGGGGCCTAGACTTGTCTCTGACTATATGATCTTTAGAACCAGTCGTGTGACCTGGGTGGACGCATCAAACATGCCATCATAGTACACTTCACTGTTCCTGTGCTGGTGGCAGCATACCTGTTTTGTGATGTATATGGTGACCAGACCTTTTTAGCTGTGTCTGTGAGAATGTGTCCTAATGACCCGTCTTGTGTAAAGTTTCACTATTATTTGTAACAGAGAACTGTGCATTGGCGTCCCATGTGTATATCAAATGTGTGTAGAGTCTACATGTAGGATATGTGGTAGTATGTGAGTCTGAGTACTGAAGCCAGTGAGGTCCATTCTGGATTCCCCTGGTTTAATGTGACACAAGATGGATGATGAGAACAGCTTCTCCAACAGTGAAGTGTACTGTCTGCATTCCTTGAGGTTCGTCCTCTAGCCTCCCTTTAGAAACTCCATGAAGACTTTGGTAGCAAGGGTGTCTGATTAGTTCTTCCTGAGCACAGCCATTTAGTAGATGGTAGGGATGAAGTGTGGAATTGCAGTTTCGGATGTCGAAGGAGAAGTTTCTAGGCCTAACCAGGGCTGGTGACTGCCTGACAACCAGTTTTCCAGAAGTGAGGGGACATCACC
Source organism: Triturus cristatus (assembly GCF_964204655.1). Classification (NCBI taxonomy): domain Eukaryota; kingdom Metazoa; phylum Chordata; class Amphibia; order Caudata; family Salamandridae; genus Triturus; species Triturus cristatus. The sequence continues at coordinate 728,868,345 of NC_140590.1, read as the reverse complement.
TGAAGTCTGCCCAGTGTCTAAAAGCTCTCCTGCCTGCTGAAAGAGGGAAGGAGTGTGCCTGGTATTCTAGGAGGAGACAGTCAAGGAGGTGAAGCCCAGCATGTCTTGGTATATGTAGCACCCAACAAAACAGAATTGTTTAAAAAAGTGAAGCCAGAAGCAACTGGTATTATGAGTGGAGTCTTCTGGTCTCTAAGCATGTTTCCTATGAACCCTCCCCCAAAACTACACCACATCAAGCATAGCCATGTCTGCTGTCAGTTACCATGGCCACGAACCAATGCCAGAAATCCAAGAAGATGTATCCCCTCAGTGTGAGCCTGCTTGGACTTGGAGGCCACTACGCCACCTGGCTACTGGGAGACTGATTGACCTGGGAGGGCACAACTGCACATTGGCTGTGTGATCCTGATCAGCCTTGTAGTCCGTAACTACATGCTGTTGCTGTGAGCCAGGCTGTACCGACACATCATGCATAGATGGTACATAAGTGATGGTACACATGCAACTGGAACATGGAAGATGCATGCTTATGGAGATGGCTTTAATGCAATGGTGTCTATTCTATTTGTGCCTGATGTGAAATGCATTTGACAATGGTGTGTGCTGCCATGGTCATGTTAATGTATATTATGTGCATTTATACAGGGCATTTCAAAACTTTGTATTGCCCCATACCACTTTCTTAATATGGAAACACTTTACAGTTCTGGGTTTCTTGTTGACAACAGTCAAAGTGGTTTTCTGACACTGTGTTTGGTTGTGTTCCTTTGGGTGCATTTCGATCGTTTGCATGAAAAGACAGTGATTTAGAGCTTTGGAAATGGTGCATACGGGCCTAGTGAATTAATAATTTGTAATTTCTACATGTAGACAGTGCACAGAAAGCCGGTGCATCTAGAGGGCTTTCGTTTGGACATGAAATGCTTGAGAATGGTGCATTTGGAGCTGTGCACGTGTGCATGGTTCTATTATAGCTTATGAATTGACGATTTTGCATATTTAACTTCTCTCTGTGCATATGATACAGTCCTACAGTGCGGGGAATACTGACATTTATAAAAACTGCATATGAGGTGCACAGTATGAAAGAAAACACGACGCTCAGGGAAGCTTATAGAAGCCTAACACATGTTTATTGCAAAAATAGCTACCAAGCATAAAAAATAAATGAGATTTGCACTGTCAATGGACCAGCGCTTCATTGTCTGAGCTATAGGGACAAATTTTACTCTACGTTAAAATATTTTCTTCATTGCAGTAATCGAAGCAGAGAACATATGATCAAATCAAAACTCAAGATACACCCTAATGAGCAAGTGCCTGGCTCTTCTCTTGGGAAGAACGTGAGAAGGACTTGTGAAGTGGATATAGTGGGGTACTGCACAAAAGCTGGCTTCACTAAATCTGCAGTTTCTCTCTTGGCTATACCAACTTCAAAACAAAGCTATGCTTACTTGATCAGTCAGGTTAAATGCAATGAACAATATGGAAACACAAAATGACAGTGTGTATAATGTGTACAAGTTTAGACCTGACTGACGGGTTCTGCCTTTAAGGAATCGTGATTCCACCTTTAAATAGGTCCTGACCTTCCTTGCGCCTCACAGTGTCTGCTCCCTGAGCCAGCCCAACACCACGGGCCGAGAGGTCAACACCTGCACTTGCAGCAATGTCAACCCTTTGGTCCTCTCCTAAATTAGATAATGCATACATACACTGGCCTCTTATTTGTTGAATCACTTGCAATATGCGGGTGTCACCGTGGTTGTGGGTTGAACACCTGCACACCCACAAAATAAGACTTTTCCCCGCAGATTAAAATATTCCTGGCTCTCAATGTGGTTGTGGGAGGGAGTAATTGTTGGATATTTCTTCTTTACCGTACATATTCTTCTAATCTTTCTCCTCTGTAACTTTAAGAATGCCTTATGCGCACTAGTGGCACGTGTTATATATATATATACACACACACCTGTAGTTAGTAGCTCGTCTCAATGCTCTCAGCCTTTTCGCTTCCCAGGTGTGTCTTGTCTACGGTGGCTACCCGCATGACATCTCAAAACACTTTTTTATTTCATAAATAAACCACACAAAGAATCACCAACGCATTTCAACCATTACTGGTCTTGTCCCTTAAACAAGACCACTAATGGTCGAAACGCGTTGCTGATTCTTATCTATATGCAATCTTATTTAAGAAATAAAACTTACACTTAGTTGGAATAAAAATGTTTTAGCTGTGTTGTTCATGCATTGTACGTCTTAAGTTAGCATTCGCGGCACCATTTTATATTCAGCTGCCATTTTAAGCCATGATCGAAAAACTAATTTCTGTCTCTCTGCCCCAGCTGAAAGCAGCTGCAATAGTTTTCGTTTCTCCAAGGTTGAGCCTTGCTGTACTGATGAATACACTGTTCTTATTAATGCATACCTTTCCCACTAGATAGGCCTGCTCCCACCATTAGAGCGGCGGGCACAGGTAGAGTGACTTTGTCACTGAGGTAGCATGTGCCCGGTCTCTCATCCTTCTGTATCTCCTTTGTTCACCAGCTACCAACTGGAAATTTCCAGTCAGGGCATGTCTTAATTGGTTCTGAATTGTACATAATGTATCACCATGCTTGCTGAAGTCAGTCCCTCTGCAGCAATGCCAGGAGGCTGGTCAGAATGGACTCCGCTTGAGTGTACCTGAATAAATATGCTTGGTTTGTATTCTCTACTGTCTGACTGACACATCATTTGTATGGAAGGCTGAGAGGTGGTCGCGAGTGACCCGGGTGGCCCTAATCGGGTCACTTCCTTCAGTTGGTGCTCGAACAGGGACTCCATCGGGCGACCCATCCTCGCCCGCAGACGGGTGAGGTGGTCGGGTCTATTGTCTATTCGGACGGGCGGACTAGGGATCCCTGCCCGAGAGAGTTCCTGAACTCGCAGCTGCCCCGTCTGTCTGACCGGTCGGTGCCTCACCCAGTGGTCATTCCGGCTGGGGGCCTGAACGACAAAACCCTTGGATCTGACTGTTTGGCCTGAAGAGCCGGAAGTGGACAATAAATTCTTTTGACCTGTGTGCACCAGGTGAGTTTGTTTTGGTTCTTTGTGGATATGGTACCAATTCGGTTTGTCTTTGGTATGGTCTGACGACCGATTTTGGTTTGCATTTGGGATGGTCTAAGGACCGTTTTGGATACAAAGGGTTTGTGAACACTTTGCAATATAACAAAATTGGCTTATTTTGAAAATGCCGATGTTCAGTCATTTTTTGGTTTGTTGTTGTTCTGCTGATGCTCAACTGGAAGAAAGTCAGCCAGCGCCTCCGGAAGGCACTCCGAATTTCGATATGTATGTGAAACATGGCCTTGGCCCTATTATGTTTAGTACGTTATGGCACAAATATACGGGGGACAATGCCGAGTTGCAGTGTCCGTTAACGGGCACTTTTGATGAACAAAAAATTGGGTTTTTACAGGAGAGGTTGTTTGAGAGAAGAAGCAGGCAGTCTATGTTTGAGTCCCTCAAAACATGGCAAAGGAGGCTAAACAGAGGTGAATGAAAGCAGAGAAAGAGGCAAGGGGAGGATGCAAACATTGACCCAGAAAGCTGTAGTGCATGATAGAGAGAAGCAGGAGATAAGAATTGAACGTGAATATAGGAGATTTCGACTGAATATTGCTAAATCTTATGTGGCCCAAGAAGGAAATGACCCTTTTGCAGAAGAATTGCTAGATGCTCGACCCCCACCTCCGAATGTCCCACAGAGGGTATATCCCGCCCTTCCCCCACATGCCCAGCTACCCGGTTCTTCTGTCTCCTCTGTCTCTGTTTCTGTTACTGTTGATCAGACTGCCTTGGCCACGGCACCTTCTGTCTTTTCTTTGTCTCCACCATCGGTGGCAACTATGACTGTTAGCATTCCTGCAACGCCTACTGCTTCGACGTCTCTTTTGCCAGCCCTTACACCCATGACCCAGCCAGCGGCGACGTTAATTCCCACTACCTTTGTTGTCACTCCCACTATGTTCCTCCATTCCCCAACATTACTGAGTAGTGGGACACCAGTACGTAGCTCCGAGGATAGAGACTGGCCGAAATTTAAGGAATGCCTGGGGCGAACGTTGGTGCGATCTTATATGGGAGATGCAGAGAAACAGGTAGTGGCTAACCAGGCTGCACAGTGGGCCCGAAACCCCATTTTGTAGTGTGGATGATGTGTGGCGTGTGATGAAAGATTATGAACCTTTTGTACAGCAGCATGCCCTTAAGCACATGTCTTGATCGTACTTTGGGAGCTGTGCTTCAATGATGCAGCACCGCAGATTATCTATGATATTACGGATCATGTATACGTTGCTGATATGGTGCCTGGTCAAGTCTTTGGTAATGTCACAACGCTAGTTGCTTGTCGGGGTAGGCTGCTTGAGAAGAGCCCGAAGACAGTATCTCAGTTTCCGATCAGGGAGGTTCACCCCATATATCACTCTGTAATACCAGAGTTACTTGATCAGTACAATGTTGCTACAAGGCCAGGGGTAGCGGCCTGTTTCCAGGAACAGTGGGTTTATACCCTATGGAAAAGGAGTGAGGCTTTGTCCCTTAAAACACAGTTACCTGACCCTAGGAAAAATCCTACTGCATATTATAAAGAATTGACTGAGGCAGCTTCTTCGACGGTAATAAAGCTTGCGGATATCGAGATGTTCTTTGGTTTGTTGGTTCGTGTTGCTATCTGGAGACATGTACACACACTGACCACATCGCTGAATTGGGTGGTACTTGGGATCAAATTAGAGTATGGGACCAGGAGAGGAAGCCAGGTGAGCAGCCTAAAGCAGAGATACTTGCTCTGCTTGGCCGTAGTATCACTTAAAAGCATTCCCTTATTTCACCCGAAAGATTGATTGGGATAAGCTATCGGCCTGTCGTCAGCAGAAAGATGAGAGTGTGTCTGATTTTCTCACCCGGTTTGAAAGTATGTTTTTGGATTATAGTGGACAGGGCTTGTCGATTGAGGGTGGTGTGCATTTGTTTGTTAGTAGATTTGTTTCAAATTTTCTCCCCGAGATCACAACCCAAATACAGTCTTTCCAGAGCACCTGGTCCACCTCTTCTCCTTCTGTTATCTTAAATATGGCGCAGTATTATGAGAACAAGGAAAATGAGGATAAGGAGAAGATGGAGAAAAAGCATATGGACTTAAAGACGAAGATGTTGTTGCAACAGGGTTCTTGAGGGAATGGTAGAGGACGTGAGGGTTTAGCCCTACAGCTTCCTTGTACTAGCAGGAATACTACGCTGGTAGGGCTGAATCAGTGTGTGTATTGTAAGGAGGAGGGACACTGGTGCAGCGAGGGTCTTGTGGCCGGGATCGTGGAGATGGTGGCCGGGACAGGGCTCAGACCACCGAAACATCGCAGGGTCGTACTGATCAGAACTATTTTGATGACCCTCAGGGCAAACAATATTATCATGATGGATATCATACGGATGAGGTGACCGGGATGTCTTATAGCTAGTACAGCTGGGGACAGGGTGAGGGACCAGTTTTGATACCTGTAGAAAAACAAGGTCTGTACGTTAGTGCGGACGTTCATGATTCAACTAAGGAGTTTTTGGTGGATACAGGTGTGACGAACAGTTCTATATCTCGTTCCTTGGTCCCTGGGGCGGCTCTGTCTGGCCATAATAATGTTTTGGTAGGATTTTCTGGTGTACCGGTTGTGAGCCCATTTCAAAGCCTCTTGCGTTGACTATTGGTCCTTTCACTGTGGATTTGCCATTTTTGTTGACATCTAATTGTGGAGAAAATTTGATGGGTTAGGACTTGTTAAAAAAAACTGCATGCTACGATTTATTGCTCACCAGCCAGCGTCTATATGACGAAGGGTCCTGATGTGGTGTGTGCTAAGCAGTGTCTTTCCAAAGATTCACCCCTCCCTGCTGAACTTAAAGATGTGCCACCCACATTGTGCGCAACTGGCAACACAGATGTGGTTTTATTACAGATATTGCCTGTTTCGATTCGTGTCAAGGAAGGTGCTATTTTACCCCGTATTCCTCAGTAAAACATACCTCAGGCAGGTGAGCGAGCTTTGGTGAAAATTGTGCAGGATTTGATTGAGAAATGAGTGGTTGAGGAGACGTCTGCTAATGTTTGTAATTGCCCTATTCTTCTTATTCTTGAAAGGACACCTCCGAGTCCCTCTGAGTATCATGAAGATGTTTACCGCTTTGTGATTGATTTGCGAGAAGTTAACAAAATAGTGATTCCTCAGTTTACGGTGGTCCCTGACATTACAACACTCTTGACAATGATTCCTTCTTCTAAATTCTTTTCTGTCATTGACTTGAAAAATGCCTTTTTCAGTATCCCCAATTATCCTGACTACAGGTATTTGTTCGGGTTCACCCTAGCTGGTAGAAGCTTTAGATTCTGTCACGCTCCTCAAGGCTATACAGAAAGTCTGAGTATTTATAGTCAGGCATTGAAAAGTCAGCTGGATTCCTTGTCACTTCCCACAGGTAATGTATTATTCCAATATGTTGATGACCTGCTCATCGCCTCAGACACAGAACAAGGTTATTTATCTGAACATGGTCATAAGGTATCCCTTTCCGAATTTCAGTATTGTCGACAGGAGGTCACCTATTTAGATCACCTGCTGTCGAAGAATGGTAGGAGAGTGACCCCTGAATGCATCAGTACCATTGTTAAAATGTCTGTCCCGCAAACTCAATAAGATGTGCGTGCTTTCATAGGTATCACGTCCTATTGCAGGCAGTGGATACCTGGCTACTCGTTGCTTATTAATCCCCTGCTTGCACTAGCACTAAAAGATGTGCATGAACCCCTGCCTTGGACGCCAGAGTGTCAGCAGTCTTTTGAGCAATTAAAAATTGTGCTTTGCTTGGCTCCAGTGCTTGGTACCCCTAATTATGCAAAATGCTTCGTGTTGTATTTCCATGAGCTAGGTAGTTGTGCGCTTTCTGTTTTCTGTTTAACTTTGTTTTATTGACAATTTGCAAGAAGGAAACCACATACACAACTGATAACCCCGCACCCAAATCACATGTCATCCCCTCCCGGCATACGTTGCAGTCCAAGTTGGCTATGTGGAGGCACTCAAATGTCCATAGGGTACGCCTGTGAGGTTGGTTCTTGTCATAGCGTATCATGAGGCTTGCCCCCCACAACCATATCAGAAATTTAACAAACCAGTAACAGCCCCCCACCCCTCCCACCCCTGAACTGGTGTGCTTAGGGCCTGTCTCAGCTGTGGTCAATATGGGGAACGCTACCCTGAAAGCCAGTCAGGTAGCCTCTCTTGTCCCATCTGTTTCTGTGAGTCGGAGAAGACGAGGATACTTCGGGCAAGTTACTTCATTTAGCTCCGTAGCCAACAGGGACACTAGGGGCTGCCAAGTTCCTCTAAATCCCTCCTCGGAATTAGTAAGGGAAACATGGATCCTTTCCATCCCAAAGATATACCACAGCCTATGCAACCATCCCATGTATGTTGGTCGAGTCTGCGTCCCCCAATGTGATAAGATGTGTTGAAGTGCTGCCCCAAGGCCAGCCCCATCTGTTTCCCCCGTCGAGATTTCAAAGGATAGGTTAGTGGGTTAAGCAGCTCCAACACCACATAAACCGGAAACCACGGTATCTCCGTCTCGAACTGTCGATCAATATCCTCTAGTATCCTGGTCCAGTAACTCGTCAGTTCCTTACAGTCCAATAGCAGGTGTACTAGTGTGCCCTCTTCCTCGCATCCTCGCCAACAAGTCGGACTGCGGTCCGGATTCCCCTTATTCATGCGGGCTGGTGTCAAGTACCAGTAGGTGGCTATCTTGACCACAGCTTCCCTGCTGGCAGTATTGCGTGCCGTATGATTGGCCCTATAATATATGTCCCTCCACTCTTTCTCTGTAAGCTCCCTCCCCAATTCTCTCGCCCATCGTTTGTGGCTGGCAGTGGGTTGCGAAGGGGCTGGTGGGCGCAACATGTCATACAATTCAGAGATCATTTTCTTGTCTGTATGTTTCGTCACCAGCCATTTTTCGTATTTTGTTAGTGTCCTGCTCACTTTTGGCCGTATCTCTGGCTGTAGAAGCCAGTGGCAGAGTTAAAAGTACTGGAACCGATCCAATTCTGGAATGGCATAAATTTGTCGCACCTCTGAAAATGGAAGGATCCCATCCAGATCAAATAACGCTCTTTCATCCGTCCCCGGGCTGAACTTCCGCTTATCAAATAACTGAGTCATTAGGGAGGGGAAGGACGTCAACCCTCGTCTGGTGGCCACTCCATTCCACACTTGCAGCAAGGAATTTGTTATGGGCGAGCCCCTGAGGTTAGATTCCTATCCGCCTTCTTCAAGAAGGGGACTTTCCACAGGGAGCGTTTCGCCAGCGCCCTGTCCTGAAACAGCCACCTCTTTTTGGATTCCGAGCGACTCCACTCCACTCCACTAAATATCTTAGCTGTGCCGCTCTAAAATATTCCAACATGCACAGAATCTCTAGACCTCCCTCCTTCAGTGGCCTGTGACTGAGATCCCTGCGCATGCGAGGTCGCGCCCCAGCCCATACGAACTGCTGTATTGCCTGTTGTATCTTATGGATAGTTCCCGCTGGGGGCCAAACCCGTAGTGTCTGGAATAAGTACAGAGCCCTGGGGAGAATGGACATTTTGATCGCTGCAACCCGCCCCAGCAGCGACAGTTGGTGATGTTTCCATTGCTGAAGGTCCCTCGTGACCTGAGCGAGTAACTTGGAGTAGTTTAGCGTGACCTTCTGTGATATGGACGGGGCTAGATCCAGACCCAGGTATGGGACCAAATCCCAGACCTGTATCCCCTCGGAGGGCGCTATTCCCACATCTGACAACTCCCCCCGCAGGCCCAGCCAAAGAGTCATGGACTTCCCTACATTTACCCGAAAACCAGAGACCTGGCCAAAGGACTCCAATTCCCGTAAAAATGCCGGCACCGATTGCTACTGCTTCTCCAGGGTCGCAAGGATATCAGAAGCATAGAGGCTCACAGAGTGTCTCTCCCCGCCAAACGGGATGCCCAGAATCTCAGGGTTGTCTCTTATCGTCTGAGCCAATGGTTCAATATAAAGCGCAAAGAGGAGGGGCGATAGTGGGCACCCCTTCATCGTGCCCCGTTGAATCTCAAAAGGGCTAGACGCTATCCCATTGACCCTAATTGGCGCTGTGGGCGCACTGTAACAGCTCGCCACCCAAGCCCTGAACCGGTTTCCGAGACCAAAGTTGGCTAGAGTCTTGTCCAGAAAGTCCCAGTCCACCCGGTCGAATGCCTTCTTGGCGTCGACCGACAGCAAGAGAGCATCCATCTTCGTACGGTGGGCTTTATCAACAAGATGTAGAATGTGTTTGGTATTGTCGCTACTCTGCCGGTTGTGGATAAAACTGGATTGATCCAGTTCAATGATACCCGGCATCAGTGGACCAAGCCTGGCCGCCAAGACCCCAGTGAACAGCTTCAGGTCAACATTCTTCCCCATGACCCCCAGCATGACCCATTGTACTTGTGAATTCCCTCTTGAGTGTTGCTCAGACTCCGTCAAATATTTGGGCATTCACGTCCACTTGGATTCTGACCAGATTCTCCGTCTCAACTATGGGCAGGCAGTCGGGGCACTCGAGGCCCAGATGGAGAGATAGCTGCAACTCCCGCTGTCCACAGCAGGCATTATCAAGATGATTGTTCTCCCCAAATGTTGATATCTTTTTAATATATCGCCATCCCCCTTCCAAACAGTTTCCTTTTAAAGCTACGGTCGCACCTCACACGCCTAGTCTGGAGGGGTAAGCAGGCACGCATCTTCTGGCAGGCTCTCACCTTACCATATGAGAGGGGTGGGTACGGGGTTCCAAATTTCCAATTATATTATCTCGTGGCTCAATGCAGCTACGCCTTTGCATGGTATCACCCCGATGCCAGGATCCCATTCCTTCGCCAGGAGGCAGATTTTGTTCTTCCTGAATGGCTGTCTACGGTCTTGCCTTAGGGTGTGCCCAGGGACCCAACCGATATACAGACTGTTTCAACTACCAGCTGGGCATTGGATAAGCCTAAACGATATACACGGGAACCCAGGTGCTATACTCCTCGGCTCTTCCTCTCCCAAATTCCCGTTGGCTTCCTATAACTGGTGAGAAACTAGTGCAGCGCACACTAACCAAGATATCTCTAAGCTGGGTGACCTGTACCCCAGCGGGCATATCTTTTCAGCAACAGAGGATGGCTGCTTCCAAGATACTACTTTCTTGGATAGCTTTGTACTTAAGTGGCTTCATTCTGCTTTGCGGGCAACGCTCCCTGGGTTCACCCTTGAACCGGATTAATTCATTCCACTTTCCCTTATTATTGAGAGCGGGGTGCACCTTATACCCAAACTCTATAAGGCTTGCTCAAGGATGATCCTGATTATCGATGATAAAGTCCGCAGGGATTGGGAGGGTGCTTTAGGCCGCCCCATCACAGACGATCAATGGGCCAAGTGCTGTGCAGTCACGAAAGACATCTCATTAAATAGCCGGCATAAACTGCTAAATTTTAAGTTCCTGCACAGAATTGACATTACCCCTGCCAAAGCTCATAGACTCGATCCGACTAGGCCGCACACTTGCCGGAAATGCTGCGCCCGGATGCTGATTTCGCTCATCTCACCTGGACCTGCCCCACATTACAACCATATTGGGAGAAAGTTCACAAAACACTAGGCGACATGACCAATTTATTCTTCATCCCCACACCGGAAGTGGCACTTCTGGGTTATACGGTAAATTTCCCCAAAACTGTTCGGAAATTCGCATCCTGTAGCTAACTGTTAGCCAAGTGAGAATTTGCTATCCACTGGGGTCGTAGGACAGTCCCCACCTTGCAAAGTTGGTTGAATAGTCTGGCCTACTGCAACACCAATAGTGAAGTCTATTTCAGTACAATGCCCTGTTCCTCCTGTCCTAAGGACATTTGGGGTCCCTATAGGACCTACGTTGACTCCCTTTGAAATGCTTCTGACTCACTGGTAGAGTTGGGCATTGTCCCTGCAGGAGTAGGTTAGACGGTTATGGATACTTTCAGGATGGATTCCCCACACAGTACCAAGCCCTGTGGAGATGGGTTCCTCCTCCCCAGAAGGGTCTCTCACGCGGGGGTTGAGGCTGGGAGTGACTACGATACCTACTGCTGGACGGCGACTGGTTATATGCTGGGACTCTGGGGGGGCCTTGGAGATTGTATTGTCCTTCGAATTGCTACCTACCTGGCTGCTATTGTTCTCCTTCTTAGTTCAAGCCATGACAGACTTTATACTGTTATTTTTATGTTGCTGTATCTTTCTTGATTGCAATGTCACACAGTGAGCACCTATGATTATATTGATATGCTGTACTAAGCTGATCAATAAATAAAGTTAAAAAAAAAAACAAAAAACAGCTTCAGGTTGATGTTGAGGAGGGACACAGGGCGGTAGGAGCCGCATTTGGTTTTATCCTTCCCGGGCTTGGGAAGCACCACTATAGCGGCCGCTAACATATCAGGAGGGATTGTCCCGGACCCAGTAAAGGAGTTAAAAAGCCACGTCAGGACCGGGGTTAAAAGCTGACAAAAGGTCTTATAAAAACCGGCTGAAAAACCATCCGGCCCCGGCGATTTCAAAAGCTTGAGCCGGGAAATCGCCCCTATCACTTCTTCTATCCTGATCGGTGCCTCTAAGGCATCCGCCCCGTCCTTATTTAGTGCGGTCGTGTGTGCTTGTAAATATGACTCCATAGCAGGGCCCGGGTGCGGATCCCTCCGATAAAGGGCAGAGTAGAATTCCTGAAAGGCCTCCGCAATCTTGGCATCTTCTTCTACCATCTCCCCTGTAGCGCTCTCAAAAGCCTGGACTTTCAACTGCTGGTTGCGAGCCCTGAGCTTACTCGTCAACATACGCCCCGTCTTGTCCCCCCGATATAGTAGAAGTGTTTGAGTCAGAGGGCTGCATATTCGGCCCTATCTAAATCGAGCCCCGCCAGTTGTGCCCTTGCCGCCTTCAGTTGGCGCCAAACCCTAGGCGCGCCTGTCCTGCCGTGTACCCTTTCCAGTTCCAGCACTTGAGCCGTGTGATGATCCCATTTTTCTTTACGCTCCATATTTTCAGCCGCTGAGATGGCTTTCAATTCCCCCCGCACCACCGCCTTGAGTGCCCACCACAAAGTAGGTAGGGAAGTGTCAGGGGTGTCGTTCAACGTCAAGTAGTCTGTAATGCATTTATGAAGCTGTTGTGTCACTCCCTTCCTGCGCAACATGTTTTCTCAAAGGTGCCAACACCCTTTCTGCCTATGAATTGGGGGCACCCTAATAGCCACCGTCACTGCGTCGTGATCCGACAGGGCTGCCGGGGTGATGTTCACTACGTCCGCTAACTCATTCTTTTCAGTGGTGCCTAACAGTTAGTCAAGTCAGGCATAGATGTGGTGTGCATGTGAATAGAAAGAAAATTGTGAGGAGTGTGGATGAGCTACCCGCCATATGTCCACCAACCCCCTCAATTGCAGCCATTCCTTCCCTGCCGAGCCCCCTATCCACAGTCTATAAGCTAAGAGGCGACCCTTCACTTCCGCCACTCTGTCCCCTACTTTCCCAGCAAATCGCTTGGCGACTAATATGGCCACCCCTGCTGTGGAAGAAAAGAATAGTTGGGGAAAAGCCCGGGACTTCATCCGATGCCAATCTTTAGGGAGGAAATGGGTCTCCTGAATGAGACACACATCATCCCCCAGGTTCTCCAAATGGGACAATATTGATTTTCGTTTAATAGGGTTGTTAAGCCCCTTCACATTGAAGGTGACTACCGGAAGGATGGAATGTGACATGGGACCATTGTGGAACCTGCCTGCATCATCTGTGTGTCCCTGATCTCCTCATGTGCGAACGTGTCCCCTGTTGCCGCTGCGCTAAGCGACCCTGATCCAACCCCCTGTTTCCTCGCCCATTTCTTTAGCACACCAGTTCCCCTCCTCCCCTCCATAACCTCAACTTAGAATCCCCAACCCCCCAAAATTGTCCATTGCCCACTGACCAAAGTTGCAGGCACTTGGAGAAAAAAGAAATAGGGAGAATTTGTGGACCAAGTTTCCCCGGCCCCCGCCCCCAGCAGCCCCCCCCCCGGCCAACTTAACTACAATGCATATGTTTGCCCTCTGTTAAAGTCACGAGCCATCTTGGGATGCTGTGTCCTTGAGGACCGTTTCTAGAGCCGTCTGTCTCTCCTGCGCTATAGTGTTAGGGTCCGGCCCCAGCCCATGAGTAGGTGAGCGTCTCTGCCAAACTCTCTGCCACCGCTTCCCAGATGGCCTCCACTCCTGGCCAGCCGCCTCCCCCGGGCTATGGTGCTCCAAACCTAGGAGCTTGCATGCTTCTTGGAGAGATTGGATCTTGTAGAGCATGACATTCCATTTGAAAATCAAGCAAAAGGGATGGCCCCAAGAGTAAGCCACCCCCTGTTCTCTCAGGTGTGCGGTCACCCCTTTAAATTCTCTCCTTTTCTGCAGAGTTATGGAGGCCAGGTCTTGGTAGAGAGCGATGGAGTGTCCTTGATATTTGACCATCTGCTTCGCCCTGGCCTCTCGTAAGATGCGCTCCTTGAGGGAGAAATCTGGAAGGAAGGATAAGATGTCCGGTGGATGGGTGGGAGCCCGTCGTCTCAAGCCCACTCTGTGCGCCCGGTCAATAGGGATTTCAAAGTCCGGCGGGACTCCCAGGATGTCTCGGAACAGCCCTTGCAGGTATTGAGTCATATCGGATCCCTCTTCGTCCAGAGGGACTCCCCACACGTGGATGTTATTCCATCTAGAGCGGTTTTGAGGGCCTCTGTGTGCGCCTGCAGGTCAATCTGTTGCTCCCTTAAGCGAATCACCTCTTGCTGAAGCTGCTCCACTTCCTCATCCCTGGTCTGCTCGTGTTCCTCTATGGCAGCTACTCTTTACGCAATCGCATCCACATCGCGGCGTATCTCCTTCACTTCCCCCGCCACCTCGCTTTTGAGCGTCTGGAAGTCCTCCCTCAAGGTATTAAAGAGTGACTCCAGGAAGCAGCGAGTAATCGGGACATCTGCTCCCTCCGGGTCCAACTGCGATGCTGGTGCCGGGGATGACCGGCCCCCCCTTCTCCCCCGATAGGGCACCTTTCGAGAGCATCTCCTTCAATGTCCAGTCTTTCTTCCCTCTCACCAAGGATATTACTGTATTCCGGAGCCGGGCTCCAGGAAAGGGCCACTCCTCCTTGCCTACTGAGCTAGCACAGGCCCTCTGCACCCCTCGATGTCCCAGGCCTCTTACCCGCCCGTGCCCTCCAGCCGGTGTGTTTGGCCGGAGGGTCGTATCTCTCGTTGCGGCGCTCGTTGCCCTCAGAGCCCGTCCGTCCCGTGGTAGGACCTTCGGCCCCCCGCTCCTCGCACCAGCACTGTCAGGAACGCCTCCTAGGTCCTTAGCCTCGGAAGGTCAGAACCGGCTCTTCAGTGTTGTGCTCCATCAATGTTCTACTAGTGAAGTGCAGTCAAGCCCAACCAGGCGGCCACTCTCCAGGCTCCACAGGCCCCCGTGCGCCAGTCGATTACCCTGGCCGACTGCTGTGAGAAGGGGCCCTAGCAGTGTGGGTCGCCTCGCTGGTCGTCCGTGCCCCTTTATCTGGTTGTGCTGCTGGGCCTCGCCGAGCCCCCCCTCCTGATGCCGGTCACCTCGGGCTCGGAGTTCAGTGCCTTAGGCCCCAGGCCATCCCACCACGAGCTATTGCTTTGGAGGCTCGGCCTCCTGGCTCACTTCCTCCACGCTGCGCTGATCCGGATCCCGCCGACCCACCCCAGTACTCCGCCTCCGCCAGGATGTCACCGCAATGCCCCCTGCCCGGGTGGTGCTGGGCCACGACAGGCCCCTTCTAAGCTGTGGCCATTCCAAATGTGAGGAGCGCTCCCCTCCACAGGGCAGGATCGGGTGGGGGAGTCCAGCGACAGCCCCAGCACCAGTCACGTTTCTATCGGTGGCCCTCTCTGTTGCCCCCAGGCCCGGTGTCAGGAAAGCTCCCCGCTGAGATCAAGAGGTGGGGCCCCCTCCTCGTTGGGGCTCACCATGTCCCTCAGGGTCGCTCTGGGGCAGTGCCGGTCTTCCCGCCCGATGCTCCCGCCGGGACTTGGCTCCTCTGCTTGCCACTGGGGTGCGTCCCTCTGCCGCCGCCAGGTGATATCCCTGGCCGAATACTGGCTGCCTCCAATCACCGCACGGCGGCTCGGCCCACTGCTGCCTCACATCGGGGACCGCTGCTGCACTCGCGGCCTCTCCGTCTCCGGTAACTGCCGGGGCACGAGGCCACCTGCCGGACCTGCCAGCCGCTGTGGTGTTACCGGGCTCACCAGCACGCCCTGCCGCTGTCGTGCTGAGTCAGCCTTGCACCGATTTCCTCACCTCCTGGTTTGCTGTCAGCTTGTAGGGCCAGGCCACCGTGCTCCTGTGTGCAATTAGCTGCGGCAGCAGGCCTGGCTGGGACCGGGCGCCATTTTCTCGTCCCGCTGTTCCGCGCCTCATGGCCTGCTGCATCCGCTGACCGTGCACCCAGCCCCGTATTTCACACCTCCGAGGGTGCCCACGAGCGGACGCCTCCTTTTCTTCCAACGGGGTCGTCTCTCATGGGGTCCAAAGCGCTAAAGTGATCGATTGAAGCAGCCAGGAGCAGGGAGTCGCATTGAAATACGTCTGACCAGCCCGCCATCTTGGCCACGCCCCTGCTTTCTGTTTTAACACAAAAATTCGGGGATAAGCAACGACCGTGTGCTTATTTCTCTGCTGTCAACCAAGCCCTCCCAAGGTGTCAAAGAGCGGTCGCAGCTGTGGCTGTCTCGATAAGGCAATCGGCTGGACTCGTACTTGATATTGACCTCACAGTTCTGGTACCCCATGCTGTGGATACACTTTTGAATAAGACAAGGACTAAGCACCTAACCAGTGCACGTCTGCTTTCAAAAGCACTTTACGATCAAACGCTGTGCCACTATGAATCCAGCCACGTTACTACCCTCGCTTCTGAGAATGAGGAGATTGACATATATGATTGTATCTTCCAGACGGAAGAATAGACAAAGGGAAGGGTAGACTGGAGTGATGTTCTCTTATCTGACCCCCAAGAGGAACTATATGTCGATGGCTCTTGTTTCAAATTACCAGATGGCACCACCACTGCAGCATACGCAATTAGTACGCTGCACACAGTAGTTGAGACATCATGAGTTCCTTATCAGTCCGCCCAGGCAGCTGAGTTAGTCGAGCTTGTGAATTGAGTGAGGGATTGGTTGTTAATATTTTTACTGACAGACAGTACGTCTTCGGGGTCGCCCATAATTTTGGGCAGCTCGGGGCAGAGAGAGAGTTCCTTACCTCCCATGGGACACGGATTCAGCATGGTCCTCTTATATATTGTATTGTAATTGCATTTGTAGAGCGCTTACTACCCCTGACGAGGCGTCGAAGCGCTTTTCGGCGAGTAGCACGCGACTCCGGGACCCATAGAGGATTAGTGTTGAATTAGTATAGTGAAACATGCAAATACATTTTAAGTGGTGGATATGTTAGTCAGTTATTTGGATTCGGAAGGATAGCAGAAAGATAGAAGAGGAAAAAAGGTTTGTATTTATATAGCGCTTCTTTCACCTTTTTTTTTTTGGCGTGTTGCACGCTACTCCGGAAACCCATAAAGGATTAGTGGTGAACTAGTATGGTGAAATTTGAAAGTAATTTGAGTGGTGGATTTTAGTCAATTATTTGGAGTGAGAAGGATAGCGGAGGGATAGAAGGGAAAGAAAGGTTTGCATTCATATAGCATCTGTTACCCCTGATGGGGTGTTGAAGCACTTTTCTGGCGAGTTGCACGCTACTCCGGAAACCCATAAAGGATTAGTGTTGAAAATTAATATAGTGAAATATGAAGTAATTTGAGTGGTGGATATGTTAGTCAGTTATTTGGATTGAGAAGGGTTGGGAAGGGGTAAAATAGGGAGAAATGTTTGCATTTATATAGCGCTTGTAACCCTGATGAGGTGTTGAAACGCTTTGTTGGCGAGTAGCACGCTACTCTGGAACCCATAAAGGATTAGTGGTGAATTTGTATAGTGAAATATTAAATTAGAGAAGTGAACATGTTAGTCTGTTATTTTGATTGAGAAGGTAGTGGAGGGATAGAAGAGTAGAGGATTTCTTTTTTTTAGATCATAGCAGTAGGAGGAGGCTTTTGGATGAGTAAAAAGGGTTTTTGGAGGGGAAGAGTCAGACGAAGAGTTTAGAAAGGTTTGTTTTGGGGGACCGATATAGTAAAAGAAGTGTCAGATGATGCAAGGAGGGGTAGAGTGGAGAGAGTCAAGAAAGGGTTATTTTGGGGAACATAGTAGTGTTATGGGGTTTGGAATAAATGAGAGAGTGGGTGTAGAGGATGTAATGATAGATGTATAGGGTGAGAGATAGGGTAGTGCATTGGAAAGATTAGTAGAAAGAAGTTTGAGATAAGTCAGAAAGTTGGGCTAGAAGATATATTGAGAGAAGTATAGGCTGATACATAGGGAAATGCTAAATTAGAAGAAAGTGATAAATATATAGATCCATAAGTACATTGAAAGTATATAGATGCATAAAGGAGGTAAGTATATGCAGATTAAAGATAAAAGATATTGATAGAGGTACGGGATGAGAAATAGGGTAGGGCATTGGATATGCTTTTCAGGAGAAAAGTAAGAGACACACAGATCCAAGTACATGGAGGTACATAGATGAACAATGGAAGCAAGTACATGTAGACCAAAGATGTTTTTTTTTTTTTAAACAACATAATTATTCTACATGTTTATAAAGAGCAATACACAGAGATAGGTACATATCTATAATGAATTTAATGCTTATATACAGAGGGACACATACATAGGGTGGGTATTAATGAATGGGAAAATGGGCAGCATTTCTGGCCCAGGTCCCGATCAGTCTCGAACAGGCTCAAACAGGCACTCACCCTTGTCCTCTCCAGCATTAAAATGAATATTTCAATGAAATGATTGTATCTATTTGATTGCACATCTTATACGTTGTTTGTCGGGGGCAGAGAACGGGGGTATTTGCTTCAAACATTTATAGTTAAGAATGGGTTTGGATTTTGACACAATATACAAAACACTAAAGTTGAAGAAAACGAAAAATCACAGAGAATTTGAAGCAAAGTGGCAGACTTATTTGACATTGGTTGAATACGGCAACTAAAATCCCAAAACCCCTGTTAAGAAAGTATTTTCTATCTGTTGATAAACTAAGCAATAAGGGATAATGGCTTTGCTTAGAATAGCAAGTGATGCATAATGGAGCACAGTTCTAAGTAGATACCCACGTCTCCTCTTGAGTAAGAGCACCTACACTTAAAGAATGAAAACGCCTAATACTTTGGCAACAATTGTTCTTTAGGTGTCTAATTTCTACAGTATTCTTTAAAACTCATCTACCAGGCACCCGGTAATCAAAGTTTTAAACACGATCATCTAGATAGCTGTAAATCTTCTAGAATTTAGTAACAAAATCTATATCTATATCATTATGAAACAGTAAAATAAAATTAGAAATCATTATTTCAAAAATTTATAGAGAGAAAACAAGAAAGTAATGAAAGAATACATTAATTAATATCAGCCACTGTGCCACTACAGCCAAGAACATCTTATACAAATGAGCCATGGCCCTAATCCAAAAGGATCAGTGTAGTCCCTAACTCCAAACATTCTAACCATCACTTTTCGCTAGGTTTAATGGGTTTCCTAAATATGAGCGGATTGCCCAGTGGTGGGTTCCACGGCAAATATGCCATTGTTCGGCCGCAACGTTTTTCACGTAAATATAGTTTTGCCACATAAACCATCATCTGCTGCATAATCTGCAGATTACACCATAAAACTATTTGTTTGTAAGTCAAATCGTTCAAAAGTTACTAAAAATGCAGCAATACATGTTGCTGCGCAGTGGAATATCCTTTGTAAAGCTTTCCTGGTCACCTTTCTATTGCTTATTGCTTTATTTGGGTGTTAAACTAGCACTAATGAGATGTAACCAATGTCCAGACAGTGTTAACAAGTGGGAAAATAGGATAATGATGAAGTGATACTATCACAAAATGTGCTGCATTAAGCTGCATAATGTGTCTTTTCTTGCTGCATAATGTACTAAACCCTTCCGCATATGGCACAAACTACACCTAACTGATAATACCCAGCACGCCAGAAACTATCTGGGGATACTTGTGTTCCTGTACAGAGAGAACGTGGCATGGCAATTCAGCCTTGATCATCTGTGGTGGAGAAGGGCCGTGACTGATTTGAACATGGTTAGTTCTGGTCTGTAATGGCACAAGGGAGCTGAAAAGGATGGATAGGCATGCCGACTGCAAACACATCAGAATGACATAAAGAAGTCACACTTGTTCAGCAAGTACATACTATTACTGACCGGGAAGGGAAGACTCAGTTCAGTTTTAGGTAGGAAACAATCAAGCTGGATTGGACTTTCTTTTTCTCTATTAATATTTGACAGAGTATACTCATAACAGTCGTTCACCTGGTTTCAGAACGTAAAGACAGGTTCAATATGATTCTGTAGAAGCAGAATTGGAACAAAATGCTGGAGATACAAGTGCAGTCCACTACTCAATGGAATGTATCATACAGTATGAATGGGAGCAGCCTCGCCATATTCTCACAGAGCTTCTTATCAAATTAAGCGAGACTGCTAGTATGGTGAGCAATGCAGTCCCACAACCTTTCCAGCCCATGTGTTCAATCTGTCTGCCATGGTCTTCGGGCATCCTCTCATAAACAACAACAAAGCCTAAATTAAGTAGAAAAATGACAGAGCTTTTCAAATTTAAAGTGGTGTATTTATTGAAATATATGCCATGTAAACTGCTGAAGTCATTTCTTCAGAGGTCTTTTAATAGCAAGTAAAAAACAATCATTAAACGTAGATATACCTACGTTTTATGACCTGCAGCGTGAGCTTTTTTCTCCACTCAGCACTTTAAGTCTAACTTTAATGATTGTATTTACTTGTCATCTAACTTTAATGATTGTATTTACTTAATAGGCTTCTGTCCGCTTTGACACTTCCTAAGAAATTGGCCATAATGAAGTGCAGCACCCATAAGAAAGTTACTGACGATGTGGGTAAGGGGAACGATTTTGCAGATCAGACAGCTAACGAAACAGCTCGAACAAAGATGAAAACAAAGTTTGTAGCAGGTCCCGCCAAATGGGTGCCCGAGTTCTCCATGTTTGAGGAAACACTTGAAAATGTGAAGGAGATACAGAGTGAGGCCACGTTAGAGGAATTAGTAGTGTGGCAAGAAAGTACAGCGAACTTGAATGATGAGGGATGTTGCATTGATAAGTCATGGAAGCAAAGATGGATGTTGCCAGATCCATATGTCCTTCCTGTAGTGACAATGGCCCACGGCCCAGCCCATATCAGTGCTAAGGGTATTTGCAAGCTGTTAGACCCCGTATGGCAAAATGACACCATCTCCAAGACAGCTACACATTTAGTGAAATATTGCATGGTGTGCGTGATGCACAATCCTGGCAAGAGTGTCACTACTCCACCCAGTAATTTTGCACCTCCCACTTTCTCTTTTGAGGTCCTTCAAATGGACTTTATTGAAATAGACAGGGTCAATAGTTTGAAGTATGTGTTGGTGGTTGTTTGTGCGTTCAGTAAATGGGTTGAGGCTTACCCCACTAAAGAGAATACAGCCATTGCGACTGCAAAGATACTCCTGAAGGAGTTATTTCCTCATTTCGGCTTACCCCCATTTGATCTGGAGTGATAACAAAGTAATTTCAATGCCAAAGTTATTCAGTTAGTTTGTGAAGGACTACACATCAGACAGAAGTTTCATGCTGCGAATCACCCCCAGTCAGCAGGTTTGGTTGAGAAGTACAATGGTACTCTCAAACTGAAGTTGGCAAAGAATCAGGTGACGACAGGGTTACAGCGGCCAGATGCTTTATCATTAGCTCTTTTGTCAACGAGAACAACAGCACAGTCTAGAACAGGGTTGTCACCCTACGAGGTTATGTTTGGACAACCGGCAAATGTCTGGGGCTTCCCGTGGCCGCATAGGTTCTCGGAGATTGAGTATCCATTTTTGACAGATTATCTCTATAAATGAACTGAAAACATGTGTTCTATTCACCAACAGATACACAAGTCCCTTCCACCTGTACCCGAGGGGCCGGGACATGATATTCGGCCCGGTTCTTTTGTCCTGGTGAAGAACTTCCAGTGGAACAAGAATTTGGAGCCCCACTGGAAGGGACCTGTACAGGTCCTCCTTGCTACCCGCACAGCTGTGAAGGTCACCGGCCAAAACAATTGTATATATTCAAGCCACTGCCGCAGAGTACCCCTGCCCTTGCTCTATGATCAGTGGGTAAAGGAGGGCATTGGGGACTCTGAGCATGAGAAGGTCCCTCAGTTCATCCCATTCAGCGATGCGATTCTAACGTGGACCCAAACGGATGCCAAAAATGATGAAGTGCTAAATTTGGCAGTCCCTCCAGAGATCAGAGCCATTAAGGAGCCCCTTTCCGCTGACCCCTCTGTGCCTGAGCCCCTTTTCGTTGACCCCTCTGTGCCTGGAGTCACCAGGTACAATTTGCACCCTCGGTTGAAGAATAGTGCACGAAAGGAGAAGTCAGACTAGTCAGGAATGGATTGTTCAAGTTAGGGTGTACTTTGCTGTAGTACCAACAGTGTTAGTTTAGGGGGAGGCGAGATTGGTGCACTGTTCCGACATTGGACAGGATAAATCGAATGTGCTCTCACTTGGGGGGGTACATTATCCTATATGACGTGGGATTCATCGAGAGCTAGGACTGAGCAACTCCACTGCAGGTGCTCAAGAGCACCAACGTTGATGAACAATAGGAGTCTACCAGTGAGGCTCTGACGGACACTGGGAACACTTGCCCTTGCCATCAGTTTTATTGCATTCCTTTTTCCTTGCTTCATAATGTATCCGTTTGGTGGACCCATTGAGGAGGAGGAGAAACAGCCATTTGCATCACCATGACTAGCGCAACAGGGCTGGTTCAAAAAGAGTAAAATTGTTTTTGCATCAATAGTTGCGATTGCACTAATAATTGTATTGGGAATATCCTGGTTTCTGGATGAGAAGTATCCTGTACACTCCTTGGTTGGTGCAACTCCCATTCCCCCTGAACACATTTTTGTCACTTTGGCCCCTCACAAAGGAGAGCACCGAAAGTCTTATACAGATAATGTATTTAAACAAATGTTGCATCAGGCTCATGAGGTGTCTAATACCACTAATTGTTGGATTTGTGGATTGCTTCCCTCAGTGACTCATAAAAGTGATAATTAGTTGTCCATGCCACTGTCATACATCAGTAGTTGCAAGGGTTGGTTTGAATTGCTCAGTAGGGTGCGTCTCCATACCCAAAACTCTACTCTGGATAGGACATGTATTGATTCTCACACTATGGTACAGAATGTACATTTCCATCACAGGGTTCCCCCCCATAGGACCGTCAGGACAAGAAACGTTTGGTAAATTGCTTTTAAGATCCTGTATGAACGCATACAAAAGAGTAAAGAACGAGACATGGTTTTGAATGGAAATGACTGATTTACAAGGGTTTCACACATCTGAGTACTTCCAATTTTTCCAGGTTTGTAATGTTACCCAGGACCAGCCGATACCAGTGTCAGTGGTCAACACAACAGCTAGTTTCTGTGTCCAGGGGACCAGAAGGATAAAGGTGGGGGAGAGCAGATGCAATTCCACATACAGATTGAGAACGACCGATAGTCCGCCCTTAATACCACCCCCTAATGTATATTTTGTCTGTGGATCCCAAGCTTATGCCTGGCTCCCGAGGGGATGGTCAGGCAGGTGTTATCTCTCTTTCCTCCCTCCCTCTGTGTATATAGCTCAATCCAGTTACCATAAAGATCATCAGCTGCAGCGTAGGAGTGTATACTTGCCCTGAGTCTGAAGGGTAATTGACACGAAAGATATAGATCAGATAGATACCACCTTATAACAGTTTGAGGATGCCATGAAGGGATCGTACCTTTTTGGGGCCCCATCTCCAATAGCCTTAACATTCGTCGACTCACAAGAGTTGTGGAAGGGGTTATTAATACAACAGCAGGGATACTGACTAACATCACTGCTGAGCTCCAGGCTACGAGGCTCGTTACTTTACAAAACCGGATGGTGTTAGACATCATCCTTGCTGTTTGGGGAGGGGCCTGTCACATAATTGGCAGTAGCTGTTGTGTTTACATGCCAGACCACGCCCCCAGTGTGTATAAGGCTATACAAAAATTGAATAGACTGTCATGAGACCTACACCAAGAGACAGATACTTGAACATTATCGGGGTGGTTCTGGAATATGCTAACAACGTGGGGTTGGAAGATCCTTATCTTCTTGGTTGCAGTTGCTGGTATTATCTTTAAATGTTGCCTTTGCATACACTGCCTCCCAGCTTGTTGCACTTATTGTGTAAGTGCTCTGACACCCAAGCCAAAGATATCAGCCCATGACACTAATGCTGCAATCATGTTGCAGAAAGATATTAACGACATTATGCTGATTGATGAGGGTATCTTTGACTATTGACTATGCACACTTCAGCTTGAAGTGGTAGCTCTTATTCCTGCAATATGTTATCTGTTTCTAGGTAGTAATATAAAGGTTTAACAAATGCTAAAAGGAGGGTCTGTTGGAATAAAAATGTTTTAGCTGTGTTGTTCATGCTTTGTACATCTTCAATTAGCATTCGTGGCACCATTTTATATTCGGCAGTCATTTTGAGCCATGATTTCTGTCTTTCTGCCCCAGCTGAAAGCAGCTGCAATCGTTTTCGTTTCTCCAAGGTTGAGCCTTGCTGTACTAATTAATACATTGTTCTTATTACTGCATACCTTTCCAACTAGATAGGCCTGCTCCCACCCTTAGAGCAGCGGGCACAGGAAGCGTGACCTTGGCACTGAGATAGCATGTGCCCGGTCGCAGGATTGAATTCATCCTTCTGTATCTCCTCTGTTCACCAGCTACCAACTGGAAATTTCCAGTCATGGCGTGTCTTTTTTGGTTCTGAATTGTACATAATGTATCGCCATGCTTGCTGAAGTCAGTCCCTCTGCAGCAATCCCAGGAGGCTGGTCAGACTGGACTCCACTCGAGTGTACCTGAATAAATATGCTTGGTTTGTATTCTCTACTGTATGACCGACTCTTCATTTGTATAGAAGGCTGAGAGGTGGTCGCGAGTGACCCGGGTGGCCCTAATCGGGCCACTTCCTTCAACTGTGAGAGTAGGTGAGTTGATGCAGCTCGAGGATGTTTCATTTGGGCCAGTTACACATGGTAATTGTGCCGTAGAAGCTGCGAGTGTGGGGCTGGTGTCTTAAGAGCTGATTTATGTGGCAGCAATTCATTTGGTAGTTGAGCATTGCATTGTATTTGCATTTCTACAGTGCGTTATCACCCCTTGTGATGCCTGGCAATAGTCCAGAAGGAGTTTATGCACATGGGGATCGTGCATGTTAAGATTGTGCACTTGGACCAGTACATGTCGGGGTACTTCCTACGAAATTGGTTTGTTTGAGGTTATGCAAGGAGTAGGGTGACCAAACATCCTGGATTTCCTCAGACGTTCCCAGTTGTTTAATGCCTGTCCTGACATCCTGACACTTTAATCAATATTAAATATATGTCTAGGTTTAGGGGGAAGTTCAGGTGAGCATGAGCACTACAGGTAAAATATTCCTCATGCTTACATCTCTTTCGGACCTTTCCTTGCATGCATGATGGGAGGAAGACAGGCGTCCCTCTGCTGCCACAGTGACTACCTTTTCTTACTGCTCCACCGGGAGAAGTGGTATCCGACGAGCTTGATATGTGTCATGGTACTTATGTGCCCTGTGCTTTTTTGAAAAACCTTTGCAATAATGTTTTCGTTTTGATGCATGCAAAGGAAATGTCACAGTTCCGGAGAAAAAAGACTAGAGGTGGGCAACGAGCATGGCAAATATGATCACATGTGCACATCCGCCAAAATACTGCACTTCACTGAGCCAATAGTTTACTTTGTCAATGCGTTTTCTTTATTCTTTCTATTATTTATCTTTTCTATTTTTTCAATCACCCTTTTGTGTTTAAACTATATCTTCAGGCAGGTCCGAGTAAACCAAAGCCAACAGTACCTTTTCTCTGTGCATACAAGAATGTTTTACTGCAATGCACATTAAAACATAGGGCCAGATTAATGAACCGCCGTACCTGCGTTGGCAGTCTGACGACTGCCACACTAGGGGACCGCCCGTAGTATTCTTACTGTGGTGGTTGGGCCACCACAAGACCACTGGCATTGCCGGCACCAATGATCTTTCTGGTCCAGTGGTATTTCACAGGCAGGAAAATGCTGGTGGTTCTGCTGCCGGCACTGCCGAGCATATTCCAAGTTGCCATTTCATCACCCTTTTCATGGCAGTGAACCCGCCATAAAAAGGGTGGTGGAATGTCAACAAAGGGGGCCTTGCAGTTACAGGGTCCCCTGCCAGATTTGTGCCTCGGGTGCATGTAGGGAGGCACATGTAGTGCCCCCCTGGATTTGCACCCCTCCCGCACAGTTTGGCTTCTATGCCACACTGTGTAGAAAGGTGCAGTCAGCGCTCTGACTGAGGCAGCCTGCATGATAAGCTCTTCTATGAGCCAGACAGACCGCTGCTGTCAGACCATCGCAGGACAGCCTGCCAGACCAGGATTTAACTCCTATTCTGGCAGGGGGGCAGTCACACCACAGCTTTGGCGGTGCTACAGCGGACGGTGCATGTAGGACCACCAAACTCGTAATCAGGTCCCAAAAAAGGCTTCTGTATCTGGGTGGGTGGTACTTGCAGAGTTTCGCTCCGTGGAATTCGGCAGAGTTCCGTGAACAGGCGGTAATTGTCACATCGTACAGATTTTTCGCGCCAGGAGCTTGAACTGCGCTAAAAAATCAGTACGAACTGCACCATGCGGCGCACCAGAGAGTGCTGCTTCTCGAGTTGGTTTTGCTGCTGCTCGAATTGTTGTCTACTCGATTGGCAGCTTTCTCACCGCGAACGGTCACAAGTGCCCACGTTGGGAAAATCTCACCAGGTAACCTCCTAGCACCCGAAAATCACGCCAGGGGATGCCAGTTCTCACTCACCCTCGTCAACTTACCTTGGGCAAGCCACATGTGAGAAAAAACTCCACCATGCAGCAGTTGGTAGAATTTGGCCGGAACTGAGTGGCTATAACTCCCCCGGCGGAGCGGAATTTATCACCCACCCCACTTCTGTTTCAAGTACATCTACCTGTTAGTATGCACGTGTACTGTTCTATTAAAATAATATGCAATGTTTATTTTTTTGGTTTTTCATTTCGTTTTTTAATTGCAAGCATATGCCTGACACTTTTTTTTTCAATTTTGTGGCATATATTTACATTAATACTTTAAAAAAAATAATTAACCAACGCT
Source organism: Triturus cristatus (assembly GCF_964204655.1). Classification (NCBI taxonomy): domain Eukaryota; kingdom Metazoa; phylum Chordata; class Amphibia; order Caudata; family Salamandridae; genus Triturus; species Triturus cristatus. The sequence goes on along the minus strand of NC_140590.1, from coordinate 728,841,733 downwards.
CCAGCTTGCTAAAGCCAAAACAATTGACTTTGACAGTGTTTGTTTACTGTGTGATTATTACAAAAAAGTAAAGTGCATGTAGCAATGTCTCTTGAGATGCGTTCTACCACAAGCCCTATGTCGGTAACTTTTATAGGTGGAGCCCCAGGCTAGCACTGCCATTTTGTATTTATACTTCTACATCTATAGCCAGTACATCTATAGCCAGTCTTGTTTTTTTTATTTTAAAAATCTGGTCACGGGACGAATTCAGATTTGGTGCTGTGGGGATCAGTGACAGCTGGTGCAGGTAAGAGCGGTGGGGAGGGGTTGACAGACGACGACGAGGGAAAATAAAATTTTAAAAAAGAAAACCACTTACTTTGCGCTCGCCATATCTGCCTTTAAGAAATCGTGATGTCGCCTTTAAATAGGTCCTGACCTTCCTTGCACCTCACAGGGTGCGCATCATGAGCCAGCCCAACACCACGGGGTGAGAGGTCAACACCTGCACTTGCAGCACTCTCGACCCTCTGGTCCTCTCCTAAACTGTCGTCCCCAAAGATCATGCATACATAGACCTCTTGTGCCCTGCCATATTTGTTTAGTCACTTGCACTATGCGGTTGTCACCAGCGTTGTAGGTTGCACATCTGCACGCCCACAAAGGCTTTTACCTGCAGATGGAAGTATTCCTGGCTCTCAATATGGTTTTGGGGAAGAGTAATTGTATATTTCTTCTTTTCCTTCCACATTCTTCTAATCTTTCTCCTGTGTAACTTTTAAAATGATTTCCGTGCACTAATGGAATGAGAGGTACTGTTGTGGACAGTCAAACTGAGACAGTTATTTGAGTGCTGTACATTGTGCTGGTATAAACTAGATGTGTGCTTTAATGTTTATTGCATTACTCTGTGGATTTTCGAAATGTCGCCTAGCATAACCGTAGTAGTGGCAGCCAGGGCTTTAAGTGAGCCGGGTCTCACCGGATATGAGCACCAGCAGTCTTTTAAGGGGGCCTCGAAACGGGTCTCTATCGGGCTCTGTTTTGTGCCCTGGCACAGGCGGTCCGTTTTTTTTCTCCAGACTGCAATGACAGCAGGCACATCGATGTGCACGTGGTGAGCGTTGTAGAGAAAGGGAAATCCTTTAAAGGGAGTCGTTTTCTCTCTGGATTTCCCTTCTCTTTTCGAAACTCAGGAGCAGCAACATTGTCAGGTGCACCCGGGCTTTAAGTGGAAGCTTTTTCAATATCATATACAAGCCATAGTTGCTGCTTATTTATCTTATGCAACTAACAACCATTGACAGAGCCAATAGTCCTGACTTGTAGATATGATGTGACTTGTTGTATCATATATCCAGAAGCAATGACAGGAACACCAAAATACATGTTGGGCGGCACACTGTGCTAAACACAGATTCTTAGCTTACGTGTTTTTAATCCACGCCCTTAATTACATTGACGACGTCCCTTTGAGAGACCCTCAGTTTTTTCATCCCACTTAAAGCCCTGGTGGCAGCCATGTTCTTGCTCAAAACTAAATCAATGCTACCTTAAAGCTACTCTTCTCTCTTCACAGCTCAATGTCTTCAGGAGTTTAGTTCTTACCGAAGAGTTAGATCAGGGGTGGGCAAATGTCACTGCTCCCTCATAAGTGTTACTACATAATTTACAGAATCTGCCACCTCGTGACGCATCTTTTGGCGTAAGGGCAGCGCATTGCCGGAGTCGTGTCGCAAGCGCGACGCAACTCCAGCAATGGTCAGGAATGCCTATTCCCACTACACTGTGTCACTCCTTACGCCTGCTTCAAGCAGGCCCAAGGTTTTGACGCAGTGGCGTCATAAAAGTGACTGAGAGAAATCTTGTAGATTTCACTGCGTCACTTTTACGAGGCTTTTTTGCGTCGGAACGCACACCCTGCATACATTGGTATAATGTAGCGCAGGGCTTCACAACGTGACGCATCTCCCTAGATGCGTCACGTTGTAAATATGTCGCAACATGGCGCATTGTTTACGACGACGCTGCGCCACAGAAGTGATGCAGCGGCGCCGTAAAGTTGTTGCAAGGGGCTTGTAAATCAGCCCCTGAAACTTTAGCTATTGGCATTATCGGATGCAGGGTTTTCCCATAAAAAGGATGCGAAAAGTTCTTGAGGAAAGCTGCAACAGTGAAGATCTGAGGCTGAGCTAGCCATGCATAGAAATGAGGCTTGTGCACGTCAGCGGCGAGAGAACTCAAACAAGTTAATATAACATGGGCATGCAAACTGGCTGTGGGTTAAAAAACATAGCAGTTGTTTATTCAGTATTGTACAACTTCTTTGCAGTGAACTGTGCTGAGGTTACAAGCAGCCCAGGTCAATGGCGGTCGCTTCTTCTAAATGAAATAGGTTTCGCATTTACAAGTTTGAGCTATTGGCATTGGAAATGACAATGCCTTTTATTTGTGTTAATTATCCGATAAATAAAAGGCATTGTCATTTACAATGCCAATAGCTTAAATTCTATTGCATTGCAAATGCTTGTTCTATAATGGCCTTTGCTGCATCTAGTTCTGACCAATGTTATGATCGATCTTGCTTTTAAATGAACCAGTGTTCCGAGTTTTTTACCCAGCGAGCATCACCCCCCCTCCCGCCCCCCACCTCCCCCCAAGTACCCCAGCGACTGCAGAGGACGTTTTCAGAAGCGTGCAATATCACCCTCATTTTGTTCAGAAAATGTGACAGTCACACTCTGCCCCCACCCCCTCTTTGGAGAGCACGGAAGTACTGCAGAAGCTACTCTGCTCGGCCCCTGGGTCTAATCAGACCAACCCAGGCCTGGTGTAATACCCAGGTTTAATCAAATACCCCCTGCCCATCTACAGGCATGCCATCATTAACCAACAAGCTTCCTGCACCAAACGCTCAGCAAAAAAAGAGGCTGGCCAACATACTGACCTTGCCCTTTACCCCTTCCCCAGTCCCATTCTTGACTCTAACCCATACGTGCCAATTGAGCCGATTCAGGAGGTAGACTCTAATGTTTAAGCCAAAAAATATATTTGTAGCCAACACCCGCCTAAAATCGCCTTTGCTTCAATGTACATCAGTGGTAAAAATGAAATCTCCCTCTTTCTAGTTTCAAAATGTTGTCATGTATGCTGCTAACCTACCGATCCCAAGCTCTCCACCCTGCACCACATTCACGACAGAAAAATAACCAAACGGAAACCGCTTGTCTATAAAACACTCTTCCTCCGTTGGCCACGCTGAACCATTATAATATGTGCAGTGTGAACGGTGTGAGGTCTGTGCGGAGCTGTTGTGAAATGTATATTAGTAATTAGTGGATCATGTGCAAACAATGTGACTGGTGCGGGTGTGGTAGGACCACCAGGCACGGCGACAAAACACGTCGGGCACCACCAGCATTCGATGCAGGCATAGGTGGTGGAAGGGCGCAGCTTGAGCTGGTGCAGGGAAGCCGGTGCACGGTGAGCTAGTGCGGTGGCACTGTAGCACCCCTCCCCCCAGATATCATGCAGGCTCTGCTGGTGTTTTTTTCTTTCCTGTCCTTATAAGGCGCTGAGATCAGAGCTCATAAAGCGAGACAACCTTATAAGGAAGCAGTGCGAGGCCCAGTGGGATTTGCTGACCGCTGATTGGGTCCTGCGTCGCCTAGTAACCAGGTCTGAGCAGAGCGGGCCAAAGGAGAGGAAGGGGGAGGGTGAGTAAAGAGGGTGGAGAGAAGAGTAGTGGGAAAACAGAGGAGCCTGAAAATGAAAAATACGATTAACTGGAGCGAGCCTTCACTAGATTCGGGCTCAGAGAAAGGTGCAGGAAAGAGAATTAAGAAAAAAACGAGAACTAGCAAGAGAGACGAAGGGGAGGAAGAGGAAAAGACAGGTAGAATGTAGCGTTATAAATAGGACCGGAGCAGGAGCAGGAGAAAGAGAAAGGAACGAAAAATAAAACAGGGAAAACATGGATACACAAAGATGGCGCAGAAAGCTGTAGACAGTAGCAGACGGCAAGAGGGGAAGAAAAACCAGCAACGGGCAAGTAAAAATGTAGTGATTAGTAGACAAATAAAGGCAGCAGCAGCTTGGAGACTGCCATGGGGTATTTGTGGATACAGAAAAAAGGCATTGTAGACAGCAGGAAAATAGTACATTATGAGGAAGAGCAATAAAAAACCGACCTCATAATTAGTGAGAAGACAATGGCTGCAAATACCCGGGCCTTGGAGAGAAACACAAGTACGAAATAGAGGAATTCATTGAAATAAAAGGAGAGAAGGGATGGAAGCCAATAAAGTTGCAACAGAGTGTCACACGTTAGAAAGTCCTATATTTACATATGCTCTGTCTACACTCTATTCGAGTGGATCTTGAAACCTGCCATCAGAGTTAATTTTCTGCGCTCTAATAAGCCACTGCCCCCATTGGGCCTAACCTGGGGGGCAGCACGTACAACGACACATTTCTTGGTGTGAAAAAAGCCGCTTTATTGGAAACAGGTGGCACCTTACATCCAGATTCCCTTGGCCTGTGCCATACAAAACTAAGCCTCACTAAATAAAGTCTTCCTACCTTACCCCCACCCCCTCCCCTAACATGTTCCCCCCCCTGCAACAATTATAAACAACTGGCCATTCCTAACTTCTCTACACCTACCTAACTAGATAAACTTCTTATGTTCTTCTCATAACTGTAACCCTCCAACCTTATCCCGAATGAACTAGGAAAAACGCCCCCGCAGCATAACTCACCACACCAGCACCTGTTCCAGCGACAACCCCATACACGTGTTCCCCCCCTGATGTACCTGTTCCCCAAAAGTCAACCGAAAAGCTACACAAACCAGCCAAATCCCCTTCCACCACCCCTTCAAACGCGGATAAAAAACAAAAACAATGAGGGGGGGAGGGGGGAAAAATTTCCCCACCACAAAGCCTCCCTCAGCCGGCTGTCGTGTCACGACCACCAAAATGTTGGCTCGCGACACGAAATGGCTGGCTTTAAACCCTCCCAGCCCAAAAACCGCCCAACTCCAGCTCAAGGAGCCCAAGGCATGCCCCACGTGGTACGGCTGCCCCCCCGGCCCAAACCTCCCTGGGGGTGGCAGGCCTCCCGCTGGTCGGCCGCCCCCCCCCCAAAACCCCATTACTCCTTTTCCCAAAACTAATAACTGCGAAGGTTTTAGATTGCTATGTGTGACATTTTCTTAATTTCACTGTCATTATGAGTGACATTCAACGACTATGAGTGACACTTTCTCGTGAGCAAAATCAAGCAATGAAGATGAAGGAAACATAGATATCTGAAATGACAACCATTTGAGCAACGTGACCGCCAGTAAGAGCAAATTTTCATAGCATAGGAAGTCAGTGAAACAGTAGGAGATCATGACTTACACTTCTGCGACGAAAGCTGGTGCTGCTGGAACAGACAGGTCCCGTGGCCAGCCCCTGCGACTAGAGACTGAATCCCATAGCAACCAACTCCACCGCTGCATATGCTTGCAGTCCGGTGGCCCAAGCCACCGTGTTTCACACTCAGCTGCAGCCCGGCTGCCGGCGCTGTTGGGGTTGGGTCCAAAGGCCCACAATAACGACTGATGAACCACTCAAGTGGCCTAGGCCGCCATGAGTCACACTTTCAGCGGCAGTCTGGCCGCCGGCACTGGTGGGGTTGGGTCCGTAGGATAACAATACCGCCGTGGTGAAAGCATCAAGCTCCTGATTGGTTGCCAGCTTAGCAGGCTTATGACGGCAAGCCAGCCACTGCCGACTTTGGTGAGGGCCACGAACCAGCTCAGCCACGGGAACCATACCGCTGCGATGATGGGAGCGGCGTGCGCCTCAGCTGTGCTGCCATGATTGCCCACACACACACACACACACACACTGCAGAAAGGAGCCAATTACTACTTGAAATGGGCGCTGCAGCAGGATGAACCCAACACCCGCCTATTATAGTGAGCCTGACAAACACACTGAGATTCACACACTGTCTCTATAGTAGCCATTGGGCACTGACAGTGAGTGACTCCCAGTGACATCAGAGTTATGCCGCCTGGTGTTGGTTGTTGTGTTACATTATATAGCACAGTACAGCAGCAGATAGCGAGCACATAAGCCAACCTCCTGGTCAGCATGCACCACGTGCTGCCACTGCAGCTTTCAGTATTCAGTGCATTATAGCTGCACTCTGGCTTGGCAGCTGAGAGGCGCTATAATGCATGACTTGGCATTTCAGTGCATTGATGCAGACCAGAGAAACGCTCCACAAACTTAAATCCTCACAGTTAAATATGATAGTGAAAGGCACAATACTATCCCTATTATCACATAAACCTAGAGTATAGTTTAGAAGGAAAAAACATTATTCTTAAAATACTGCCCTCACACACTTTGCAGTGTCATGCTTCATCATTGGGCCGCGTCGAACGCCCCCGTGCAGACCAACACAGTGGGCGGAGCGCAATGTTTTTTGTAAGATGAAGAATAAAGTGGTGAGGAAACGGAACAGAAAAGGGGTTTGACAAAATAGAACAAATAGTGTCTAAAGAAAACAGAACAAGGACAATATTCCCTAAAGGAGGGACCACAAAAGTGCAGACATATATATTAAAACTGTCTAGGAGGGGACTTATTTAATTTTTATTCCTGTCACCCCCTGGCAGGGTTAAAAGTAACTGGTCGGGATTTTATTAGGGGAGGTAAAAGCCCCTAAATCCCTGCTGCTATTACCAACATGTTTCTGCCCAAATCAAACGCTCATAAGAGTCGTGCAGGCATTCATCAGGGTGTTGGTCCCTTGGTTATTTATCTGGGTCTACCCCCAACTAGGGGATTCGTTACCTTCTATTGAGAAGCGGCCAGTCGCCTTTACTACTTCAGTACTCTGAATGGTTTCCGAGAGTGAACAATTATCTGAAAGAGAGTAGAACATATTTTATCGTTCCACTCATCTACACCCCCTTGCATTACTTTAAAAATAAGAATTACCCTCACATCTCTAATGCCACAGATCGTCATGTCTTCCCAAAAGTGTTCACCACATAACACCCCCCGTGAGAACTGTTATTCATCACACAGGTCAAAGACCCCACGAATTCATTGTACACGTAACGTGATGGAAAACGATGTGAAGCCCCACACCACAACACCACGAGTGTACACGTCTTTGTACACATTCAGTCCCCAACATCATGCTGTTAATTATTCGTACATGCTGGTTCTGCTAGATACGAACCAAAATAAAGAAGGACTTACAAGGGTTTATTGGAACGATAAAATATGTTCTACTCTCTTTCAGATAATTGTTCACTCTCGGAAACCATTCAGAGTACTGAAGTAGTAAAGGCGACTGGCCGCTTCTCAATAGAAGGTAACGAATCCCCTAGTTGGGGGTAGACCCAGATAAATAACCAAGGGACCAACACCCTGATGAATGCCTGCACGACTCTTATGAGCGTTTGATTTGGGCAGAAACATGTTGGTAATAGCAGCAGGGATTTAGGGGCTTTTACCTCCCCTAATAAAATCCCGACCAGTTACTTTTAACCCTGCCAGGGGGTGACAGGAATAAAAATTAAATAAGTCCCCTCCTAGACAGTTTTAATATATATGTCTGCACTTTTGTGGTCCCTCCTTTAGGGAATATTGTCCTTGTTCTGTTTTCTTTAGACACTATTTGTTCTATTTTGTCAAACCCCTTTTCTGTTCCGTTTCCTCACCACTTTATTCTTCATCTTACAAAAAACATTGCGCTCCGCCCACTGTGTTGGTCTGCACGGGGGCGTTCGACGCGGCCCAATGATGAAGCATGACACTGCAAAGTGTGTGAGGGCAGTATTTTAAGAATAATGTTTTTTCCTTCTAAACTATACTCTAGGTTTATGTGATAATAGGGATAGTATTGTGCCTTTCACTATCATATTTAACTGTGAGGATTTAAGTTTGTGGAGCGTTTCTCTGTTTAGTGAGTATTAAACGTTAGCTAGGGGAGTCAGAGAAGGCTCAATTTTTCCCTTATTTCTCTCTTTTGTGATATCATTGATGCAGACCACCACACTGAAACAAGTTTGTCTAACGCCTGATGCGTGGTATTTGACAGAGCTGAAAACTGCTTCAAACTTCTCTTTCAAAATGGGGAACCCATGACCCCTTGCACACTCCATGACCCTTAAACTGCCCTCAAAGCTTGTTTCTTTGTATTAGAGGACCACCTCTGATTACACCCATCAATGATAACAGGAACACCCCCACAGAGCTTGTTGTAATAAGTGAAAAGAGTTAATGTCTATGTTGCAATAGTTATAGCTTGTCTTAGTTCAAACGCCATTCCAGCTTTAGCTTCTCCCCTTAATGTTCCCACCTTGGTACTGCCTATGAGCAATATGAAATGGCTATGTACAGAGGTTATGTTCGAAATTCATATACACCAAGAGTGAGGCAGGCAGCATTGCCACTAGCATACCGCAAAATGATAAACCCCCACCCCTCTAATAACAGAATGTGAAGAGGGGTCCCTGAGTCTCAGATATTCATTGTTTTTAGTTGTAATGCCCACCTGCAAGGTTAGAGGGCCCCTGAAGGGATGGGCCTCTTCTGCACCAGAGGGAGTGCAGGTCCTACATTGTGCCCCTGAACACTATGAGTAAGCAGGAGAGGTTAGCTAGAAACTGGCAGACAGATATGGAGAAGAAATAAAATGAAAGGAAGCAAGGGGTCCTAAAGCAAGACATATAATTTAAAACAAAAAGGATATAGACAACCATTTCAGTTTTTCAGTGTGGCAATGCAGTATATGTAAACGTGAGCCAAGAAAATTGAATTCCGAAGCACTTGCTCGTCACAAAATGTAGTAAAAATGTGCCGACAGCCAGGGTAAAGCTGGAAACTAGCAAGCTACTGGGTGAGGTTGCAGGTGGTGAAATGGAGAGGCTAGTTTAGCCAGGTGGTCTTTTTTGTGGTTGTGCCACCAATGATTGTTCGTAAAATGAAAGATGACCTGCAAGCCATCACCGCTCCTACCACTATTTGGTGACGAATGTATTTGTTGCAATTTTCTCTACTGCATTCCACTATTGTTTTTGTATTCCTGTGTAAGTGTGTGTACTGTGTCTCAAAAAGCTCCGAAGGGCAGCATGATGGCATAATGTATATATTTACATAACACTGAAATGCTGCCTCCCGAAGCCCCATCGAGAGACTTAGGCGTTCCATATGCTTGTGAGTGACTAGTGAGAGCAATAACAATATCTCACAACAGGTACCATGGTTTCATGCCTTTACCAAAACTTTCCAATTGGATATAATGTGAATCGGATAGGACTAAAGAATTGTAAAATGCTAGACCTTCGACCAGGACCCTTTCTTAATTTCTATTTCTTATAGAGGAAAGCTAAAACGTTCACTCAGACAGTAAAGATGTTATAAAATGGCCACCCATTAGAGCTAATATACTGTGTTAAGACTCTCCATCTAGAGCTCAATTGTAATACTCTAACTGCTCCAGACCAAGCCGAGAGATAATAGAATATAGTCAGAAAAATAAATGTCGGCTTCTTTACTGTAAGTGTAAAAGATTTTATAAGAGAAGGCAGTGAATGGAGATATAGATATGTAAAGTAGCATGTTAGTCACTCATTTATAAGGCAATAATACAATACATTTTAAAGGCACATGTAGATGATGTGAGGCAGGACCTGGAAACAAGTGGTTTTACCTGTCGTATCACAAGTGGTAGTGAGTGAGGATAGGTGGATGATAGCAAGATGGGACCAGTGTCATTTTTTCTAGTCCCATTTTTGTCCAATCAAACTGGCTGTTAAGCCACCAAGGTTAATTCCCATGCACACCACTGAGTCAAAACCGACCTGCTGCATGGACATTATGAAATAAACTTGCATACACGTATACATTCATAAAACAAATCCTGCTACTACTGTATCCGCCATTAATTAAAGCATTTAATATGCAGTTTAAGTTTAGGGTAGTACTGTGCTGCTTACACTAAATATACATGCATGTGTAAGCACATGCCCACGCTCTTCGTGATAACTAATTATTGGTGGCCCCTCTAGTTTTATCTGTGATTCCTTTTGGGGCCCTAAAAACAACCACTGCTAGTGACTCCATGCCTTAACTTGTAGTTAAGGATAGTAATTCTCTACTTACCAATACATACTTACTTACATTGTCAATATTGAGGCTCTTGATATTTTTCCTTAGATATTTTTGTAGCACGATATTTAAAATCCAATGCACTTGGACCATTCCATTTTGGCAAAATGTTAGAGTATTCCAGGAAAATATTGCATCAGGGACTTCTAGTTATTTACCTAGCGATCAAGAGGGCTAGAACAAGAGTTCAGGCAACTAGGTGCACAGATATTACAATGATCATGAACACTAAGGATTCACCTCAAACATCTATACGCACTACTAAAACAAGTCAAGCAATGTAAAAGACAAATGCATTGGTATAGTACGTAGGTCCCATTATATGTACGGTAAAGTGTGACTATTGAAATTTGCTGCTTTTCACAAAACAACCCATCATGCAATATGATGGGATGAGTGTGCTGTCTCATGCCTTAGCTGCCAAGGTTTCAGATTCCTATGTGTGACATTTTCATAATTTCAGTCTTATTATGAGTGGCATTCAATGACTATGAATTACAATTTCTCACAAGCAAAATCAAGCAATGAAGACAAGGGAAACGTATAAATATCAGAAATTACACCCATTTGAGCAACATGACCGCCAGCTAAAGCATATTTTCTTAGCATAGCACGTCAGTGCAACAGTAGGAGATCATGTCTTATACTTCTCCGAGGCAGGCCTGCACCTTGGCAACATGCGGGCCCCGTGGTCGGCCCCTACAACTAGAGACTGAGTCCCACAGCAACCAACTCCACCGCTGCATGTTCTGGTACACAACTCCCTCTGGACTCTGGTGACACTGGTTTTCTGGGCTGCTGAACCACTCTGGCAGCCCATGAGGCACAGGGTCAAGACTGATTTGCATATGGCTGGGTTCAAACTGGAACGGCATGGTGAGCAAAAAAACGATGGATTTAGGCCCAGATCTCTGTACTTGGGTGAATGTATGACATTGTTCTGCATTCTGTCCATCAATTGTTGTTTTTGCATTTGTCACCCCGAGTGGGAAGGGTATGCCCAGACGTGGGTCCCTTGCTCTCCATGCCACTGGAATCAAGCTATCCTGGCTGAAGAGGGGTGAAACCCCGAAACCGGTCCTAGGATGCTTGTTTCCAGTCCAGGGAGGACCTGGCTTGGCAGTTCGGGCTGGACTGTTCCCATGAGGCACAGGGTCAAGACTGATTTGCATATGGCTGGGTTCAAACTGGAACGGCATGGTGAGCAAAAAAACTATGGATTTAGGCCCAGATCTCTGTACTGGGGTGAATGTATGAGATTGTTCTGCATTCTGTCCATCAATTGTTGTTTTTGCATTTGTCACCCCGAGTGGGAAGGGAATGCCCAGACGTGGGTCCCTTGCTCTCCATGCCACTGGAATCAAGCTATCCTGGCTGAAGAGGGGTGAAACCCCGAAACCGGTCCTAGGATGCTTGTTTCCAGTCCAGGGAGGACCTGGCTTGGCAGTTCGGGCTGGACTGTTCCCATGAGGCACAGGGTCAAGACTGATTTGCATATGGCTGGGTTCAAACTGGAACGGCATGGTGAGCAAAAAAACGATGGATTTAGGCCCAGATCTCTGTACTGGGGTGAATGTATGACATTGTTCTGCATTCTGTCCATCAATTGTTGTTTTTGCATTTGTCACCCCGAGTGGGAAGGGTATGCCCAGACGTGGGTCCCTTGCTCTCCATGCCACTGGAATCAAGCTATCCTGGCTGAAGAGGGGTGAAACCCCGAAACCGGTCCTAGGATGCTTGTTTCCAGTCCAGGGAGGACCTGGCTTGGCAGTTCGGGCTGGACTGTTCCCATGAGGCACAGGGTCAAGACTGATTTGCATATGGCTGGGTTCAAACTGGAACGGCATGGTGAGCAAAAAAACGATGGATTTAGGCCCAGATCTCTGTACTGGGGTGAATGTATGACATTGTTCTGCATTCTGTCCATCAATTGTTGTTTTTGCATGGTTCACACTCTCAGCAACAGTCTGGCCACCAGTGCCAGTGGGGTCAGGTCTGAAGGATCACAATACTGCTGAGGTGAAAGCAGCGAGCTCCTGACTGGTTACCAGCTGAGCAGGCTCACAACGGCGTGTCAGTCACTGCCAGCGTTGGTGGGTGTCAGGTCCCACCAGCCACAGGATCCATACCACCCAGGGGCATAACAAAGGTCCCTGCAGTTCCCAGGGTCCGGGGGCCCCCAGCTGCAGGGGGCCCCCTCAGCACAGTACTCAGGCCTGAGAGGTCCGGATTAAATCCAGAGCGGGCCCCCTCCGTGTACCTTGCAGGGGGCCCCTTCAACTTTCGTTAGGCCACTCATATTGCCGCGGTGATGCGAGTGACGTGCTCCTCAGCTGCGCTGCCATGATTACCCACACACACACACTGCACCAGGCAGCCAAGTACTACTTGAAATGAGTGCCTTAGCAGGACGAACCCAATACCTGCATATTTAAAGTGAGTCTGACAAACTCACTGAGAGACACACACTGTCTCCATAGTAGCCATTGGGCACTGAAAGTGAGTGACTCCCAGTGACGTCAGAATTATGCTGCGTGGTGTCGGGTGTTGTGTTACATTGTAGCACAGTACAGCAGCAGCTACGGTGCACATGAGCCAGCCGCTAAGCCTGAAGAAGCGTGCACTGCGCAATACCACTGCAGCTTTCAGTATTTGGTGCATTATAGCAGCACTTCGGCTTGACAGCTGAGAGGCGCTATAATGCATGATTTTGCATTTCAGTGTGGTGATGCGGACCACCACTCTGAAATGCATTAGTCTAACACCTGATGCGTGGTACTTGGCAGGGCTGTCATGCACGAACTAGCAGCATGGCTGTACTTTTTTTTACAGCTGTTTTAGGACGCGCTATGCCCGAGCATGTCTTCTGCGAGACTCCTGCAAGTAGCGTTATGACATGATATTGAGGAACAGGAAGTCGGACTTCCCCACCCTCACGTATTCTTAACTTTGAAATCATATGGTTACTGTGGTGCTAGAACAACTTTCAAAGTGGGGGGCATCAATATTACATCACTGAACACAGGGATTGCGACAAATCCAAGCAACAAGCAAAGAACAAGTGTAGCAAATAAGCCACGCGCATTCACCAGGAGAGTGATAAGAGTGTGCATTTTGGAGCACACTATCACAAATTTATAACTAAAAAATGGTATGAAAGAGCATTTGGAGAGCACGCCATCCCACCACGAAGCTGTACTCCTTTCACTCGATCCCACACGATCTGAGGGTCCGACTAGACAGATTCGGACTACCTAGGTAGAGTAGTGTCGGATCACGACGCACACACGGCGGTCCTCAGGTGGACACCCCCTCACCCCCCAATCCCAACATGGAGGATGCCCCGAGAATGCCTGACAGACCCGGTATTCCGCCAAAGCCTAGAGGACTTTATGCAAGGCCACTTTAGACAAAACGATAACACGGCGACCGCACGATCGTTTGAATGGGATGCGTTCAATGTAAGCGCCAGAGGCCACTGCATTCAACAGGTAGTGGGGGTCAGAAGAATGCTAGATAGGACACTGCAGGGGGCGGAGACCCGGCTCGCGGAACTCTCAAGGCGCGTAGACCAAGGAGCCGCCACTGCGGCGCAACTCTCAGCGGCCAAATCCTCCCATGCCTCGGCGATGCGAGATCTGCGCAAATATAACTTTCGAGCATATGCAGCTCGGACACATAGGGAGGGGAATAGGGCGGGATCCCTGCTGGCTTGGCTAGCCAAGCAAGACACAGTGTCGCGCCCAATCACTGAAATCCGGGCCCCGGATGGGCAACTCAAAAGTACACAGACGGATATCCTACACGTCTTCCGCACGTACTACGCGACCCTGTACCGCTCCCCCCGGGACGAGCCCTCGGGAGACCTTACCGGATTCCTGGATGGCTTGATTCTACCCCGGATCCCCCCCGAGATCGGAAAAGATCTCGACAAGAAACTCAAACCGGTCGATGTGAAACAAGCGATTAAAGCTCTGGCACGCGGGAAGGCACCGGGCATGGATGGATTCCCGGTCGAGTACTACCACACGTTTGCGATGATCTTAGCGCCGCGGCTGGTCTCCATATACGAAGAGGCGGTGACCCGCCAAATGCTCCCGGACTCGATGCGGACGTCGATGTTAGTGACCTTCTTGAAGCCATATAGAGACCCCGAGCTCCCGGCGTCCTATCGGCCGATAACACTTTTGAACGCGGACTGCAAGATCCTCAGGAAAATCTTAGTGGATCGTTATCGCCAAATTCTTCCCGCACTGGTCCACTCGGACCAGTGTGGATTCGTTCCCCGGCGAAACACCTCACATAATTTGCGTCGCCTCTTCCACATTCAGGATCAGACAAAAGAACGATATCCCCGGGCGGCATGTCTGGTCCTGGACCTGGAGAAGGCGTTCGATACCCTGCTATGGCCGTACCTCTTTGAGGTTCTGTGGCTCGTAGGTGTGGGGCCCACGCTACTGGCCTACACCCGCCTGCTGTACAACGGCCTCACCTCCAGAGTGCGACTCGGCAAACTCATATCGGCGCCGTTTCCGGTGACCCGCGGAACTAGGCAGGGATGCCCCCTCTCTCCTCTCCTTTTCGCTCTAGCCATGGAGCCTCTGGCAATACGACTACGACGGGAGGGGGACGCATGGGGGATACCCATAGCGGACGTTACCCACTGTGTGTCACTATATGCGGACGACCTCCTGATATATGTCCGCGATATCTCGGCAGACCTCACGCCCATTTGGGCAACGTTGCGAGAATACGGGGAACTCTCGGGACTCCGGGTCAACTGGGAGAAATCGTCCATCTTCCCTTTGGGCGCCCGCACGGAACCCCTAGAGATCACGTTGGGCGATCGGGCGTTGCGATGGGACGGGACGGCCCCCAGATACTTGGGGGTACGCCTATATCACTCCCCCAGTGACCTCTTTGAGGGGAACCACCGGAGAGCGCTGACAGGGCTGCGTTCGGCGGTAGGGTTCTGGAAGACATTGCCGTTAGCCCCTATAGGGCGCGTCGCTCTGGCAAAAATGATCATGGTCCCAAGGATGCTCTACTACTTCGCGAATCTCCCCATCATACCGCCACGTTCCTTCTTCCGGGAGCTAGACACGTTGCTGACGACCCTGATTTGGGGGGGCGGTCGCCACCGGGTGGCGCTGCGTACACTGTACCTCCCCACGACCGCTGGCGGCCTGGGAGCGCCATCCTTTGAATCGTATTTTCTCGCGGCGCAGCTCCAGTGGCTGTCACACTGGACGGCGGAGCGACAGGTGGGGGAAACGATCACGGAGGGCGGCAAACTTCCTCTACCGATGATCCGCCGGCTGCTCATGCCGGGCTCCAAACCGGCACGTACACACCCGCTCCAGGTTGCTATAGCCCGCAGATGCATGATGCGGATACACCGCATGTCGAGGGGCCAGCCGATATATTCCCCTCTGCTCCCCCTTGTGGGCTTCCCCCGACGGAGCGGATACTACACTGCGGAGGCCCTCCGGGTGTGGACGGAGCACGGGGTCACTGAGATGGAGGCACTGTTCCAAGAGGGACAACTGCGGACGTACGCACAGCTGGTGGAGTGGCATGACCTCCCTCAGGGGCAGTTCTTGACACACAGACAGCTGCTGGAGAGTAGCGGCCAATTCTGGCATACACGCGATGGGGAACCACCGACACACCCGGTGCTGCACACAGTGCTACGGATGGGGGCGGGCAACCACCTCATCACCTGGCTATATAAAGCGATCCGGGAGCTCACAGACGTCTCCCTAGACAAACTCCGAGAAGCGTGGGAAAACGACGCCGGCAGAGTATTCAACGACGCGGAATGGCGTAAAGCCCTGGAATCTCCTAAAAAGGTGTCCAGGAATGCGCGTTTTAAAAATATCCAATTTAATATCCTACACCGGGCATACCTCACCCCGGACAGGCTCCACCGGTTTTACCCCGATACGCGATTCGAATGTCCCCGATGCCACCAAGTAGACGCCGATTTCAAACATATGTTCTGGGCCTGCCCGTCCATACAATGTTTCTGGGGGGGAGTACACCAAGCCCTTCAAGAGACGACCGACCTCCCGCCCGCCACCACATGGGAGGAATGCGCGTTGGGGATAACCCCGAGGAGAAAATCCGCGAAGGTATCCGGGAAGTTCATTTCCTTGGCCCTTCTACTCGCGAAGAGGAACATCGCGATGTACTGGAGGGCCCCGGAGGGGCCCTCCAGCCAGGCATGGGTTGGCGCGGTGCTCAAGTGGGGTGCAGCAGAGGAGGAGCTACTGCGAGAGGAGGAGGCGAACGGCGCCCGCAAACACCCGATCTCTATGGAGTGGGCTCAGCTCCTCATCCTTTTTAAGCAAACGGGAGCAACGGGGGAAACCCTAGACCTAACACATTCCGCCCCCCACGCCCCAGTGGCCCCCCCCCGGTGGCCCCGATACGACAAGAGACACAGGCGACCCATAAGGCAGACAACATGCCTAGACGCGAGAACACGTATGAACCCGACCCCCCCGCCTAAGGTCAGGTAGCGGACCCGCCTCCCCCCCCCCACCCAGGGATACCCGGGACACGCCACACACACCTACCACTGGTCCATACCCAATCTACCACGAGATTCTCTCGTCTGCCGACCCCGCACTCCCTCTTCCCCCCATGCTCTCCCCATCACCTCCCTCCCTCCCCTACTCTACCTGGTTACGAGACCCCTCCCCTACCCAAGAGCCCTGTTCAAGCCGCCCCGTAGGCAGCGAGAGCCCCAGTTAGCGGTTTCAACACAGTTGTTTGTAGTTACATGACATGACAGGGAATCCAGGAGGGAGGGGACCGCAGCTCGGACCTCGATAGGAAGGGGCGACCGTCCCCCGACCGAGGCCGAAAATGTAGACACGACTAGGTCGGCGAACATGGGGGCCAGACGGAGCCGACCACTGGGAAGACGAGTCTCTCAAGACACCACGAGGGATATGAGCCACTGACGGACTACAGCACATACACACGCTAACTTCCCTATAGATCCCTAATGTTATGCTGTGCCGTAGTACAAGAACTTATGATAATACCGATGATTCTTACTTGTAATGCATTCCATGAAAAAACCCTAATAAACACATGTCAATTAAAAATGAAAGAGCACAGTTATTTACAGGCAGCACATTCTCCATTTAAATAGCCAAGACATGCAGTTTTACTGATAAAACTATATAGCGCACAAATGATAATGTGTAGAAATTGGGTTTCAGCGCATATTTGTCATTTGCGCATTACTGAGTAAATTGTCTTGATTTGTTTTGATCCAATTAAAATATTTGTTTACAAACAAGTGCTTCATTTGTGCTTTCCGAACTGCGGATATATTTTAAACTAGTTATAGAGTTCACCGATAGAAATTTAAATTTAGTCCTGCGGCCTTTCCTTTTACACCAGAAAGATTGTCACATTGTTCATTTTATAAAACCCTCTCACTTTGCAGGGAAAAAAAGGAAAATTAAACAACTTGTCATACATATAGCCTAACTTTTGACCTGTCTTTGAATACACAGCAAGTGTGACAATATATAACCAAAAAGTAAAGGCATCTTTGTTTCTCATTTACCGATGGAATTCGATCATGCTTATTTTGGGGTTGCTGCAGCACCCCACGCATCCCTACTTCTAGCACTAAGGAGAGGTTACCAAAAGAAAGGCAGGCAAAATCACTAAGATGAACCCAAGTACCTGATCCGTCCAGAAATCCTGGAATTTAGGAACAACTGCGTCAACACTGGGTCCTAAAGAATCCGTGTCCAGCCTAGGAAAGGTCCAAAAGAAGTAGAGTGCACCCTACGGCCAGGACTTTAAAGTCCTGCCCCTAGGGTGCACTTTACTTCGGTGCATTTTTTGCAACTATAAAGGGGGCATGTGCAAAGGAGAGAGAGAATTAATCAGGACTGGAGGGAGCTGCTGCAGGCACAACCACTCAATCTTGTGTCTTTCACAAAGGGGGAAGCAGAAGTAGGTGGTGGAGCAGTATGGGAGTTGAGAGCGATCTCCTGACTTCTGCCCACCCTCTTCCTCAAAGGGAAAAATATCAGGCCCTGAATGAGACGGCACAGACTGACTATCAAGTGGTGAAGGAGTTACCCATTAGTTCCATCAGAACTAGAGCCTGTATAGACACACAAATATGAAGTAATAGCCACAAGGGGGAAAAGACTGTCAAGTTAAAGAAAAATCAAAAAACTTTAACTTGATCTCCTCAGCCCTTGTATTTTCAAAACTCGCAGGAACTAGCTAGGCCCGCTTTTCGGCCAGTGCTCTAGCTGCAAGCGGTTTCAAGTATCCCCTCCACCAGGGGCCATTCATCTCCATTCTCACCCCACAGTCTTTCAAGGTTCAAACAATAATGTTCCCAGTAAGAAGACACCTGGAAAGGGCGATAAACCATACGACCTGCAGGGTCTGTACTTTAACGCTGGGTCCATTCCCAAACATGCAGCTGAAATCTGGGATCTGTTAGACACCCTTAAACCAGACATTTGTTTCTTTACTGAAACTTGGCTTCACAAGCTTGCTGCCCCATATTTGGCTATTGCCTTTCCGGGAGAATACAGAGTCTCTAGACCTTACAGAGTGAGGAAGAAGGGTGGGGGTTTAGCCAACGCAGCCCGCTTACCTTTATGCATCAAGCATCTAGATACAATCTCCGCCCCTAGCTTGGCGATGATGGCATTTAAATTGGAGCTGTCTCACGGCCCAAACTGGATGGGAGCTGGGGTCTATCAGCCCCCTGGGGAAAATAAAAAAGCGTTTTGCACTTTGCTATTGAAATCTCTTGCTCCTATCACCTTGCAGGCAGACAACTTTCTATTAGTAGGAGATTTTAATCATCATTTAGACATCACCTCTGATTCCGTATGTCTGATAGCAGCCATAGAATCTCTTGGCCTCTCTCCTAAAGTATTTAGCCCCACTCATGTAGCGGGACACACGTTGAATACCATCTTTTCTAACATACAGGACATAGTAGTGGAAACCCCTATAGTCTTGACCTGGACCGACCACTTTGCTTTAAAATTCTCGCTAGAAATCCCTAAGGCTATCAACAAACCTCAGTATGTCCGAAGATCTCGGAGACCATGGAGGAAGGTGACCCTAGCCTCATTCACCTCTGTGTTTAAAGTCCCAGTCTTTCAGGACTGTGTGGACAGTGACGCAGCACTGGAAACGCTAGAGGTTTCTCTGACTAAAGCTTTGGATACTATTGCCCCAAGTAAAGTAGGCAAAATCTGGGGAAAGTCAGCCCCAGCACCATGGTACAATGACAATCTTAAGAAAGAAAAAGCTGCTTGTAGGCAATGGGAAAGGAAATGGAGAAAATCTAAACAGGAGGCAGGCAAACTAGCTTATAGAACGGCTCTTAGGGCTTACTTAAATAAATGTGACATCGAGAGAAGATCACACCTAGGGGCCAGAATTAGTGAAGCTAAAAATTCCTCCAAAGAACTGTTTAAAATGTTGAAAGATTTCACCAACCCGAGGGTTAATAATCCTTCTATCCCGCTGACTCAAAAGCTCTGTGCTGATCTGGCAAACAATTTTAAGCTAAAAATTAATAAAATCTATAGCTCTTTTAGCACACAACAGAACTTAGTGTGGTATTACAAAAATTATGATGAATCGCTCTCTCCCCCATTGGAAGCTTTTAAGGCCATCACTTTGGAGTAAGTCCAGTCCCTATTACCACACATAAAATCTGGGTCCCCTCTTGACCTGGCCCCTCCTTTCATCATTTCAGCTTTGGCCTCGGCCCTTGCTGCTCCCGTCATGGAAGTCTGTAACCTATCTCTAATCACAGCCACCTTCCCTCAGAGATGGAGAATGACGCAAATAAGACCCATATTTAAAAAAGCTTTGGCCGCTGGATTTTCAAAATGATAGACCCATATCTCTTCTTCCTCTGTTCTCGAAAGTTATGGAAGCTTGAGTTTATAAACAGTTAACTGAACATCTTGAATTGAATAACATACTTGACCCTTCCCAGTCAGGTTTCCGTGCGTCGCAAAGTACCGAATCCGCATTAACTGAAGTAACAGACTCGATCAAGTTGACCTTAGATAAGGGGACACCAACTATGTTGATCCTTCTCGACCTGTCAGCAGCGTTTGACACCATCTCTCATCGAATCCTAATGCATAGGTTAAAAGAGATAGGTGTCAGCGGAATGGCATTAAAATGGTTTGAAAGCTTCCTTGCTGACAGAACACATCGAGTCCAACTAGATTTGTTCACTTCTCAGACTATGGCTGTAGACAAAGCTGTTCCACAGGGTTCCATTTTAACCCCCACTTTATTCAACTTCTATGTATCTTCTCTGGCCACCATTATTAGATCTTGTGGATTTAAACCATCTCGTACGCGGACGATACACAATTGATAGTTACTATTGACACAGATCCCGCGACGACCGGAGAAAAATTAAATAATTGCATATTAAAGACGGCGGCTTGGACGACTGCAAATATTTTACAGCTGAACACTAGTAAAACTGAGATTCTGTTGTTCGGAAAGGCGGAGGAGCTTTGGACTACGGATTGGTGGCCTTCAGAGCTGGGTAAACCCCCTACCTCAAAAAAATGGGTGAAAAACCTAGGTGTTCTAGTGGATGACAAACTTTCCATGAAAGAACACGTGAAAAACCTCTCGGGCACCTGTTTCGGCCTGATGCGAATGCTCAGAAAGAATTTTCCTTGGATTCCTCCTTCATCAAGAAATTCTCTCATACAAGCACTACTAGTAAGTAGGCTAGACTACGGTAACTCCCTACTGGTAGGGATTAGGGAAGATTTGCTCTCTAGGCTACAAGTTGTGCAGAACACAGCCGCACGTCTGGCCCTTAATCGGCCCTTCCGAACCTCTCCTGCGACTACTACACTGGCTGCCTATTAGGAAACGAGTAGTGTTTAAGCTTCTGTGTCTTGTATTTAAAACACTACAAGGGAATGGCCTGGCTTACCTCAGAAAGAAGCTAAAACCATATATTGCTTCCCGGCTATTGAGCTAGCGTGATCAGCGGCTGTTGTGCCCTATGAGGATTAAAAAAATCAGAAAGGGGGGCCGCTCATTCTCGCATCTTTCTCCCTCCCACTGGAACAAACAGCCAGACAACATTCGTGCTTGCCCTAACCTCGGGCAGTTAAAAAAAACTTCTAAAAACCTGGTTGTTCAGTCACTAATCAGTTGTCTCCTCTCTGCTCTGTCTGATATTGTGGCGGTGAGAGATCCCCTTGGGGATGATTTGTTTTGCGCCTAATAAATACTACTAATAATAATAATAAGCTGATTATACTAAAACAAATTGTGTGGAGTCAGCAAAGACTGCAGTTTGAGAAAGATTCTGGGGTTTTGTAGATAGACAGTAGTTTGTTTACAACTAATTTAGTGAAGAATTTTGAAGAAAAATACAGATTGAGTGGGGAGCTTTAAATGCAGATGTTTGGATGTCATTATACTGGTCCAAGGGTGATAAAGACATGGTGTAGTGCAAGGTTGTTCTGGATTTGATTGAGGAAAGCTGATCTGGAGCCATGTGCACCCATCTGTCTAATGCCTGGAGTCATAATCATGGCTATAGAATGCATGGGGGTGACTTTGTTCAGAGGCATGCATATTATTGCATGGCAGGAGTGGGAGAGGATGAGGACGTGAGGGAATTGGTCAATATGTTAGCAATAAGTAAGAGATTAAGGGTATTGCTTTGAGTGCATGTGCAGTAATAATGTGGGTGTTCGTAAGGGCATGATTGAGGTGGGCAAAAACTGTGTACAGTTGGGGGTTGTTAAAGCGGGGTTTACATACCTCAGGATTATATGCAGGCAGGTGGTAAGCCAAGGATGGCATCAGAGACTTTGAAGAATGAGCAAGGGAATCCTGGAAGGGTAACAAAAGACTATGATACGGGGGTTGAAGGAAGCGATAACTGTAGCTATGCGGTGGAATACTGAAAAGAAAAGGAGATTCCATGTTGGGTGAGACATGGTCGCAGGAGCCAGGGTGGTAATGATGATGAGAAATTTACAGTATAACAGCTGTACATAAAGAGCAACCTGGTGCTGCTAAGTCCATCAAGAAACAGGGCCCCCTTTAAAGGAGGAAATTGATACCTTCACCTGTTTGAGTGGTCCTGAGAGTGTTAAGGAATGCTTTTTACTCGTTTTGAAGTGCTGCTCGAGCAGCTGTTTTTGGGTAATTTCATGTTTTGGGGGAGGCGGCAGACGGTACTAGAGGGGACGCAAGTCAAAGTGGTTAGTACAGCGATAATGAATATTTTGTTGCAGGTCCTACCACTCCTAAAGATACCTATACTAGACCGTGAAGAGGTCACCAACCACTGGCCCATCACTCACCTACCATTCACTGGTGAGATAATTGAAAAAGCAGTCTGTGTACATCTTCAAGACCGCATCAGTGCTAGTCATCCCTTGCATGACTACCAGTCTGGCTTCACAGACCCACTACCTTATACGTCAAAGACGATGCCCTCTTGACCACAATCGAAGATGTCTCCTACCTCTTGATATAGCTGGACATCTGCATATTCAGCCATACCACCCTCATAAACACCATGTAGTTTCAAATGGAATTCACAAGCAATATCCTTTACTGGTTCCCCTCTCACCTTTTCAGCTGACACCAGTTTTTTCACATGGGGACCGACAAGTCACAAAAAGGTTTTTCGCTCGACGTGGATGGCACTAGTTAATTTTGTGCGAAAAGACTTTGCTGCAAAAATGGCAAAGTAGTTTGTCACTTTTAAAGTGTGGAATGGATGGCACTATGTTAATCCTCTACTTAAAAACTCTGCAAGAAAAAAGACATTTGAGGTGGGCCGTTTTAGAGTGGCTGTAGTGTTGTAGAGTGTTCCATATAAAGGAGAAGCTGAGAAGCTCTCCACCTAAACTTGAGATTGACACAGCTTCCCTACTTCCTTTTGTGTATAATTTATGAGGCAGTCTAAGCCTGAAAGGAGAAAGAGAGAGAGGGAGAGAGAGAGAGAGAGAGAGAGAGAGAGAGAGAGTGTGTGTGTGTGTGTGTGTGTGTGGTTGTGTGTGTGTGAGTGTGTGTGTGTGTGTGTGTGTGTGTGTGTGTGTGTGTGTGTGTGTGTGTGTGTGTGTGTGTGTGTGTGTGTGCGCACGCATTGTAGGACGCTGGATCTGTACATACTGTATCAAAATGAGTTATATTGTGCACACAGTCCAGGGAGTCCCCAGAGATATAGCAGAGGCTAAATTAGGTAAGTACTGACAGCTCACTTTGTGGTAGTGTGGGCGAGCAGTTAGGTTTATCCAGAGGGTGTGTTATGCATTTATTATATTCACTCAATCAAGAACTGATTACACACACCCAGAGACAGAATCCAGACCAATTGGGTAAGTATAAAAAAAGGTTTACTTATATTTTATTTCTAGAACCAAGCAGGACTTGGCACAGGTAAGTGAAATATTCTCACACATGCAAGACTTTACAAGGAAATGCAGTTGTGGTTGAATTTGCAATAGTTACCGGTTGATATGGGCTTAAAAAACTGTTTAAATTACACAGTATGCACTTTTGGAATACTTTTGGATTACATCGAGTACTCGGGTGGCATGACTAGATACCACACCGTGGATCTCGCAATACAAGGTAAGTAAGACCTTTTGAGGTTTGCAGTTTAGTTGCTTTTTCTTTCATACTAAAGTTCAACTCTACAACATTTTTAGGAACAAAACTCGTAACATTGGTTCCTATGAGGGAAAAAGGATTAACAGTTCTCAGTTAAGTAAACAAGTTATGAGTGGGAGTTTTGGGGGTTAGGCCCAAGGTTTCCCATGGTCTATGTAGGTACTCAAATTGCACCACCAATGGCCCTGGGGCGGCCGGGTGCAGAGTGAAAGGGCCCAACGTTAGCCAATAGGGCTAAGGGGGCCTTCAGACATGGGCTGCTACGAGCAGGCCACTCGGGTGTGGGAGCAAAGCTCCAAGGGTTAAGATCAGGACTGCTGGGGCCAACAATCAGCACAGGAGCTGCACCACCAGCGGCCGAGGGGTGGCCGTGTGCAGAGTGCCAAGGAGACATCGGGAACCCTGTGGATTCCAATGGAGGTCTGTGGTTCGGTAAAGATGCTGCAGGCTCAGGCAGAGAGACTTCCTGAAGGCAACCACTGGCTGAAGAGGTAAGTTGGGTTCTTGGGGAATCCCTGGACAACGTCATTTGGGCCACCCAAGGCTGTGGGGCGTCAGGTGCAGGGGTGTCTTTTGGCATTGAGTCGTCTTACCAGCTCCGGTCAGGGGACCCTTTAGGTTAAGGTTGCAGGCGTCGTCTTGAAACTTGAGGGAGGTCGGGGTTCACCAGATCCCAGGTCAGGATCGCTGGGGAGACCTCCTCAGGTGTCTGCCACTCGAACTCGGGCCAAAGGCCTTGGGTGCAGAGTGGTGCACAAACCAGAGCTGCCTGGATCCGGATTATGTGGGTAAGTCTTTGCTTGAGCAAATTCCGTGCTCACGGGAGACAGAGTCTTTAAGATGGTTGCAGGGCCGGTCCTCTGGGCTCTGGGGTGCTGCAGGACACGCCGGAGTTTTGCTGTAGTCAGTTCAGAGTTGGGACATGCCGGTAGGGCTGGGGACAAAGCAGTAAGTGTCCTCTTCTTCCTGGGTCAGCATGGCTCTTTGGTCCTTTTTTCTTCCTCGAATCTGAGGCGGCAATGTTCGTAGGTGCCCTTAAATACTAAATTTAGGGGTGTGCAGGTCAGGACCAATGGGTCCCTTCCTTGGGGTGAGTACACACCCTAGAATGCCACCCTCCAGTGAGAGGAGGGCATGAGCATCTTCCTAATTGGCTGGGTCCCATCATCTTCAAGATGGAGGGGACTGAGATGTGTGCTTCACCTCGCCTTCCCCACCTGAGGGGTGGGGTTGGCAAAGGTGGGCACACTTCTCCTCCTAGCTTGGTTTTACCACCAATTATGCGGCACGTAGTGGGGACCAGAACCGATGGGAGTTCGTTGCTGGGGGCAGCAAAAGGCCGGGACAGCTTACAAAGGCAGCAGGCCTTTGAAGATACACCTTCGTGGAACCAGCTCATCCTAGGGGAGGAGGCATAACACCTCTGCTCAGGATGGGCTTTGTTTCTGGACCCAAAGAGCGGAGACTCTCTACCCAGGGGTCCAGAAACCTGTCTGGTGGTGGCAAATGGCGGGCAGCCGTTTAGGAACCACACCAGGGCTGGTTGTTTTTCAGGGGGCATCTCTAAGATGCCCTCTGTGTGCATCTGGCATTAAATCCCACACTGGCATCAGTGTGGGTTTAATGTGCTGAGAAGTTTGCTACCAAACTTCCCAGGTGTCAGTGAAGCCATTATGAAACTGTGGAATTCATAATGACCAACTCCCAGACCATATACTGTTTATGACTTCACTGCACTTACAATGTCTAAGAATAGACCTAGGCACTGTAGGGGTACAGTGCTCATGCAACTGCACCCTCACATGTGTACTAGTGCACCCTGTTAGAGGGTTGACTTACCTAGACCACAGGTTGTGGATTGTCGGCCTGGCACACAGGGATACGTGCCAGGTCGACTCTTCACTTTTCTTTGTACCAAAACATGCAGCCTCCAATGGCAGTGTGTGGGTGTTTAGGTACAGGGCCTCTAAGGGTGGCACAATAGGTGCTGCAGACATTAGAGACCTTCTCTGGTCACAGGGCCCTTGGTACCCATGGTACCTTTTACAAGGGGGTTACTTGTAGCCAGAGATGTGCCAATTGAGGGGACAGAGGTACAGCTTTGGGAAATAACACAGGCCCTGTGAACATGATTGGCAGGGACCCAGGGAACACCAAGTCGAAGTGCATCATGTGTCAGGCAAAAAGTGGGAGGTAACCATGCAAAAAGGGGCACTTTCCTAAATGTATACATACACTCACTCAGATATTGATGACTGATAGAGGCCTCCAGGCCCATCAATGCTGCCTATTTTTGTCTAATGTAACACTGAGCACAATACCACGCCTCTATCTCCGTCTTAACTCTTGCAGCATAACTGCTCAGAGTGCATCCCAGGGGTCTTTTCAAATAAGGTTAAAGAAGAAGGAACGTGCAGTCACAGGTAGAAATGAATTGTACAACTCTGCTCTGCAAGTGACAGATTTGGATCTAAACAACAGGGACGATTCAGTATTTTACGATTCTGAGGCCACTACAATAAGTACCATTGAGTTCAATAATCAAAACACCCAATGCCTAAGCACCAAAAGATAATTTATGATATAGTATCTGTTATACAAATGATGATATTGATGGTGATTATTACTACACCGTGGCAGCCTTTGAAAGTTATTATCCTAAATTCTCATCCTTTGCTTTGTAGATTAAGCTTGTCCCTGCTGAATATTCTCCGGTGTAATTAACACACAGTACTCTGTTCCAGCAGGCCACATTCATCAAAGGGTTTCTCTTTTTATCACTATTTCAAAAACCCTTTGATTGGGGTTCATGAGTCTTTAGCGTGGGCTTCAAAGGCATAAGAAGTAAAAGGCCAGGCCTTGCTCGCGTGTCACTGCATACGTATGTGTTCATTTACATTCATATAAAGCTCATTGCTGCAGTTTCCTTACTTATGGGTTTTCATGATGTATAGAGAAACAATCTAAGATTGGGCTTGTGAGGATGACGCGATTGGCCAACAATCTTGCAACTTGTCAAGTGGGAAGTGGGCCAGAATTCAGGACTCACATTAGTAAATTCTCGGTTGAGTGTTTAGAATATTGTGCCACATGCAGACACTTTCTATGATCTAGTGCTCTCTAAACTGCAAGGTATTTCTATTCTGGGGTGTGCTTTGTCTACAGCAGAAAATATTAATGCGTCATGATAACAGTTTCTGTTAGTACACTGAGATTTGTCAAGACCCCGAACCTTACAGAGCCCCTCAACATGCACACTCTTACCAAGGGGCGGGATGATGCTCGACGTCCGTGCAACCCCAATCCTAAAACTCCCTTATGATAGCTTCAGGTTTGGAAGAAGGTTACAGGGCCCATTCTTCGTGTAGAACCGCTGGCGATCCTATCCACAACACATAGATTTGTGTAGTTACGCACCACATGCAAATGGATCCGACAGTATGACTTGTGCAAACCACCCACAATCCTTTTTGAAAACACCCGCTCATACTAGTTAGGTGCAATCCTCTCCCTTCCACCCAATCCACATGGAAGGACTACCCATGGGAGTATCCACAACATACAAAGTGACAGCACTCAGCAATACACGCCAGTGAACCTCTGATTATTGCCTCTGAGGTCTGCTCCAGAGCCAAGCCCACCACTTGCAGTTGACATCTGCAGTAGAGACCCCTAACTGTGCCAAGGGGCCAAATAATGAGTGAATGCAAAGCTATACAAACTCTGCCACACAGGACCCCTCACACGTTTACTGCGGAGTTTCATTCAGAATCCGAGAAGACCTATGAATTTACTCTTGACTCAATTAAGAATTTCAAGCAAAGGCTTCATTTCTAGGCCGCATTCTTTTTGGGTGACTTTCACAGCCATTGAGAGACACCTCTCTGTGCTGTTCTACAATCACAGGCGCTTTCTACCTCGTTCAGGATACTTCAGTGGGAAGCAGTTGACAGAGAGCTAGATTTATTGCATGCTTACTTGCTACTTAGATTCTGGGGTGAACTCCCTTGGTGATACGTTGAATATCTGCCACAGCGTTGTTAGGGCAGTTGTCTGAATCATTTGTGACTCAAAGGCAATAGGTTTTCCTTTTGTCTTTGGACAGACAGGAACGGGGTACTACTATGAACCAAGCGTGTTGCGAAGTTCCTCTTCTTAGGCTTTGACTTTCCGCTCGTGATGAAGAAGAGCAGACAGTGGCAGCTCCTCCAGTATGGAGTATTGCAGCCCCGCCCCTACTGGCCAGCTGAGGGAAAGGAAAAATGATAATAAAACAGTATTGTTATCATTTTTTTTCCCTCGGGATGGAGCCGAGTCTTTTGGGGCAGGACCATGCCATGACAGGCACAGAAGGGGAGTGGTGAGCACAGGGCCGGCTTTAGCGCTGGTGGCACCCAGTGCAACAATGTTACTAGGCGCCCCCCCCCAGTGACCACCTCCACCACCGGTATCTCTCACTAGCACCCTTTAACAGTGACCAAGTCTCCATAACCACTCTCTCTCAGATGCACTGTATTAGTTATATAGCGCCACTCATACCAGTAAAGCATGTCAGAGCGCTTTGGATCACACACACATTACACAGAGACAATCAAACATAGGTTTGTAAATCAGCTTATAGGAAATGTTACATAAGCCAAAGGACTAAAATTGTAGGAGTCACATGTCATCCATACTGGTAGGCCGTATAGTTTAGGAGTGCTTGGTGTGGAGAAGCACAAACTCAGATTTGAAAAAGAAACAGCATGGTTGGGAGTTCTCTTTAATATAAGGAATCGATTTCTACCCAAAGTACCCCTTTTTGCAATCTATGCTCTAATGTATACTTTGCAGTGTGTATGCAGCTCTATGATTAAAGTTAATACCTCATTGTTCTATATTAGGACTTTAAGTTATCAATTGCAAGGAACAAAAGGATGTCTCTTTTAAAAGCAGTAACCTGCTGATCTGTTTACATTATTTGCCCTCTGTGATCTACATGGTACACGTTTTTTGCAGCAGGCATATTAACCCTTTGCACTACCTTCACATCAGTCAAAACATCATCTATACAAAACTCCAATCTCTCTCCACGAAGAACATTAATCACAAGAGTTAACTTTACATTTTTGTGAGGCCTGGTGATTTCCAGAGGAAAGGAACGCAGCAGCAGGTGCTTTAAAAACATAATAAACTTGCAAGCACGGCGCCCCCAAGAAGCCAGCACCCGGTGCGGTGGCACCGGTCGCACCGCCCTAGAGCCTGCCCTGGGTGGGCAGCACTGCTGTCAGTGCACATGACGGTTTGACCAGCCGTTTTAGGACGGCCAAATCGTCATGCGCATCGACATGTCCCCAACCCGAACTGCATTGCCTTGTGGAGAGAACAGAAGGCGTAGGATCCCAGTCCCCATTAGAGTGGAACACAAGCCTGTTTAGACCAATCCCAGCACTTCTCTCATTCTGTCCAGCATTAGAGAAGCGCTGGGATTGGAGGGGGGAGTCTGGGAGCCTCAGCATGCACATAGCAGAAGCAGCCTGGCAATCAGCGAGGAACAGGAAAGTGTTTTTTTGTGTGTTTATTTTGTTGTCTGTCCATCCCCTCCACCCCATACTCCTCACCCCACCCCTCTAATCTGCCGCGAGACTAGCGGCTACTGAGAGCAGAGGGTTAGTATGCCGGCTGCAAAGCACGTACACCACACAAATCACCGGACTGTATATATAGTATGTGGATCACTATGTAGGTTGCTGCCATCAAAGAGCTGCATGCAAACTGAAAGATTTTAAGTTAAAACATTATTTTTGTTCCTGTACCTTTTTATTATCCTAATGTAGCTAAAAAGGTTCATAGGGCTTGGAACAATTTCCGATTGTTAAAACCAACCATTGAGCTATGTTTTAAATCCTGAGTTTGTGCTTTACCAGACCAAACACTTTTAAAATATGCTGCCTACTAGTATCGGTGGCATGTGACTCCCACATCTTGTACTCCTCATTTTCTTGTGTAATACTTCCTATAGACTGATTCACACACATGATTTATTGGTTCTGTATAAATTGTGTGTGGTGTTAAGTGCTCTGACACTACAGTGGTAAGAGTAGCGCTAGGAAACACAATGAAATGCATTTGACAGAGTGGCTATGGAGCAATACGGGGCTCTTCTGGAGCGTTGTACTGAGGGAATTAATGGAGAAGGAGGTTTTTTGTGTAGGGGATGGGCGGGGGGTGACACCCATAAAGATTGCAGCACTAGGCGCCACCAGCGCTAAAGCCAGCCCTGGGCAGCGGCACACAGTCCCTAAGCCTTTACAGCGGCACTTGAATGCCGGTACCTCTCTAATATAATCAGCGGCCACCAATAGGTGGTACTGTTAAACCTTATCATGTGGCGGCAGATACCCACGTTAAAAGGAGTACCACTTTTGGTGTATCGCTAACTCTCAAGAGACTCTACCACTCATATCAAAGTCACTTAGAGCATGGACACAGCTTCCAGTCCTTGCCACTGTATAGGCACAATTCATATTTTATACTGCACATACCACTGCATGCGTTGCCTATTAGATTTACCATTCATAATTTCGGGTGTGTGCAGTCCTTAAAGTAGGGCACGAGTTGGGGGTACACGTGGGTGGACGACATCCACCCACTATTTTCACAGGGTGAACGCCGTCCACCCTGCCAAGATGTCGGGACGCTCTAAATAATGTGCTGAACTCGTCCCGGTGTAATTTCCAAACCCCGGGACACTTTCAGCAGCGCCTGCACGTTGACTGCTTTCCACCTGCAACAGGCAACAACTTGCAGGCGGGGAAGGGGCTTTCTCATTTTAGACTCCTGCTGGGACCATAACAAGGGAAGAATCTGAGGGTCATCAGGCCTCCTTTTGTTGGAGTCTCCTGGCTGGGAGCAGTCAGGAGCCTCACACCTAGGAGAAAATGCAGCAGAGGGGAAACAAAGGTTAGCACTTCACACATACTTAAGAGAGGCAGCTTTTCACTTTGTTCAGGCTCTGTTTACTAGATATGCATGCACTGTATGTAAGAATGTCACATGTGTTGGTCTCTCCCTGTATTTACACAAAATATATGTAATCTATATGGCGCTTACTACCCCTGAAGAGGCGTTGAAATTATTTAAGTGCCACTATTTTTTCTTGTAAAGCGCTACTCATACCAAAGCAGTGTCAGAGGGCATTGCATCACACGTACATATTAAAGTCGTGGCTTGTGCTGCCACTTCCTATGAAGTCAATTCCTATGATGCCACATGTAATGTCATGTGCCGTGATGTCATGTGCCGTGATGTCACACGTCATGATGTCACTCGCCATGATGTCACTTGCATACTGCCTAACTAGGTTAATCCCCCCACCTCTCTTTTTAGGACTTGTGCCCTGCCTTGAAGGACGTGTTGGAAGTAAAGTACTTTCTACGAGAATGCCCGGTGTCTTGTGCGTTCTTCCGGTCTGGCCATTGTGTGGCGATCCTGGCTCCCGTCTCCCTCTGGCTTTGCAGCCGAGATGTTTCTATCTCCCGCCTGTGGGTCCTGTGCCTAAACTTGGACATGGCTTGCTAGGGCAGGATTCTCTGCCGCATGCTACATGTCAACGGGATATTGAGAGCTCGATGCCAAAAAAGGAATAAAAGATCCTTCTGTACTGCCCCCTTCCCTGCCCACTGCCACGCCGTCGAGACGTGCAGAAAGGAGCACGTGAAAGGCAAAGTTCATCTTCCACCGTCTCGTGGCTTAAGAACGCGACGCTGTGACGTGAACGTCGCCACTTCTATCCACAGGCATACACAGTTACTGTAAAACCACGGGCGTAAGGCAAATTGATGCCCCTTCCCCTGCAGAATGTTGTGAGGGGCCGCTACCTCACAGCTATTCATAGATCTGTGCATGAAAGGAGCCCCACGTAGGGTGGCACCGCGCCGCCCGCCCCCTCGCACCAGGGGCTGCGGGGCCTGTCTTACGCCACTGAGTTGAACCGCCTTTTAAAGCTCACGAGTCGCAACACCTGCTTTCCGTTTCTTACGCAAGTTTACGCGCCTGTGCGATGTATCTTTTCATCTCTCCTTGGCTTGACAGTGTTCCTATGCTCTGCTGTACGTTCTGGTTTATTTCTCCTCGTAGCTGTATCCCACTGTCTGTGTTGTTCCTGTTATTTTTCTAGACAATATCTTCTTGCCTATCTGCCAGGGTTTTTCTCCCATCCTGCGACGACCTAGGACTCAGGAAATATTGCTTGAAAAGCTTATGCATGACGTTGCATACTTTCCTTGACTCGTCCTTGTGTCTATGGCCGAGCAGTGAAGGCACATAATCAGAGTAGGTGGTGTTATATATATATGGGTTTGAGTACCCCATGCCTTACATTACAAGGATTTTGCAAATCAGTGGGACGTTCCATGACTATAAAAGGTCATGGAATTCTGAGGTGACTTGCAATAAATAGCCTTTAAATGTACAGCAGGGCGCACGTTATTCCATATAATACATAGTCATACCATCACCCTTGTGAAAAACTGCTTAAAACCTTGGTGTCTGCTTTCATGTTTATTTCAGGTATGAGGAATACATGCAGAACCTGTGCTGTGAAATTGAGCACTCTAAGTTGGTAGTTTTTGCTAGAAGATTTTATGGCCAGTTTAATGGAATTCAAATTAAAAAACAAGCATTGGCAAAGCCAATAAGATTTGCCTTTGCCACCTATTGGCTTTGATAATAGGTTTTAGTGAAAAACTTTTTTTTAAAAAGGTGCTATACAGGTCTTTACATCATTTTGTTGGAAAACAAGCAGTGGAAGCATAGAAGCCAGCCAATAAATAGAGATGGTAAAGATGCTATGCTCCACGGGAGACACAGGCACAAGATTGACAAGCTGGGCCACAAATAAGAAGCAGGAAAATGAGAGTGACAGTAAAGTCAACAAATGGTAAGCATTGGGTGGGCTCCAATCCCCTGTATGTTCTTGGTAAGCTCACAATTGCATTCCCTGTCTAGTATGCTCAACCTAAAAAGCTGTGTTGAAGCATGGAGAGTGTAAGAAGTCGGGAAAATGTTTGAGTGGGATGGAAGCCCCACTCAGACAACAACCACAATTCTTGTCAGGGTGAACCACAAAAGTCTTGGTTTAAAGCAGTCCGGCTTAACTTAGAAGTAAAATGGAAAGTATTTATGCAGCACATAAACAGTAATAAAGTGAAAAGACAACACAAGAAAGTCCCAAACCAATTTAGGAAAATAGAGAACATTTTATTTAAAAAATGTTATCAACACAACAAAAATTCAATCAGTAGAATGGGAGATATTTAATTTTTAAGTTTTAAGTAAATATAGTGACTAAAAGCACAAAGCGCCACTTAAAGTTATCTGGTCATGCAAGACTGGGGGAAACTCACAAATTTAGGCTGACCGCGATGGTGCACGGGCCAGATACAGTGTCCAGGTTTGTTTTGCTGAAAAAGTTACCTTCTCAAAGCGGGGCTCAAAGAGTTACGTTCGTAGTGGAGAAGGCCGCGAGGAGCAGAAAGAGCATGGCCGATGGTCTTTGCTGAGGTGTGAAAAGGAGGCCGGGCATCGTAGATTGTTGTCGATGTTCAATGAAGATCTGGTCTGGCGTCGTCGATGGTCGTTGCTGGAGCTTTGCGTTGGCAAATCACTTGGTGCTGGAGGTTTCTGTATCGCAAAGAGTCAGGTTAACCAGAGCTTTGTATTGGCAGTTGTTGCAAGCAGCAGTGTCTTGGTGCAAACGGGCAAGTTCACGGTTGCGAAGATTGCAAAACTGCATGATTTCACCTGCTTTCACAGAAGGAGCTCAGCTGATGCCAGTAAAGAGTCTTGGACCTTGGGAGGCACATCTTGGGGAACATCAATTCACTCCAACAGAAGCCAACAGACCTCATGCAGGTCGAATTGCAGGTCTAAGCAGGTCCAGTGCAGCAGGTCAGCTGGGAAGTTGCAGGGAGGCCTCTGAAACATGTTGTGTCCCTGTAGCTCAGACAGGAGGTCAGGCAACTGACCCTTGTAGTCACTTAGGCAGCCCGGATTGAGGGAAGCAGGTCCAGTCTCTTCAAGCAGCAAGGTAGCCCTCTGGGGGACAAAGCAGTCCTCAATCAGCTGGGCAGTCCCCTGGTAGCAGCAGCCGGCTGTCCTCAGGGGAGCATGGCAGTCCTTCTTCTGTAATGTCCAGAGGTCCAGGTCCAGGAGTGTACTGAACTGTGGCTCTGGAGTTCCAATATGTATACCAGGTGCCAGCCTTTGAAGTGGTGGGATTCCCTATACTATCCCCAAATCTCATTCTGGAAAGTTCTTCCTTTCCTTTGTCAAGCTCCAAGAAGTCTTGGCTGACAAAAGACTAGTGTCAAGTTCCTTTTTGTGTGCAGAAAGCAAAACTATTTGAAGTGTAGGTGGGGCTGGATACAGCTCCAACCCTAGCCATCCTGGCAGGATGGCATATCTTCTCCACACCTAATTCCCTTTTATGTCACTGTCTGGAAGGAATACACAAACCCCAACAGTAGAGCCATTCACAGGCATGTGACCTAGGATACTGGCAGAAGGCACAAATGGTTAGGACAAGAAAATGCCAACTTTTAAAAAGTGGCATCTTCAGAATTGAGACTCAAATCTGACTTTACCATTAAAGAGGATTTTAAATTACAATTCATTTGAGTGTAAACACCATATTTCTAACTTCTCCCAATCAAACGTTATATCTTATTACATTTAATAAGGTCACCCCATGTTAGCGAATGGGAGAGATAGGCCTTACAGAAGTGAAAAACAACTTTAGAAGTTTTTCACTACCAGGACATCTAAAAACCTAAGTACACATGTCCTACTTTTTAAATACAATCCACCCTGCCCTAAGATCCTTTATGGGCTATCTTAGGTGAGACTTATGTATTAAAAAAGAAGGGTTTGGCCTGGCAAAAGGGTTATTTTCCAAGTTTAAAATGGCAGTTTAGAACTGCACTACAGGCTGCAGTGGCAGACGTGAAACAGATTTTAAAGGGCTACTCTAGTGGGTGGCACAATGAGTGCTGTAAGCCCACTAGTAGCATTTCAAATTACAGCCCCTCGGTACATGTGGTACCACTTTACTTGGGACTTTCAAGTAAATTAAATGTGCCAATTAGGTGTAGTCCAATTTTGCCAAGCTTTAAGGAGAGAGCACACGCATTTTAGCACTGGTTAGCAGTGGTAAATTGCACAGAGTTCTAAAACCAACAAAAACGAATTCAGCAAACAGGAGGAGTGAAGGCAATACGTTTGGAAGAATAGCACACCAAGAATGTCAGGTCTAACAGAGTGATTCTATCATTTCTCTTTTGTCTCTATAAAATGGAAAAAATAAACATGTTGCCATAAACATCTCATTTCTGCAATCACAGTTTACACACATAAAAATGCTTAATGGGCAGAATATTTGATAGACTGTACTACAAGTAAGATTCAATGTATTAAAAGGCGTTAGAAAATCTAACAAAACAGTCACATTGAGGTCTAGTCGAAATAATCAAGAGAGCTGAGTGTTGCGGGGATTTGGGTGAAAAGTAATAAATACTTCTAACACAGAACAGTTTCATATTATTAAGTAGTTTACTCGATTTTACAAGCAAAGTTTCTGTGCCCAGAGGGCTCTGAGGCTTCCTGTGGCTGATATTTACAGTTGGATCTACCAGCTGGACAAAACAGGTCTGAATATCGAAAAGGTCACTTCAAAGTCAATCTATTTTGTGACACTAGATATTCCAGGAGGTGCAGAAACTTCAAGGTCAAGGACTGAGGCATCATACTGGTTTAACAGGCCCATTTTTCAGATCTGACCTTGTACAGTAAAGAATTTTCAGTGTCCAAGCCATCTATGCTCTTGGATACCTCAAAGATATGGCACATAACACTGGGGAGACTTTAGAGGCCAATGTCCCAGAATCTTTTGGTTTCATGTAACATTCTTTCAGTACATGGTTTTACTCGTTATCGGGCAGTTGGGTAGAGCAAAGTGTCCCAGGGACAGAGAAACCTTATGTTCTACAAAGTTCACAATCACTGGTTGCAGTACACAGAAAACCAATGAGTGGGCCTCAATGCCAAGCATGTTAAATGAGAATGGTGTAGCTGTGTGTAACTGTCTTGAAGGCCACATAGGAAGGGTCACATGACCCTAGCCAACAATGAGAGTTTAGTGTTCTGTTGCAATGGGGTGTGGGCATAAGTCTCAGTTGGTGCAGGGGAGTCTGCCTGTGTAGCAGGGTCATTACTCTATACTGGGACCTGCATTTCAGTAATCGCCGGGTGTCCATTTAGGCTGCTTCGGCACCACAGCTAGCCTTTACTTGGGCAGCCCAAGCAGTCTCTGGGTAAGGCAGGAAGCTTGTGGCTGTCTGATGTCCTTTTGATGTAGGGGTCTTCACAGATAATCTCCAAGCAGGTTGATTGATAGTGAGTAGGAATTGACTTCATCACCCTCCTCAGTCAGACCTATGGAGAAAGGACAACTTGGACCGTCAATGTCTATAAAGTACTCTTTATGTCTACAGAGTTCTTACAGAGTATTGGTCTTCTGCTTACTGACTGGAGGAGCTCTGTATTTTTCTCTATTTATAGGGGAGAGATGGTCAGGGGTCTATCTTAAATCAGTTTGGAGCTTTGGTGAAAAGCTAAGTGCCCTTCCTCTCAGAGTCGGTAGCATCTATCATCCCATGATTGGGTCAGGCATTCATTAATGCATTCTCACCACAGATGCTGGTGGGTGGGAGGGCGAAAGGTCCTTTTCAGTAGTTCCCCATGGATTTTACAAAGGAAGGCTAGTTGACTTCACCCCATGGTTCAATAAAAAGGCTTTACCCCAAAAATCAATCACTGACACTGATCAGGAAGCCCCCCCTTACTGGGTGAGTGCCTCATTCCACTAGGTGGGGAACAAACAAGCTGTACTTTTACAAAAAAGCCAAGAAATACCAGGAGGTGTTGCTGCAAAAACAAAGCTCTCGACTTTCCTCTTTACTGTATTTTTTAATAAATTAATAAATGTCGTTCTTATCTTCTGTCTGCAGGTCCGTTTGTTAGTCACACTTCTTCCCAGCCCCAAAACAAAAATAAATTCATAAATCCATCCATCCATGTTCTCGTGGCCTTTCACCAAACAGACAGATACCTGTTCCGTTTTTTTAACCCTCCCTGTATCTTCAGTTTACCTTTCTAAACCCTTTAATATACTTCCTTTCAGGGCTTTCTTCTTCCTCTGTAATTTTCCATGCTCATTGTATGCTTTACTTACCAAGAATTTATTAGAGTTTTTGACCCCTGCACCCTTTTTTCTCTCATCTTACACACCCCTGGATTGTGACCTGCGTACAGGGACATGCCTACCATTGGTGCAACAGGTGCAGTGACAAGGGGCCCAGAGCCCCGAGGGGCCCATTGAACCCTGGTAGTTGTGGTAATTGTGCATATAACTACCACAGCGGCAGTCAAAGGACCGATTTTCCTTGCCTGCACCAGGACCCATTCCATCCTTGCTATGCTGCTGTCAGTGTGTACAAAGCCCTGCCTGTGGCATAAGCCCCCCCAAAACCCCCCACTGACTTCAGTGCTGTGACTTTGTGTCCCTCTCAGTCATCCTACAGTGTCTGGCCCACACTATATTATGTTTTATGGATTTGTATACCGTGGCTTATCACCTGGTAGGGTATTCAGATGCTGAAGCAGGTGTATAGGCGTGGGCCTGAGGGTTCAGTGAGTCAGCCTCTGAGAATTTAGTTGAAGAGCCAGGTCTTAAGCTTCATACGGAATTCAGGAAGCGAGGAAGAGGCCCTGATGTGTAGAGGGAGGTCATTCAAGGTTTTAGGAGCAATGTGGGAAAATGCCAGACCTTCCTTTCTGCTTTTATGAATACGGGGGTGGTGGTGTGAGTGAGAGCGAGGCTGAGCGCAGATGTCTGGTGGGTTGGTGGAAGAGAAGGCAGTTGTTAAGGTATGTTGGTGACCTGTGTTGTGTAGTCCCTTATATGCGTGCATGAGGAGTTTGAATTGCCAGTGTTTAAATATGGGGAGTCAGTTGAGCTCTCTGAGATGTGGTGTGATGTGGGTGCATTGTGGGAGGTAGAGGATTAGTCTTGTTGTGGCGTTCTGGATGGCCTGGAGTCAGTGGTTGGAGATTCCGGCATAGTGTGCGTTGCCATACTCCAGTTTGCTAGTGATGAGGGCTTGTGTGACAGTACATCTGACTTTCCGGGATATCCATTTGAAGATCTTGCAAAGCATGCAGAATATACAGATGCAGGAGGAGCTGTATCGCACTGCGTTGACCTGTGCTGTCATGTTGAGTTTGCCGTTTAGGAGGATTCCCAGTTTTTTTGCGTGGTAGGTTGGTGTGTGGCCATGAGGTGGATTCCCACGAGGAGTTCCTGTTCCTGAAGATCAACACTTCCGTCGTGTCGGAGTTGAGTTTCAGGGAATTGGCTGTATTTTATTTGTTTAGGCGTTGACCTCTGCTGTCATGTTGAGTTTGCAATTTAGGAGGATTCCTAGGTTTCTTGCATGTTTAGTTGGTGTGAGGCGACGATGTGGATTCCCTCAAGGAGTTCCTGTTCCCGAAGATCAACACTTCCATCTTGTCGGAGTTCAGTTTCAGGGAATTGACTTTCATTTATTCTGCCAAGTTGATTATGAAGTCAGTGAAGTTGGTTCTGGTGCTGGTGGATTTGTCAGAAATTGATAGGATGAATTGGGTGTCATTGGCATAGGAAATGATGGAGATTCCATGTGCTCTGATGATGGCAGCTAGCGGAGTCATGTAAATGTTGAACATGGTTGGGCTGATTGATGAACCCTGGTTCCAGTTGAAGGCCGGTTCTTGGATGCCTTTGTAGTGCACTCTTCTGATGAGGGTGAAGTGCGATACTGCTTCAAAAGTCACAGGGAGTTCGAGTAGGATGAAGGCAGCAGTTTCTCCACGGCCCACTACTCTCAGGATTATGTCATGGCTGCGATGAGTGCTGTTTCCATGCTGTTGTTGCTCTGAAAATCAGATTGGGTGTAGTCAAGTAGGTTGTGAAGTTTGAGGTGGTTGATGAGTTGTTTGTTGATTGCCTTCTTTATCACTTTGGCTGGGTACGGGAGCAAGGAGATAAGTCGGAAGTTGCTGATCCTACTGTGGACAGCTGATGGTCTTTTGAGAAGGGCGTTGACTGCTGCATGCTTCCAGTCTTCGGGGAAGGTGGTTGATTTGATGGAGGAGTTGAAGATTTGGGTGAGGAACTTGCTGATTTGTGGTCTTCCCATGTTGTAGATGTGATGGGGCAAGGGACCGTTGGGACCCCTGAGTGGACTGTTTTCATGATAGCTGTGGTTTCTTCTGCAAGGAGTGTTTTCCAGTTGGTTAGGTGAGTGTCTTGGTTGGTGGTGGGCAGGATGAGCTCCTTATGATTGGGTTGTTGCCAGTAAATATTTTCGATTTTTCTTTGACAGCAGTTCGTTAGGTTGTGACAGAGTCCCTGTGATGGTGTGATGTGGTTGAACGTGGCCTGTGGGGTGGTGAACTTCTTAAGGATAACAGAGATCTCTTTGCAGCTCTTGAAGCTTGTCTCAATACATTTGATTAGGATTCTTCTCTTGTTGACTCTCATAAGATGGTGGTAGTGCTTGAGTGCAGACATGTAGGTGGTCCTGACATCTGCTTTATGGTTGACTCTCCATTTTCTTTCCAATTGTTAGCATTGTTGTTTGGATTTCCTGAGGCCGTCTGTACCAGTAAGCCTGTTTGTTGGTTCTGCATTGTCTGTGAAGTTTGATGGCCGTGAGTGAGCCTGCACAGGTCTTGATCCATTGGTTGATGTTGGTGATATCCTTGTCTTGGCTGATGTTAGTGTTGGGGTGTTCCTTGTCAAGGGCATTGCACCAGTTATCTTCTGTTATTTTGTTCCAATTCCGGCTGGGGAGGTTGATGCTGGTTGGTGCTTTGGCAGGCAATGTGGAGATATGACAGTGCATGATGGAGTGGTCGGTCCATGTGAGCTGTGAGGCAGAGATGTACTTAATTTTGTTGCCTGTGGTGGAATTAGATCCATATTGTGTCCTGCGATGTGTGTTGGGTCTGTGATGAGCTGGGAGAGTCCGGAGTTGTTCAGGCTCTCTACGAGGTCTTGGCGTGCAATCTTATAACTTTCCAGGACGGCTACAGCAATTTCAAGAGTCAACGTTGTGTTTATCTAGGTTTCCTTAAGGAAGAGGAGGTCTGGCGCGTACTTGCTGAGGAGAGCCCTGATTTTGATGGCGTTTTCTGAGCGAGCGGGTGTTGAAGGGCATGCATGTAAGTGCTTATATCCTAGTGCTGCGTGTTCTGTGGCGATAGTCTGAGTAGGTGGTGTGGGTGTGGGAGTGTGTGGGGCATGTGCAGGTGTGTCGTTGCAAGTGAAGCGGCAGTGGAAGCAGGAGAAAGTCCTACAATGCTGTGTGGTGTAGCGCGGTGTTTTGGCATCCCCTTGGACAAATGAATGGTTGTTAGCTGCTGGGTAGCAGCGGGCTTATTGGATCAGGGATTGTGGCGCTGGGCACGGTCCTGGCCCAGACTGGCACAAAGGAGGTTGTCTTTGGTGCACCTCGACTCAAAGAAGATACCGGTCTATGGCTAAATATGAGGATTATCAAATGATTATGGCTGTATCACAGGCATATTGGCTTGGGTACAGTTAATCTCATGTCATACTTGGAGTAGTGCAAACTGAAAGAACCGGACAATGAAGTGCTGGAAAGCCTATGCTGGCTTTTTTTTATCACAACCAGAAGCAGTCATACACGATGAAACAGGCGTATGGGGAACCGCCACCCCCAACTCACTGATAAAATCCAATCATTTGTCATCCAGACAACAGCTCAATGAGTTGGTCCTGACTGGAGATCTTAGGGGAACATAATCCTGGAGTAGACCCTGGGGCCTGCTCTCTTGGCCGAAGAGCGGACAGTCTAGTAACTTCAGTAAGAGATGACCCAGCCGCCTACCCGCCTCCCAGTCATTCCTCTACTGCACCCCGTCCCTCAGCATTCATCAATGGCTGTGATCCATGACCGGCAAACGACAGCGGAAGCCGGGGCCTGCAGCACTTAGATCACCAAGGCACCGCAGTAGTATACTAGAAACGGCAGCTTATCTAATAAAAAATTGTACAGATTCGATGGTGAGGGGACATATTTAAGTAAACAGAACTCACGTTAAGAATTGTGTCAGACCAGTAGAGCAGGGCTGGGGCTGTTCAGTGTCTGACGCTAAGCCAAGGCTCATGTGCGTAGGAGACACTAACATTCGGGGGGGACAGAAATACCAGAGACTTTAGTGTGAACTCAATCCAACTTGCCGGTGGCTTTATTACTGAAGCCTTTTATAATCCCTAAAACATGTGTGGGCATGACAAATCACCCGAGTCTCGCATTCAAATAGAAAAAGAAAAAGAAACTGTTTAAAATTGTAATAGCTTGCAAGTATGTGTTCTGGCACTGAAAAAGCACGGCCGAGGAAAGAGAATACTACATGAAATCCCACAGTATTGAGAAGACCTTAAAGGACCAAGATCACACTGAGTGGATCCTATAACACTGAGAAGACACTCATGTGGGAAGGTCAGATGGTACTGAGGTGGTACTGGTAAGGAAAGTTCCTGGAATTTTAAAACAAAACATTACTGTAAGAAACTCACACTTTTTTGGAGGAAGCTGGCACTACTCTTATCCCTTACACAAGTAGCCCTTACAAAAGGAGTCCTGTAACACTAAGCATATGCTAATGGAAATTCAGACTGCTAGATTCCCCGCATGCTGAGAAGGCACTGCTGGGCTAAATAGGAATGTCACAGTGCTGTATTCCTTAACTGCCTAGAATGCATTACTACAAGAAAGACACCTTTCTGGAACCCTCTAAAACCAGCACCGTTCTAGTTCACCCTCCAAGCTGCTGTGATTGCTTGAGAGCTGTTGCCTTACCTGTATGGCTGCTATCTGTGTCTCACTAGTTCAATCTTTTGCAACCTATTGTAATGTGTGGGGCTCTCTGCAGACTCTTTAGTGAGTCCTAGCCTTGTGCGACTCCTAGCCTAACTGGCGCTCATTAGCATGGATGGACCAAAATGCTGTAGAAGTTGGTGACTCTGTGACCCATCTGGACCTCATGCTTTTGTTGCAATTAAGGTTTGCTGCTGTTGGTGGGACCAGAGGGGAAGGGGCAAAAGAGAGCCCATGGAACAGGGCAGACTGATGTTTGACTAGTGACGAAGTGGTGAGATCCTTGACATCTCCCACACACGAGCTGGTATGGCTGCTGCTTCAACTTCAAATTAGTTAAGTGGACCTCTGCGTCAAGCAGCAGGCTTGGGCTTCAAGGAGGCTGGCTGTTAGATTAAAATGGGTTAGAGCATACTTCAGAGGCTGATGTCCCTTTGCATCTGTTGCTAGCCTATGTACGTGATGTGCTGTCTAACTATGTCTCCCTTGTGCCACTGGTCCTGGTCAAGAGTCTGGACCTGTAGTACCTACTGTAGTAGTATTGAGGACCCATCAGGCCCAGGAGACTCAAATCTGATAAGGGTGCCTTTTGCAGTATTGTCCACTTTTTCAGGGCATCCTTCAGCACCTGGAGAAATGCATCCACCATTATACTTCGTATGAACTCCACTAAAAGTAGCAGGATAAATGCAGTACAAATGTGGCCACGGGCTTTTATACCTTGGACAAATATCTGGTGGGATCTCTCAATTCCTGCTTCCTCCCCCAAGCCTCCATTACCAACTAACAGACATGCCAGGATGGAAACTGGGGACCTGAGATGATGGGGCTCTCAATGGGGCTCTCAATGAGCTGACTGGGTGTGATTTCAGTTGAAATGCTTAATTTTGTAAATGGGGGCGTACTTTAGGTGTGGTGTCTTATTTTTGCTCAGTTGGCTGTATCAAGATGAAAACACACTACTTTGATATACCCTTATACAAGTGAAGATTGGGATAGGGAAGGTAAGAGGAAATAACACTCAAATTCAAAATTTCCCTTGCTTGTTCCAGGCCTTCCAACCCTGCCTCCCTCTTTCAATTTTGATCCTGGACGAGCTTGCCACAAGAATATTTGAGAATGAGACCTCTGTGTGTGGCAGTTCCATGGAGATGCCACACAAGAAGAGAGATAACTAGTTTATATTCTTATAACTTTTGCAATTGGGTAGACCAAACCTAAGGGGAGAGGGAAAGATTTGTGGAGGGAAAACTCAGTTTCCCAGTAGATTACAACAAATGTTAAGGGAGAAGCCCAACTGCTAGGAATCTCACACATACAACCTATTTCCTTCTGGTAATCCAGTAAGCAGTCCTTATTT
Source organism: Triturus cristatus (assembly GCF_964204655.1). Classification (NCBI taxonomy): domain Eukaryota; kingdom Metazoa; phylum Chordata; class Amphibia; order Caudata; family Salamandridae; genus Triturus; species Triturus cristatus. The sequence goes on along the minus strand of NC_140590.1, from coordinate 728,798,528 downwards.
TTTTTAAAGGACTCTCACCCACACATGTGTGTGGCATGCTTCATTTATTGAGTCCTATGTCCGGTACAGCTTCTTTTGCTAGGCAGACTCACTTTGATGGTATTCCTAAGGACATGAAAGAGGTCTAGTTTTGAAAGGTTAGAACTGCCTTCAAGTGTGCCCAAACTGCTCACAGATTCACCAGAACAAAATAATCAGTCCACTTCGCACGCTCAGGCATACACTGTACAGCACCTAAGCCACGTAGTTGGCCTCAAGATTCTCTCTAGCAGCACAGCTCAGTGCTCACACAACCAACCGAGCTCTCAGATTATAGAGATAACAACAACATGAATCCTTCCAACAGTGTTAACTTCATATATAACTCCTGTATTCCTCTGTAATGCTCACAGATGCAGAACAGATCAAAGTTTAGTTGAGTTTATGGTTACACCACCGGTGTGTCCCCGAGCTGGCACAGGCACTCTGAAAGGGTACGGAACAATATTATTTGCATATCACCGCTGGTCACTCACTCTGGTCAGAATGCTAGATTTATTATGCTGTTAGGAATAACCATGTGTTCAGTTGTTTGCGAAATTTAGTTTCACACGGTTCTGTTCTTAGGGCCATTGGTAGACTGTTCCACGCTTTTGCTGCAAGGTATGTGAAGGAGCGTGCCCCCATTCTGGCTTTAGATATTCTTGGTACAGTCACCAATGCCCTACCCTTAGATAGGTTGTAGGTACCGTGGGCCTTTTTTTGATAGAATATGGTGACAGTGGCACATTGCTTTGAACACGATTCTCTTCTCCACTGGTAGCCAATGCAATTATGCTAGGGCTTTCTTTGTGGAGGCTCTTCTCGGGTGGCTTAGTACCAAGTGAGCCGCCGCATTTTGCACCGTCTGAAATTTGGATAGCCCTGTTTTTTGTGGCACCCAGGTATAGCACATTGCCGTAGTCCAAATGGGAGGTTACCACGGCATGTACTATGGTTTTCCTTGCATTAGGTGGAAGGAGATCAAGAATCTTTCTCAGGATTTTCATGGTCCCATAGCATTTGCCTGCTACTTTCCGAATCGGCGTCAAACCATACTCAGAGATTTTTTACTTCTGATTTAGGTGTAGGTAATTGGCCCAGTGTCTCAGGCCACCAGGCTGATGACCAAATGTTTGGGTCCTTGCCCACAATGATCACCTCCGTCTTATTCCCGTTGAGCTTAAGGCAGTGGTTAGACATCCATGCTGCCACCTCTTCCAGACACTTGGAGAATCGGATTGCTGCCTGTTCCCTATCTTGAGACAGCACCACAATTAGCTGCGTGTCGTCAGCGTATGACACAATGGACACCTTATGCTCTTCCACTCGCTCAGCCAGGGGTCCCACGTATAAATTAAATAGAGTTGGGCTCAGCGTAGATACCTGTGGGACACCCTGGGGCAGGGGGATGCTCTTAGATAGGTAAGACTGTTGTGCGACTTGGAAGCTCCGCGCTGATAGAAAGGATGTCATCCAGCGCAGTGCCTTTCCCCTAACACCACATGCCTCTAACCTCTGGAGGAGCAGCTTATGGGAAACGGTGTCAAACGCCGCACTGAGGCCCAGTAAGATCAGTGCAACTGTCTGCCCTTCGTCAGGGTTATTTTCCCATTGTTTCTGTTGCCAGAAGTAGTGCTAACTCCGTACAGTGTGCAGCTCTAAAACCTGATTGGGAGGGGTGCAATCGGTCATTCTTGTTAATATGATCTACTAGTTGTTTATTCATTACTTTTTCAGCGATCTTAGCTGTAAATGGTAACAGTGAAATGGGGCGTAGATTCTCCAAAACTGCTTGATCTATAGATGGTTTCTTTTTGAATGGCCGAACTATAGCTTGTTTCCATTTAATGGCAACCTCTCCTTTCTGAAAGGAACACCCTCACATTCTCAGCACAGTACCAAGGGAACTTTGGTGACACTGTGAGGGTCCTCAAGAGTACATCTCATCTGAACTTGTAAAGCAATGAACAACCTCCACCCTCGTAGAACAAGAAACAAAGTGGCAATGCTCTACGTAACCCCAACCTAGATACAAATCTACGATTTGTATCCAATTCAGATTTATATCACGCCAATTAGTTATTATTTCAGTTGCAATAAAGGTTTTAGTTAAAAAAAAAATCCTTATTTGTTGTGCTCGAGTAAACCTTCTTTTCCACCTGATGAAGTTCCCTCTAAGTAATATATACTGGTTTTGTTTCCTTTATATTAAGCTGAGCACAGTCTCATAACCGTCTGTGAACTCAGTTTCTTTACAAAACACAGTACACTGAGCTTTCTCCAATTTCTTTTATTAAACCAGTCTTTCTTATGTTTCAGTTTCAAAACACTTACCTTCATTAAATGGCAATTAAAATAAATATGTTTACAAATTCCAACATGTTTCAGGACCAGTGTCTCTTCATCCAGGAACAATATTTATATCAGTTCATGTAATCTGTGAATAAAGGTTATATTATCAGGCATTAACAGAGGTTTGTTAACTTCTTTGCATAGAAACGTTTAAATAAGTCAAATAAATTTACCTCAATACATCATATAATGTTAAATCATAATTATTCACTCATAACCCACACATATTTAACTCCATTTTATTTTTTTAAAACATGATTTTGCCATTGTCCTCTTACCAGTGTTCCATGCTCCATGTAAAGTCTGTTCCTTGTAGGGTGTTCAATTGAACACACTGCTGCCAAAACATTGGAGTGTTAATATGGAAATCGATGCGTTCATCGATAAAAATGAATTCTCGTCCTTATTAATAGAATCGCCCGTTGTGAACTCCACCTCAACCTCAACTCACAAATATGTAGTCAAGCAGGCCCTGAGGCCTAGGCCCATGATTTCTGATAGATCACAGGTGGGAGGGTGCGCAGCAAGCAGGCAAGCACTCGGTCAGGAAGCTCTTGATCAATCCCACAGATAAGTCCAGCAACATTACAATGGTCAAGGGAGATTGCCCCAATAAAGCACACATGGCCGGAGGGGTGTTTTAATTGCGCCTATCAGATAATACAGAATCTTCCACACGGCGCAGCCAAAGACTTTAACACAGCACCTTTAGAAAAGGGTTTTATTTTACAAAATGCAAGGACTCTCTCTTTAGAATAAGGCTTGGGGTGTTATTTTACACAATGCTCTCTAACAGAAAGGCTTTCCCAGATGTCAAATGCACAAGATTCAAATACACAAAGAGATATATATGTTTATATGCAAGCAATAATCTAAATGCATAAATAATACTGATTAATAAACAAGCAGCAAATAATATGAGATAAGTCTCAAGCAACTATACTGGACGTCCTGCAAGAGATCAGAAAGATATATATATATATATATATATATATCATGTGATCAAGGTCCCTTGAGGACTGAAATGCGTAATGGCCAACATTAAAAAGCTATCTTAAGCACGCAATTTTTGGTCCGTGTCTGCTTTGCTGAAAAGAAACTTGATGAGAAGCGAATAGCAGTTCCTTCGATATATATATCTTACTTTCCAGGGTCCGTGCTGGGCTAAAAGATGCAGCCCTGGGTTCTCTCCTGATAACAGGTGAGTAAATCGGAATTCGTAGTTCGGCTGATTTTAGAGGAATATTTGTACGTTTCAAAATTGGACACTTAGAAACTTTTCTGGTGAAAACCACACAATGGATTCCTATGGAAGGAAATACAAGTTACTGGTAAGTACGCTTAGAATTACTTTCCAGGGTCAGTGCTGGGCTAAAAGATGCAGCACTGGGTTCTCTCCTGATAACAGGTGAGTAAATCAGAATTCGTAGTTCGGCTGATTTTAGAGGAATATTTGTACAATGGTGGAGGAAGGGGGCGGGGCCTGAGGTGACGTGTGAAAACACGCCCAGTGGCGCGCTTTAAGTTGGGGAATTAATTCCTCTTCAATCCTGCGGTCCCCTGGGAGCCAACTAGCCCACCAGGTACCTCCAGTATGCGCCAGGGAGCTGCGTTGCAGAGAGGTGTAATGAGGCCACGACCCTTTTTACAACACTCTGCAACGCAGCTCCGTGGTGTTTACTGGAGGTACCTGGTGGGCTAGTTGGCCCCTAGGAGACCTCTGGATTGAAGAGGAATTAATTCCCCAACTTAAAACGCGCCACAGGGCGTGTTTACACACATATCACCTCAGGCCCCGCCCCCTACCTTCACCACGGTGCAAACGCACCCCGTGGCGTGTTTTAAGTTGGGGGATTAAGTCCCCTTGAATCCTGAGGTCCCCTGGCGGCCAACTATCCCACCTGGGACCTCCAGTATGCACCAGGGAGCTGTGTTGCAGAGAGGTGTTCAGAGGCCATGCCCCTTTTTACAACACTCTGCAACGCAGCTCCGGGGCGCTTAGTGGAGGTACCTGGTGGGCTAGTTGGCCCCTAGGGGATATCTGGATTGAAGAGGAATGAATTACAAAACTTAAAACGCGTCACAGGTCGTGTTTGCACACATATCACCTCAGGCCCCACCCCCTAACTTCACCACTGTGCAAACGCGCCCCATGGCACATTTTAAGTTGGGGGATTAAGTTCCCTTGAATCCTGAGGTCCCCTGGCGGCCAACTAGCCTACCAGGTGCCTCCAGTAAGCGCCACGGAGCTGCATTGCAGAGAGGTGTAAAAAGGGGCGTGGTTTCATAACACCTCTCTGCAATGCTGCCCCCTGGCGCATACTGGAGGTTCCTGGTGGGCTAGTTGGCCTCCAGGGCCCCCAGTATTCAAGGGGAATTAGTTCCCCCTCTGCAAACGCGCCAGGGGGCTCGTTTGCAGAGTGGTGCAAGGAGGGGGCGTGGCCTCCGGCCCGATCCCGTCTTTTTTTTTTAAGAAGGGGGGCTTCTTTTTCTAATTTATTGGCCCTGGGGACCCCATCCCCTAGTGCCTGCCCCCAATTTGGTTTAAAAAAAAAAATCGGGAAGGGGGTTGCGTGGCCCCCCTCCCTTGGCCAATTCCGTGCCCCGGGGACCCCATACCCCGGGGCATGGCCAATTTTTTAAAATATTTTTCTATTTTGGAGGGAGGCTGCGTAGCCCCCCTCCTCAGGCCACTTCAAGGCCTTTTATGTTAATTGGTTTCCCTGCTCTTGCTTCAATGAAGCAAAGCAGTTTGCAATGACAGGGTGGGAGCTGCGAGGCTCCCGCCCTGCCATTGCAAACAGTAGTGTCCCGGGGGTGGGCACCCCGGGACACTGCAGGAGGGGGGTGGCGATCCCCAGGGCCTATGCAAGGCTCAGGAAGGGGGCCGCGTGGCCCCCCTCCCTTGGCCAATTCCGTGCCCCGGGGACCCCATCCCCTGGGGCATGGCCAATTTTTAAAAATATTTTTCTGTTTTGGAGGGGGGCTGCGTAGCCCCCCTCCTCAGGCCACTTCAAGGCCCCGGGGACCCCATCCCCCGGGGCAGGCCATTTTAAATTATTTTTTCTTTTTTATGTTAATTGGGGGTGGGGTCACGTGGCCCCCCTCCCGGGCCACTGGTAGCCCCGGGGACCCCATCCCCCGGGGCTGGCCCTCACGTTGGGGACTGTGGGGGGGTCCCCAATCCCCCCACGGTCGCGCCAGATCCCCGCCTCCTGCGGGAGCCAGCATTGCTTTTCCATATGGGGAGCAGCTAACATGCTGCTCCCCATATGGAAAAGCAATCTGCTTTGCTTCATTGAAGCGAGAACAGGTTTCCCTGCTCTTGCTTCAATGAAGCAAAGCAGTTTGCAATGGCAGGGTGGGAGCCGCGAGACTCCCGCCCTGCCATTGCAAACAGCAGTGTCCCGCGGGTGGGCACGTCGGGACACTGCAGGAGCCGGCCCTGGGGGGTGGTGGTCCCCAGGGCCTATACAAGGCTCCAGGAGGGGGCCACGCGGCCCCCTCCCACATTGTGAAGTTGCCCCGGGGGGTGGCGGTCCCCGGGGGCCTGAGAGCACCCCACACCAAATGTGGATTGCGGGCGCGCAAGATGTACTTAGTATAACTTACTATATCGGAAGAATTTCAGGGGTTTTGTTTGAGTGAAATGTCCAGCTAACTATAACACCCCTAAAACCTATTGTTTTTTCAGTGAATTTCTAAGGTTTTTTAAATGCTAATTCCTAACTATAGCAGGCCTGAAACCTATGTTTTTTTCAGTGAATATATCCACATAGCCACTTATTAAACCCTGGCTGTATTTGTCACAAGACATTGCGTCGTGTCCTTTTGTTTCGAGAGGAGTGTTTGTTCGTATTTTACCGAACCAAGCTTGGAGGTTCACCTAACGACGCACCCGATGATTACTTTGGATGTGCACCTCAACTCACTCCTACATCACAAAGAAAATACCTTAAATGATCAAAGCCACTGGCCAAACATCACAATGGCAATAACCAAAACTCAATACATCACCTGGTGCAAAACACTGCATCCCAAACTGGGGAAGTAAACAGCCATGATTGAGAGCCTCAGCAAACAGGGTCCACTCTCTGAGGTTGAAGCGTCCGCCCCCACTCAGATTCCAAACTCCTGGTTTCTAAGTCCACAACCCTCAGCTTTAAACACACTAGAAGGTTCGAGAAAGACCTCCCCCTGGGCCAGAGGAATCTTACCAGAACTGGCCAGGTTCCAAGCAAGCATTCCCACGGCAGGAAGGAGTTCTCACGTCCCCTTCTCCAAATCTCACATGTTCCAGCCTTTATCTTGACGAAGCTCACAAAAGCCTTTCAGAATACATAAACTATCCCTCACAAAAACAGAAAGACCTTGAACGTGAATAACCCAAGCAACTTGCAAGCACTGCTGTGCACACAGAAAAGCTGAAGCAAGGCAAAGCCAGGAAAAAAGGATGAAACGAGGCCATGTCAAAGCCAATAGTAAGCACTTCTAAATTCTCATAACCCAAACAACTTGCAAGCGCTGCTGTGCACGCAGAAAAGCTGAAGCAAGGCCAAGCCAGGAAAAAAGGATGACATGAGGCCATGTCAAAGCCAATAGTAAGCACTTCATAATTCTCATTAATGTACAACACAATGCACAACTGTGCAAAACTGCTCACAACACTGCACTTTGAAACCAAAGAGTACATTCCACACCTCTCTCTCCCTTTCATGCTTTCAAATGCAAATCCCACATTCTCTGCTCTTGGCAAGGCTGTTCTAGATAGCTCCCACTGAAAGACTGCAAGATTACAAGAAAGAGAAGGACGGCATTTGCAGGACCATCGTACATCCAGGCTAGGATAAAATAACACACTAAAGTCAGTTGAAATAATGGTAGTCAAAGGTCATCACTGGGTGTCAAACCACAAGAGTGCCTCTAGCACTACAAGGGGGTATGCACGCTTCTAAAAATACCTTCAAGTCAGATGCCACATGAGTTAGGAATACATAGCCAATCAGGACCTTGCACACGTAGTGATCACGCACTCCCCATGACAGACATTTGGACACGTTGTCCACTGGCCACATTGTGTCCACGCGAAGTCAAGATCCACCTGTGGTAATTATTAGACAATTACATTATGACTCTAAAGGCAGCAACCAACATTCCTCACCATATATGGTACGCCAGAAACTGAAGGACACAAACCAATTGTAAATTGAGACAGTCCTCAAACCGTGTGCATTTATTTGTTCTCCTGACCGTAATGTTTAATGAAACAAACTGTTCATGTTTTGCCAAACGCCTCTTGTTTTCTGTTCTTTAAAGGATTTAGAACTCAAGCAACAGGAGCATACGTGCCCCCTTTTCAAACGGGAACAGGAAGAACCCCATTGCCAGCAGTGTGTCAGTTACTTACGTACGTCTTTCTATATGTAGAGTCTATATATATTAACCCCTTAATAATTTATTGGTTATGCTCATCCATCCAGTCTCAGTCTATTCTACTGAAGATACTATGAAGGGATATCCATTATTAGTTTCATCTTTATTGCTAATCTTTTACACATTGGCCCCATTTTATACAACATATTCTCATCAGTTTACATATTGATAATTATTCTACAGCCACACCTCTATCTGGAACAACTGCGGGTGGCCATCAGAACTCGGACCCACCCCCACTCCAAAAGATCACGCCCAGAACCTTGACATCATCCTAGACAGCAAGCTCTCAATGAAATGACAGGTCAATGCCGTCTCCTCAGCCTGCTCCCACACACTCTGCATGCTCTGCAGAATTTTCAAATGGCTACCCATCAACACCAGAAAAACAGTGACGCAGGCCCTCGTCACCAGCCATATGGACTACAGCAACATACTCTATGCAAGCACCACCGGTGAACTCATGAACAGACTCCAAACAATACAGAATGCAGCAGACAGACTGACCCTCAACTTGCCCAAAAAGACCCAAAATATCCCAGCACCTGAGAGATCTCCACTGACTCCCCACCCAGAAGAGATGCGACTTCAAGCTTCTGACCCACACCTACAAAGCTCACTACAACAAAGGCCCAGCGTACATGAACCACTGCCTAAACTTCCACCAGCCACCAAGAAACCTCCGCTCCGCTCACCTCGCCCACGCACAGGCACCACACATCCGCCGTTGCTGCACTGGAGGACGATCCATCCCCCACCTCGCTGCCAAACTCTAGAATGCCCTTCTCCTCCACCTTCGAACATCACCCTAATTGGTAGACTTCAGGTAGAGACTCAAGACCTGGCTCTTTCTGGCTCTTTGACTGAGACCATCAGCCCAGTGTCTGAATACTCTCAAGGGTGATAGATCGCGCTATATAAGTCCAGTTTGATTGATTGATTGAGCTGTTAATAGAGGCAGTCATAGGCTGTAGGGGAAAGCTAAGGTTACAAACTGTAGGACTGCAGTAATAGGAAGTAGATAGTTGTGGTGTTAGGTATATGGGGGGACATTAGAGGATGGAGGGTAGGAAAATAGATAGTTCATGTTTTTTGTATAGTGAGATTTTAGTTTTGTAAGGCAGAATGACCATGGGAAAGTATTGTGATGTGCACCTGTTGCAATAAAGCGTCTTTTTTCACACAAAATTAAGTGGTTAGTTAGTAGTTTTATATAGTGCAGCTTATCATCCGTGAGGGTATCCAGGCGCTGTCCATAGGCATGGGAGATTAGGTGATTTTCCCAGAATCACATGATGTTGCGCAGACGCCGAGACTCGAGCACGGATCCCCAACCCCCAACTCAGCAGCTCTGTCTGCTGCGCCACATCAGTGGTCTGTCTTGCCCTTCTCTCTCCCAATGCACTCATTGTATAACATGCCATGTAGAAAAGGAGTCCGATTCAAACAGCACCGTCAGCATGTTCTTCACATAGTCTTGCATTTTTCCTCTGTTTGTAGATTCTGGCACTCCAAGGACCTGGATGTTGGTTCTCCATCATCTAGCTTCCAGGTCTTTGTTTTTGCAGAGATAATACCCAGGACTTTCTCGATGTTGAGCATTTGTTCTTTCCGCTTTGCCATTTCATCTTCAGTCTCTGAGACTCTGTGTTCAGCCATTGTTAGCCTCTTATTTTGTTTGCTGAATTTTTTTTAATTTTAGCGTGTATATCGTTAGGCTCTGAGGGTAATTTTCACATTGTCTTCCCCACGCTGTGTTTCTGCGTCTACTGGGGCCTTCGCTGTCTGCTTCTGGGGGCCTAGTACTCATTTACCCATTCGGTTTGCCTATCTAGCCCCCTATTTGGCCCTATTCACTGTACTGCCACCCTGATGGTGCTTCATGCCTTTGCTGCGTGTGTCCCATTTAGACTGCTGGTCATCCGTGTTTCCTCCACAGGTCTCTTAGCGCAATACACCTGGAGAATGTAATATTCAGAGACTACATGTGTGTTTAGAGACATAGATGGTGTACCATTTTCAATTGATTGGCAGTGCAGTGGTCTTCACCCTTTGTCCAGCTTTCAGCTTTGCTACATGATCTAGGTGACAGGCACCCAGTGTTGGAGTTTAATAGTTTTTATTGCAAGGGTGCATGTGGCCGCCTATGGGGGCCCCACCGTCCCCCACTCTCTGGGTCTGTTTCCTGTAGAGGAACACAAGCAGGTCTTCTCTGGTGGGTGGGCTCACCAAACCCAAAAGTCAATGTTCCTTGTGTTTACCACTGGGTCTCAACAGCAGCGGGCTGCAGCCGGAATGCTTCTACCATCCATCACCGTTTCCTCCCCTTTTCTCCCAGCTGACCTTCTTCAGCCTTGCACATGACCCAGTGGCCTGCCATTCCACTCAGTTGTATGTCTGATATGTCAAGCACCACACTGTGTCATGGATGGCTCCATGACCTTGCCACAGTTGTTTTCCCATATGCCAAGAATGTCCTCCAATGTGCAATCACAAGCAATTTGCCACAGGTGCCAACTATGCCAAGAATTTCCTCCAGGAAGCCAGCAGCAGCATTTTGCTGAGGTTATCACATATGCAAGTATTGCCTTTAGTAATCCAGTGCCAACATTTTGTCAAGGGTGCAAGTCAAGAAGCATGCCAGATCCAACAGCGGATCAGCAAGCATTACAACACAATCTCACCTACAATCACTTATTCACACTCATTCTATCATTAGTACTGATTTGCACTTATTCATTTTCACCTACACTTTTGCACTCACTCTCACCTTGAATCAGTCATTCACACTCTCTCACTCACTCTTACTCTGACTCACTTATACATACTCATTCATTTTGACACACACACACACCCACAATCCCATACACCAAACATACATGCTCACACATATACATGCCCTCCCACCCAATCTCACCCACGTGCACGCACACAAAATACATTAAAACCATTTTATTTTTCTTATCTAAGATGCCAGTGAAGGTCAAGATCTTGCTGCTCCACGTTTTATACTCTAATAGTGAATAATAAACTAATATTCACTATTAATGTAATAAACATGAACAGAAAACGAGGTTAGAGTCTGACTCTGATAATGCAAGACACTGGTGTTCTTGGCACTGATTTTGCCCCCTCTGAGCCCAAAAGTTGCAAAGGCAGTGCCAGGGGTAGCAAGGGGCAAGCTGGTGACCTCTAAATGACATGCATGGGTGCAATGTTTTTGGCATCAATGCGTCTGAGTGAACTCTGTGCATGAAACAGATTTGACATGGAATTCAACTAAGGGGACAATTGGAATAAAATGTTTTAAAAAAAAAAGAAGTTCAATATGTGCGCATCTTGGTAGGATAATTATGATTTAAACCTAACCCTTAAACATTCCAGCAGAATTAAATACATATAGGATGAGATGAGGTATGTTTATTTTATTACTTATATGTTTAAGCCTCCAATGGAAGCAATGTGTTCTTTCACCCCTCACTACAACCTGTACTGATCACACATATATGAACCACATTTTAGAATCAGGGACAGGGGCGTAGCAAGTGAGGGGGGGGGGATCTGCCCCGGTCAGCACAAGTTTTGGGTGCGGCCCCCTCCGCTCTTACCTGTGGCCGTGCTGTGTGGCCGTCATGGGACTGGCCATCACCCACCCCCCTCTGGTCTCACCTGAGGCCATGCGGGTCGGCCGTCGCGGGTCTCGCCAGCAACCCCCCGTTCTTACATGCGACCACCAGGCGACAAATGCAGTGAACGCCACAGGCGGCATAACATCTAGCTACTGAGTGGCGAAAGGAGAATGGTGTAAGAGAGAAAGCAGAAACACTGGCTGTCACTCTTCTGCCCTGTCACTGTTCTGGTTCTTGACATCTATAGATGTGAACGGATATCTAAAAGCAGATAAGATATCCTTGATATTTTGTAATAAATGTTCAGCAAATACCCCCAGCGGTAATCAACTGAATCCATCCACTGATTCTTGCGACTCTGACAAAGTTACTTCACTGACACATTGTTGTACTTCCAGCGTTTAACTGACAGGAAGGCATATTGTTCTTATTTTTCTTCAACAGCAAATAAATAATGTTTTTTATATGTGCTGCAAATGCTGCTGAGGCCTTTGACGGCCGTTCCACGCTATAGAAAACCATGCAAATATCTAAAAGTATGCACTCGCTTCTTTCTGTTGCATCCCTTTGCTTCCAGCTTGTCTTCTTTAGCTCCTGATTGAGACACTCGCACAACAGCTTGTTCCTTTCTCCTCTTTCCTTGCATCTTTTACTGAGCAAGTTCTCCTCCTGTTTTTCCCTCACCTACTTGTCCCTCTTCTTGTAGTGAATGTTTCCCATCTCTCCTGCCTTCCACCCTCTCCTGCTTGGCATGACTCCCAGGGACGAATAAAGCACTTTGAAGCTGCTAAGCGCCTCCGCTTATCCACGCACTCTCCTAATTTTGAAACTTGATGTGAAGTATTACAGCCAAACTCTCAGGTCATATTCCGAAAGGTGTCAGGCAATACGTCACAGCAGTGTTAATGTTTGGCTCTAAACCCTTTCAACCAATATTAGTGAACAGGATTTAGTGTTAAAAGGCACGGGTGGTTGCATGGGAATGCCCATGTACCACCCAAGTAACACATCCTTGAGGCAAAGGAGTGTGAAGCAGCGCGGAATTTGTGGTACTTTTACATAAAAACCAACGCTAATACCAATTAGCGTTGGTTTGTAAATGCCAAAACAGGTTTAGCATCGGGCTTGCGTTGAAAAAGTAATGCTAATCCGACGCTAAACTTTTGAGAATCTGGGCTTACGTCTGACTTCTGTTCGGCTCCTGGGATGAGATGGGCAAGCCCAAAGAGCAGAAATTGCATTGCATTGTAATTGCATTCATATAGCGCTTACTATCCCTGATGAGGCGTCGAAGCGCTTTTTCGGCAAGTAGCACGCTACTCCGGAACCCATAGAGGATTAGTGTTGAATTGGTATAGTGAAAGATAAAAGTAACTTTTAAGTGGTGGGTAGGTTAGTCAGTTATTTAATTTGGAAGGATAGCAGAAGGATAGAAGAGGAAAAAAGGTTTGTATTTACATAGCGCTTGAATGCCTACACTCCTGAGGCGGAGAGCCGGGAGAATCGCTGCCACTGCTTTTTAACCTGTTATTGTGATACTTTGTGTTTTAAACTCACTATTCGCCCCGGCACTTGATCCGGTGACAGGGCACCTTGTGGGCTTCCCGTGCAGCGGATTTCAGCGCTGACGCGGGGCTCATTTCTTTTTACCGCCATCTCCCCGGGCCACGCCCAAGCCACGCCCACTATAGCTAGGCCACGTCCCCCTTCCCCCTTATAATCATGTGCCTTTCAAGGACGCGCAGCGCACGAGCGCAGTGGGCGCACCGTTTGCGCGCCAAAGGCGCGCCTAAGGCAAGCCCGTCTGCGCCCGTCCGCGCCTGGCCGGGCCTAGGGACTAGGCAGAATGGAGAAAACTATAGTTACACCTCCCTTGAACTCCGTTCTCTGCAACACTCTGGCACCCCCTACCTCGATCCCGCCTCACGCGCCTGCCTAAAGGCTAATAACATCTATCCTCTCCACCTAATGCAGGAGACCTCTTCTACCACGCCTCAAGGTTCTAACTCCACTAGTTCTACTCCAAGTCCTAATGCCTTGACACTTCGCTGCCTATACCTTAACACCAGATCTCTGGTAAAACACCAACTAGATATCTTCTTACTGCTTAACTCGGATAGACCAGACATGCTATTTGTCTCTGAAACCTGGCTCACTGCGGACTCCCTACCGGATATCCTTACAGCTCTACCGGCAGACTATTACATATTGTTAGCAAACAGAGAACCAGGAAAGCCTGGGGGTGGCGTCGCCGCCATTATCCATAAAGATCACACGTTCACCACCTTACCTTCCTTGGACCTACCAGACACTGAAAACCTTGTAATCAAATCCGATACAGACAAGGGAATTATGGTGCTGGTATTGATCTATCGCCCACCTAAAACTATGCTTACATTCCCAGTTTCTCTGACCGAGCAAATGGCTAGCCTAGTCGTTAATTATGATAAGGTTATGCTGATTGGGGACTTGAATTATTGATACAATGACCCGGAAGCAGGACCCCAGGCCACAGAACTTTTTGAGCTTCTCTCCCATCTGAACTTCTCTCAATCAGTCCTGACCCCCACCCATGAAAAGGGACACATCTTGGACCAGATTTGGTCACACAATGTCCCATTATCCACCCCAACGATAATGCCTTGCATATGGTCCGATCATCACCTACTGCAATTCTCTATCACCTTTTACGGCCATTCAAAGGCCCCCATTTCCGCGGGGGGGCTAGTAAGGAAATGGAGCTCATTAAATAACCTAGACTTTCTGTCCACCTTGGCTAATTCCATCCCAGCATCTTCCCCAGACATTAACATTATGGATAAAGATCTCACGGAATGGCTCTTGGCTGCCTGCAACGAGCACGTTCCACTAACCTAGTTCTCACGTGCTCGCCGCATGGACGCCCATAGGTGGTTTACCGCAGACTTAAAAAAACAAAAACTAGAAGTGCGCCAATTGGAGAGAAAATGGAGACACGGGTACTCTGACAAAGATAGATCATCATATACATCTGCCCGTAGGAAGTATAAGAACTCCATCTTATCTGCTAAGGCAGTTTTCGTCTCCGAAAAAATCTCCAATGCTCAAAATAAATCCAGAGAAATCTTTAGGGTCGTAAATGACCTATGTAATGATGTTAGAACCTCCCCCTCTCAACCCCCCACTCAAATGATGTGCAATCAGCTTAATGACTTTTTTAAGGATAAGATCGCCATTAAAAAAGAAAGTATCCAGATCAGCTCTACCACGGCGGACAGAGTGGATATCTGCAGAAACCCTACGAACTTGAGGCTATCCCTCCCATAGACCAATCCAGGCTAGCTGAGTTGATGAATCGCGTAAAGTCCGGGTCTCCCAACGACCCCTGTCCCCCGCATGTACTAAAGGAAGTTTACTCTACACTCCCCCGAGGAATACTCCCCCTCCTGAACGAGTCCCTATTGCAGGGTATAGTCCCCAACTCGTTTAAAAACGCTACGCTGGTCCCATTAATTAAAAAACCAGGTGCCGACTCATCTAATCTATCGAACTACCGGCCCATATCCCTCCTCTCTTTTGGTGCAAAGATTCTAGAAGCCCATGTGGCCAGTTGTATCTCTAATTTTATAGAGACATCCGACTACCTGGAGCCTAACCAAGCCGGCTTTCGCCAGGCGCACTCTACCGAGGCGGTGATCCTCGCTGTCCTGGACACAATGAGGTCTAATGCCGATAAGGGCATACATCAGGCCTTGGTGCTCCTGGACCTGTCGGCAGCGTTCGACACGGTGGATCATACCATCTTATTACACCATGTCGAACAAGCCGGCCTACGAGACGCGGCCCTCGGCTGGGTCAAGTCCTTTCTGAATGACCGATTCCAGGCAGTCAAGTTTGAGAACTTCATGGCGCCCAAACTTTCCACCACCTGCGGCGTTCCGCAGGGCTCATCATTGTCCCCCCTCCTGTTTAATCTATACCTCAAACCCCTATTGCACTCTCTAAAAAACAGGAAGGTTACAATATATAATTATGCGGACGACCTGCAGCTTATATTCCCACTAAACTCAACTGACTCAGTCGAGGAATTTCAGGCCACTATTCTGCACATTCAAGGGTGGATGGAGGTGAACCACCTAAAACTCAACCCTGGAAAGACCGAGCTGGTACTCCCGGGTATAAGTGCAACCAACTGGGGCTCTCACTTCTGGCCGTCATCAATGGGATCTCCTCCGTCTCCCTCTATTTCAGTGAAAAGCCTCGGGATCACCCTCAACTCCGATCTCTCACTGAAAAGTCAGGTGGGAACGGTGATCTCATCTAGTTTTTTCCAGTTACGGAAGATTAAGAAAATTGCTCATCTGCTCACGCACTCTGCCCTCATTCAGGTGGTAATCGCCTTGGTCCTCTCCCGCTTAGATTTTTCCAATTCCATTTATTTAGGTCTCCCCCTGACTCTGTCTAAACGCCTGCAAATCGTGCAAAACCAGGCGGCCAGACTAATCTTTAAAAGCAACGGCAGGATCTCGGCGAAACCACTGCTGGCCACTCTTCATTGGCTACCTATAGCCCAACGGGTAACTTTTAAAGTAGGCTGTTTGGCCTTTAAGGCTCTCCATGGAAAAAGCCCTAAGTTTATTAACCATCTCATAAACAAACATGAACCAACTCGTAATCTTCGCTCTGCCCACCTGTCCCTCTTCACCTTGCCCTCCTTTAAAAAGAAACGTCTTGGCGGATGCCGATTTGCATATTTGGCCCCAAAGATCTGGAACTCTTTTCCCTTGTCACTCCGGAGATGCACTAATCTGACGGAATTCAGGGGCGCACTGAAGACCTGGTTATTCAAGCAAGCGCACGGTTAGGTTACTGTTTACCATCTTTTCTCACCATCAGCGCCATGAAACCTCTGGGTGCCCGTGCGCTTAACAAATCTCGAATAACATAACATAACATAACATAACATTGGGTGTTGAAGCGCTTTTTTTTTGTTTTTGGGCGAGTAGCACACTACTCCGGAAACCCATAAAGGATTAGTGGTGAATTAGTAGGGGAAATATGAAAGTAATTTGAGTGGTGGATATTAGTCAGTTATTTGGAGTAAGAAGGATTGCAGAGGGATAGAAGGGGAAGAAAGATTGCATTCATATAGCACCTATTACCCCTGATGGGTGTTGTAGCACTTTTTTGGCGAGTAGCACGCTACTCTGGAACCCATAAGGATTAGTGTTGAATTAGTATGGTGAAATATGAAAGTAATTTGAGTGGTGGAGATGTTAGTCAGTTATTTGGATTGAGAAGGGTTGGGGAGGGGTAGAAAAGGGAAAAAAGGTTTGCATTTATATAGTGTTTGTAACCCTCATGGGATGTTGAAACTCTTTATTGGCGAATAGCATGCTACTCTGGAACCCATAAAGGATTAGTGGTAAATTAGTATAGTGGAATATGGAATATGAGAAGTGAACATGTTAGTCTGTTATTTTGATTGAAAAGGATAATGGAGGGATAGAAGAGTGAAGGATTTGGATTTATTTTTTTGGGAGGTCATAGCAGGAGGAGGAGGCTATTGGGTGAGTAAAAAGGAGTTTTGTAGGGGAAGAGTTTAAAAAGGTTTGTTTTGCGGAATCGTTATAGAAAAAAGAGGTGTCAGATGTTGCAAGGAGGGGTAGAATAGGGGAGAGTCTAGAAAGGGTTATTTTGGGGATCACAGTAGTGGTATGGGCTTTGGGATAAATGAGAGAGTGGATGTAGAGGATATATTGATAGATGCATAGGGTGAGAGATAGGGTAGTGCTTTGGAAAGAATAGTAGAAAGAAGTTTGAGATGAGTCAGAAAGTTGGGCTAGAAGATATATTGAAAAAAGTATAGGCTGAGAAATAGGGTAGTGCATTGGAAATGCTAAATTAGAAGAAAGTGATAAATATATAGATCCATAAGTACATTGAAAGTATATAGATGCATAAAGGAGGTAAGTATATGTAGATTAAAGATATTTAAAGATATTGATAGAGGTACAGGATAAGAAATAGGGTAGTGCAGTGGTTCCTAAACTTTTGACTCCTGAGGACCCCCATTGAGTCACCACTGGAAGCCGGGGACCCCCAAGCAATTTTTTTTATTTAAATTTCAAACATTAAAACAGACAGAAGGGGGACCTTCCTGTACATAAACAATCTTCCCCTGCACGCAGACACAACATTGGCGTTATACTGCTAAGTGTAGTGCCAGCGCAGGAGGAAACGTAGGGCTGCACCATATTCTTGTAAATATGGTGCAGCCCTGCGATTCTGAAGAGGTGGAGCATATTGTTAAGTCAAGGAGGCTAACGACACGCTTCACCACTTCTGTTGTAAATACCCCCCTTAGTATTTTATATTGAAAGAATTTGCAAAAAGCTAAAGATTTTAATGGGAAAGTTGGTGCTGCATCTCCGTGACTAACTTTTAAATGGTTGGTTTTATTTCGCACTACAAGGCGCCTGCTCCTGCCAGGGCCAGACTGGAAACCTAAAAGAAACCCTGGCAAATGTTTTCAGACCAGTCCCCATACAGTGCACACCAAGTGTAGTGAGTGAGCCTGACCACTAAAAAGGGGGCCTTGGGAGGCTCTACCCCCAAAATATTTAGGAAACAATGGTGCAGTCCACAACACATTAATCATTATATATTGAATTGTATTCGCCTGTAAAGAATAGTAAATTAAGACTTTAACTATGCACCAGGATACGACAATCTTTGTTGGGGTTATTCAATGATTCCCTTACTATCACCCTCCAACAGTGCCTCTTATCTCTCCATAAGCCCTCTGTCACATGTATTTCATTTATTTTATAGCATCTCTCAGACCAGTGTAGAGTGTCAGAGCAATTTAACCACACACATATAGAGACAATAAATCAAACATGTGTAAATCAGTGTATAGTACATGTTATATAAGGCAAAGGGGACTACAAGGTGTAGGATTCACATTTCATCCATACTGGTAGGCATTTTTTAAGAGTGCCTGGTCCGGAGAAGCACAAACTCAGAATTCAGAACATAACATAGTGGTTAGCATTGACTTTAAAAATAAAAGTGCACTTTCACCCAAAGAAACCTTTTTAGCAGTATCAGGATAATGAAAGACTGGAAAAAAACATAAGTTACTAACTTGTACCATGCAGTTTGCAAGCAGCTCTTTGATGAAAGTTTATAGGTCACTGTGCTAGATTACGATTATCACTTATGAACTGCACAGTAACAAAATAATCTCTGTGACAAAAGCAGTAACCCACTGAACTATGCACATAAAATACTGTTTTTCAAAAATGCATGGTACACGTTCTGTGCAGTAGGCAGATTAACTCTCTGTGCTACATTAGAGAGGTCAAAGCTGCCACTGGACAAAACTATCATCTCTCTCCAGCAGGTACATTAATCACTGGTGTTATCTTGACACTTTTATTGTTGCTTGAAAACTGCTAACAATACAAGGAACTTTGCAGTGCTTTTAAAACTGCTGCCTGCGGATCCCCTGGGAATCTGTCACAGACCCCTGGGGGTCCGCGGCCCACAGTTTGGGAAACACTGGGATGGTGCATTAGATATGCTTTTTGGGAAGAAAGTAACAAACACACAGATCCGAGTACATGGAGGGACATAGATGCACACTGGAAGCAAGTACATGTAGACCAAAGATTTTTTTTAAATATATATAACATAATTATTCTACATGTTGTTTATACAAAGCAATACACAGAGATAGGTACATATCTATAGTGAAAATAAATAAATGCTTATATACAGAAGGATGTGCTGTAAATTTCTGTTTGCGTATGGTGCTTATTTGGGGAAGAGCCAATTCTTGAGTAGTTTTCTGAAGATAAGGTAGTTGCCGGTGGATCTTATGTTGTGGGGGTAAAGAGTTCCATAGTTTGGCTGCTTGAACAGAGAAGGATGTGCCACCTATGGTTTTTTTCTTGTATCTTGGGATTTTGCGGCTAGATGCCCCTCTAGAGCGGAGGTTCCTTTGTAGAATGTGTTTGGTGATTTTATTCCTGATGAAGAGGGGTCCCATTCAATGTATTGCTTTGTGGGTGATACAAAGTAGCTTGAACGTGGATCTTCTGGCAACCGGTAACCAATGCAGGGCTTTCAAGGCAGGAGAGATATGGTCTTGCGGTTTGCTATGCAAGAGTAGTCTGGCAGCCGAGTTCTGAATCCGTTGTAGTCTTTTCATGGTTGTTAAAGGTGATTCGTGGTAGAGGCTTTTGGCGTAATCGAGTTTTGACAGAACAAGGGAGTTGGTAGCTTAGACCTTGTGTGGAAATCCCCAATGGTTTGAAAATTTCTTGCAGTGTTTTTATAGTGACAAAGCTTGATCTTGCTAGTTTGTCCACTTGGGCATTCATCAATAGCTTGGAGTCCATGGTCATTCTGAGGTTTCTTACTTCCTTTGATACTTTAGGCGGTGATCCCAGTTCATCAGGCCAGGCCGCAAGCGGGTCATAATGTTTCCAATTGCCACACGTGAGTATTTCCATTTTGGAAGCATTCAATTTAAGATGGCTCCAAGTCATCCACTGATCCACGGCTGCGAGACAACTGAAAATTGGGGATTTTCCAATGTGTTTGGGGCATTCCAGTTGAAGGAGTATTTGCGTGTCATCTGCATAGTTATAGCCCGAGAGGTGAAATTGATTTATCAGTGCCGGTAATGACTTCATGTAGATGTTGATAAACATGGGCTAGATGATAGAGCCTTGAGGGACCCCTGCTTTTGTGGAGTATGGTTCGGACGAGAAAGGTGGGGTATAGATGACATTAGTTCTGTTTTGAAGGTAGGACGTGATCCAGTCTAGAGCAGCTCCCTCTATGCCGGCTTCATAGTATTTGTTTGAGTGTCATGGTCAACAGTGTCAAAGGCAGCCGAGAGGTCCAAGAGGAATAGCGCAGCAACACCGTTGCTGTCTACTGTATTCTTCAGGTCATCCCAGATGACAAGGAGGGCAGATTCAGTGCCTCTTAGTGAGAAAGTGCCCCTTTTCTTGCATGGTATGCCCCCACTTTTTGATGTATTGCTGATGTTCTTTGACTGAGTGTGCCCTGGGCTCCTGCTAATCAGGTACCCAGGGCCTATGTTCCGTCCCTAAAACTGCATTGAAGCCTAATCCCAATTGGCATCTCTGGCCACATGTCATCCCCTGGTAAATGGTACCACAGGGCACTGTGACCAGAGAAGGCCTCTAAAGGCTGCAGCACTTATTGTGCCACCCTTAGAGGTCCTGTACCCTGACACTGACACACCGCCTTTGCAGACTGCGTGTCTTGGTGCAGAACAAAGTGAAGAGTTGACATGGCACACATTCCTGTGTGCCATGCCCACAAACCACTGCCCTGGCATACATCAGTCATCCCTCCAAGTCCATTCCTGGGCACTGTGAGTGCAGTGCTGCCATTAAGAGTATATGTTGCTGGAAGTTTGTCATTACGAACTTCACAACACCATAATGGCTACACTGAAGACTGGGAAGGTAGGTATCAAACTTCTCAGCACATTAAACCCACACTGATGCCAGTGTGGGATTTAATGTAAAATGCACAACAGAGGGCATCTCAGAGATGCCCCCTGAAACTCGACCAACTTCTAGTGATCTGACTGAGTGGCTGCCTAGGCTGCCACCGACAGACATGTTTCTGGACCCCTGGGTCAAGAGCTGCTGCTCTCAGGGGCCTGAAACAATGCACATCCTGGGATGAGGTGCCATGCCTCCTCCCCCAGGATGGGCAGGGTTCACAAAGGAGAGGCTTCAAAGGCATGCCACCTTTGTGAGCCTCTCCAGACCAATTGCTGCTTTCAGCAACTGGTCCCCACTGGTTTTGCCCCCCCCCCACTTTGGGCGGGAGAACCGGTGGGAAAAACAAGTCAGGAAGAGAGGTATGCCCACCTCTGCCAACTCCACCCCTCGGGTGGGGGAGACGAGGTGAAGCACAACCTCGAGTCCCGCCATCTTGAGGATGGGGGGACCCAGCCAACCAGGGACTGGCTCCTGCCCCCCTCCCACTGGAGAGTGGCAAATAGGGGGTGTACCCACCCCAGGGAAGGGACCTATTGGTCCCTGCCCTTTACCTACCTGTAACACCCCTAAATTTAGTATTTAGGGGGCACCTTGAACCTTGCTTCCTCAGATCCAGACAAGAAACAAGAAAGAAGATAAGAAGAAGGACTGAAGAGCCGTGCAGAGCTAACAGGAGGATGACGCCCACTGACTTGGCCCAAGCCCTACCGGCCTGTCACCCCCTCGAACCTGCTCCTGCGAAATCCCGGTGTGTTCTGCAGCCAGCAACCTCAAGGAACCAGGAGGACCTGCCTGCCTTCACTTCTAAAGACTGCATCTCCCGTGAACACTGGATTTGTTCAAACTGCAGCTTCTGGCACCAGCCAGAGACCGCGAATCCAGCCCACTCTGCACCTGCCGAAACCGGCCCGAGCTCGAGTGGGAAAACACCACGAGGAGGTCACCCCGGCGATCCTGGCCCGTGATCCGGCAACCCCTGACCTGCCTCAAGCCTCCAGCCGACGCCTGCAGCCTAAATCCAGATGGCCACCCCTAACCGCGACCAGGAGCTGGTAAGAAGATCCGACCCCAAAAGGCACCCCTGCACCCGACGCCCCACGGCCTTGTGTGCCCAAACCGTCGGTGCCTAACCAACCCTTAACTTCCCAACTTACCTCTCCAAGTGGTGGTCGCACCCAGAAGTCCTTTGTCTCCCTGCCTGCAGTACTTTTGCAAACCGGAGGTTCTCCATAGGAAACAGGGCGCCCAACGTCGAAACAGCACTCTTCACCCGGCCTCCCAGTGCCGCTGAGGGTGCACCTTTTGTGCTACTTTGTTTCCCCATTTGCCCTGACCTTAACCCTAGGAGTTTTGCTCCCACAACCCAGTGGCATGCTTGTCAACAGCCACCAACTGAAGGCCCCCTATCCCCCATTGGATAACATTGGGCCTCAAAAACTCTGCACCCGGCTGCCCTAGTGCCGCTGAGGGTGCAACAACAGTGCATCACTGACCCTGGGGGAACCCTGAGTCTAACCCCAGATTCTTAACTCCCACAGTCGATTACTTACCTGTGAACCGTTAACTTGTTTTTCCTCCATAGGATAACATTGACAATTTTCTCCCAAAAAGTTTCTAAGTGTGGAGTTTTGAAATCTGAAAATATTCTTTAAAAATCGCACAAATAACCAAAACGTATTTACTTACCTGTTTACAGGAAATGTCCCAGTGCTGAATCCAGGTATCCAGAACTGAGTAAGAAAAGTAACGTACAAAATGTGGTCAGAACACTAAGGCCAGAATTCTCAAAGGTTTAAGGTTGGTTTAGCATTACATTTTCAATGCAAACCCAAGTTAAATCTGCTTTGGGATTTAAAGACCAACTCTAATTGGTATTCGCGTTGGTATGTATGTAAAAGTGATGCAAAGCATTGCGAAACACTGCTTTGCATCACGGGGGTGTTACATGGGTGGTACATGAGTATTCCCATGCAACCACCCATGCCTTTTTGATGCTAAACCCTATTCACTAACATTGGTAGAAAGGGTTTAGTGCCAAAGATTAACGCTGCTAAAAAGCAGATGTTAAACTGAGAAATGTTTTACTTTCTCCACGCTTTACCGACTTTGCATGCATGCTGCACTGTACATCACACATACAAAGTAGGAACTGCTTTTAAACTTGTCTAGGCATAGTATTTTATACAGGAATAGTACCCTTCCTGTACAAAACCTGTGCTAGACTCAAGCACACAACCTAGCACCATGACTTTAAGGTGTGTGCCTGGCACACAGCAGCTGAAATCAGCACCAGCGCTAGGAAGAGGGAAGGAGAGTACCATATCTCTGTGAATTAGGCGCTCTCCTGCTCTCTTCCTATCATGCAACGCAGCATCTTTGGGTGCTGCGCTGCTTTGCCTAACACCTTTCAGAATCTGGGCCTAAATTTTATTTTACGCTGACAGGGGGCCAGGTCCTTATTGTCTGCAGTACCCCATCCTACAGCAGTTAGACCTCTCCTCTGTCAGCATGAAGCACACTTGATTCTTTGAAACTGAAAGGACAGGGGCTTAGATAGACAAATACACACTGCCGCCCCTTTTTAAGGTTCAATCTTTTTTATTGGAATTTTAATATCAATATACGACATTAGGCTGGCGCACTCACCTGCAACTTACCCTTAACCCCATACTACCACTATACGCCTTGCCCATTGAATGAATTCCTTCTACGGAGCCTACCTCGTCACCCCAGTACCAGGTCAAAGGCTTCCTGTAGTGGATGGGCGTTATTTTAATGACGTACCAGCTTTACACCATGCCCTCTGATTTCGAATTCAGTTAAGGGTCATCATCCAAGAGACCCAGCATCCTTAGTTTCTTTGGGCAAGTCAGGCCTTCATATTTTTTGGTGAGTCTCGGGCCCCATATTTTGTGACATTTTTGCTCTAAACCTAAAGTGCTATGTGCCATTTTCTCTTTGTATGACTAGATCTGTTGTTGGTAGCGCTGGTCCTTCCCTCACAATGCCAAGATCACCTGATTCGCAGCTAACTGGAGAAGGGAGATAGTCTTCCCTTGTGGACTGTGAAGGTGGATCATACCTTGTGCTGCACAGTGAAACAGAATCACTTCAGGGCATTTCTAGAGTTCCCTGTCTGTTTTCTGTTGGGTCCCTTCCCATGCCAAAACCCAGAGAGCTGAGAGCAGCTTCATAAAATGTGTGTTATTGTGCCTTCACCACTGCATCCTCTCAAGCACTCCTACGGTTTCATCCAATACATTATATTTAACCAGTTGGGATGTATAGTGTCACCTATAAAATATCTTATATGTTGTTTCCTTCTCCTGTGCAAGTCTAACAAAATTGTTGACTTTCATATTTACTCTGCGGCAGCTGTAAATTGAGGAAATGGTAGAGCTTCAAAACCAGTCCCTGGAGAATGTCAGTGATCCTAGGAACCTCTCAATCTGGGTGAGATCCACTATCGCACCCGTTTTAATCTCATGTTGTAGCACTCAGTGTCACAGTTGTAGAAAGTGGAACCTCTCAGCCTTAGGGAGAGTAAACCGAGTTTTAAGATTTGTTTACATCCGTATTGTATAGATTCCACAACCTGCAGCAACCACTCACCTTCCAGTTGTTGAATTTAACCCCATCCAGCCCTTATGTAAAATTTGCATTTCCAAACAGTGGGGTGAATCAGGACAGGTGTGCCCTTAATAGTAACTCACATTGTCCCAGTAGTATAGTATGGAGAAGGTTTGGTGTGACCCCCTCGAGGATGTCACAAGAAAGGTTTGGTGTGGCCTTCCCGCAGGACAATGATCAGCTATCACCAGACAATTAACAGGAGGATTTGATTGTTGATAGTGAAATTGCTGGCCCCAGTGGGATATAATTGTGTAAAGATTATGTGGGATAGGAGTTAGACTAGGACTATAATCAGGATGATATGGAGGAAGGAGAGCTGGTGGAGCAGGTTGGTGAGGCAGATGTAGCAGAGTGACAGTGATGGTCACAAGGAGCGGGATAGAAGAGTAATCCAGTTCACACTTATGATTTGCAGGAACAAGAGAAGGAGAAGGTTATGGAGACAAAGCGCTTAATGGATGATAGAGTACCATTGAGTTGGGTAACAATAAACATCTGTTATTCAGTGCCAAGAGACCTATGGGTGAACGTGCGCTTTACAAATACACATGTTATGTTATTGTATGTTATGTCAGGTGCCAGGCTTCAGTGTGGGCCCTGACCCTAAAGCCAGGTAAGCAAAATAGTGACTTAAGACCAGTGATGGTGTAAAGAGGTATGGAAGCGGGAAACAAAAGCACAACAGCAAGATGGAAGCTACGTTTACGTAAAGGTACTTATATGCAATGGGGAAAGACAAGGAAGAGGAAGTGGAGGAAGAGAAGGGGAAAGGAGAGAGCAAAGAGGTAAAAGTGAAGAGGTTACCCTACATGGCGATTACAAAAAACCTTTGTAGGTTTAGTTAATGGTAACTAAGAAAAACAAATAGGGAAGACCGAATTCATTGAGGTCTTCAAGCTTCTACACATGGAAGTGAGGGCAAAAGAGGGATCGAAGGAAGAGGAATATGAATTGGCAAAGAGACCATGGTTCCGGTGATGATTGAGAACTGGACAGCCGCATTTCTGATATATGGGAGCGTGTACTGAGAGAAATACCTAGAACAGTGTGTGGCCTTTGTAAGTACATGGATGTGATTTGAAAGACACATATTACATTTGGAGGGTATTCTTGGAGTAGGTATTATGAAGAATTTTGAGCCAGCCGATCTGAGGATGCGGAAGGAAAATGAGGGGAGCTTGATAATGACTTGTAGTGGCACACAATGCCACCAAAAACATTCTGCCCCAACAGTTTTTACAGCGAGTGGCTTGCCGGTTGCTTCCCAGCCATTTCAGAAGCGTCACACCCAAAGTGGGGTAGAAGCGTTGGGTAGAGGACAGGCGGGTTGGGGGAGGCATGCTGGGTCTTCAAGAGGGGATTCTGTAACAGGGAATATTGTAAGTTCCGACATGAGTGTTCCAAATGTGCAGCCATGCACCTGCTCATTCATTGTGGAGGACACACAGGTAGAGATCCCTGAACAGGGGAATTGTCAACAGCAGCCACAGAGCGGTGTGGTCAAGGGTACACAGTAACCTGCAGGTAAGACCTAATACACCATTTACGGTGGATAGATTGACATGCTGTCTGAATTGGGATGACAGGACAAAGGGATGTTGTTGATGGGCTTTCAGATGGGGTATGAGCTCGGTTATACTGCTCCTCGGGGTAGAAGATGGGCAGAAAATGTGACATTTGTAAAAGAACAACCGCAGGTGGTCAAGGAGATATTGGACAGAGAAGTGCAAGGGGAATAACTGTCCCATTCAATGACTGGCCCATTGTCAGTTCATAGTTCCCCCACACACAAAAAGCGACCCTAAACCCCTCAACTGCATGCTGGTTAACTGCCGATCGGCAGCCTGTCATGCAACAGAAATCGCTGAAACTATCCTTACTGAAGGCATTGACATCGCCTTTCTTACGGAAACCTGGCTCAATGCCCACTCATCATCAATCCTTGACCTGCCCTCCCCGCCTGGTTACTCCATCCTCAGAAAAGACAGGCTTGATAAATTGGAAGGGGCCTTGCCATAATTTATAAAGAAGAACTTCAACTCTTACCTGTCCAGCACTCTGACCTTACTACTTTTGAATACCTTGGTGCTGATCTTATAGTTCAGGGTTCCCCCCCTATTCGCCTACATAACATCTACCATCCCCCGGGTGACCCTCTTTCCTTTGTAGAGGAATTGTCCGATCTTTTTACCCAATCATCGATTTCCAAATCTAGAAACCTCTTCCTCTGAGACTTTAACCTCCACTGGAACAAAAATGACGATCCCTCGGTTAATCCCATCAATGATTTACTTGATATAAGTGACTTGAAACAACTCTGCCATTCTCCAACGCACTCCTAAAGGTGCCACTCTTGACGCTATCCTCACTAGCAAGGAACTGGCTTCTCTTTCCCTCATCATCCCCATTGACTGGTCTGACCCCCACCTCATCCTCTTCACGATCAACAGCTTTGTGCCCCCCCCATCCACAAATACCATCAAACAAAAGGAGTTCACCAGAAATATTCACCTTATTCCTCCAGGCGAACTGGAGACTAAGATTAAAGCACATCTACAGCTTACTCCTCTCTCCCAAAGTGCTAGTGACCTTACATAACATTACAACAAATCCATAGTTGAAGTCCTTGACCAAATTGCCCCAGCCAAATTAAAACTGCAAAAACGTATCCCCTCCAAATCCTGGTTCAATACCGACCTCAACAATGAGAAACGCGCTCTTAGACAGACTGAATGCACATGGAGGCAACAGCCTTCTCCCTCAAATCTTGTCCTCCTTAGAGCCGCAAGGGCCAGCTACAAAAAACACATCTTTAATGAAAAGACCTCCTTCTTCCGTTCACAACTTGATCGGGCAAGAAATCGACCTAGGGAACTATTTAGCATTGTCAAAAACCAAACTGCCTCAGCCTCCCCAAACTTATGGCTACGGTTGAGAGATGTGAAGAAATTGCTAGCTTCTTCTCGTATAAAATCACTAAGATTGATCAATCCTTCGTCTTAACTCCCTTCCCGCATAGCCAACCACCCCTCCTTAACATTCCCTCTAAGTCTCCATCCACCCCTACCCCTCCACGGACTCTTCCCAACTCCCCCCGTTGTCACCCCTTCAGAACCCTACTACACCATCCCCCAGCTAAAAAACAATGCATCCTGGAATAACTTTTGTCCAGTTTCAGAACGAGATGTCCTCAACATCATCACCAAACTTAAACCATCCTCGCATACCAGAGATCCCCACTACAGCTGACCCCAATGACTTAAATAATCTACGCCCTATTTCCAACCTTCCTTTCCTATCTAAGGCCCTGGAAAAATGCGCCCTGCTCCAGTTGGACAAACACATCGACTCATTCAACCTCTTGGACGCATTACAATCAGGTTTCAGAAAGGGCTGCAGAACTGAAACTGCCATGCTCAACATTATTGATGACATCCACCACTCCCTAGACAAAGGTGAACACTCCCTTCTCATTCTTCTTGACCTCTCTGCTGCTTTTGATACTGTTAACCATGCCACCTTACTCAATATTCTCAAAGACCGTTTTGGCTTCAATGGTGCTGTCCTCAAATGGTTCACCTCCTTTTTCCAACATAGAACCCAACAAATCAAAGTCAGCGATTGCCTTTCTAAACCTTTGCCAGTCACCTTGGGCGTCCCCCAGGGCTCTATTCTCTCTCCCACTCTATTCAGCCTCTTCATGGAACCCCTCACCCTCATTCTTAAGCAAGCGAAAATCAGTTACCACCTCTATGCTGATGACACCCAACTTTACTATAAGATCAAATCCCATGCTGATGTTTTACACCTCAACGATCCCTTGACTAAGATTCAACTTTGGTTCCATCACAACCACCTTAAACTCAACCCTAAAAAAACAGAAATCCTCCTATTCTCTCCTAAAACAACTCGCTCCCTATTCAACACTGGATCTCTGACATCAGAGCTCCCAATTGCTATCTTTCCATCTCTAACTCAGTCAAATCCCTCGGCATCAGCTTCGACCAGAGCCTCAGTCTTACTCCCCACATAAAAAATTCGGCTAAAGGTGCTCTCTTCACACTCCACTATCTCAAAAAAATTAAACCCTTTATTCCTGCCGATGCCTTTAAATCAGTGGTGCAATCATTGGTCCTGTCTAGACTCGACTATGGTAATGCCACTCTCTCAGGAACTCCTAAAGTCCACCTATCCCCTATCAAATCAGTTCTTAACCATGCTGCCAGGCTTATTACAGACTGTAAGCGGTTGATCACATCTCCCCCATCCTCAAAGACCTTAAATGGCTTCCTATTGAAGGCAGATCCACTTACAAGACTGCTTGCATTACGCACAAAGCCCTCCATCAAAACACCCCATCTTACCTCTCTGCTAAACTCCACAAAGTGGGCTGTACTAGAACAATGAGGAGCTCTAACGCTCTCGTCCTTGTCCCTCCCTTATTAAAAAAAGAAATCAACACAGTCTCGCATTTCTCTGGAAACGCGCACTCCGTCTGGAATGCCCTCCCTAAAGATCTACGTTGCAACCCCTCCTACCCCAGCTTAAAAAAAGACCTCAAGCTGCTCCTTCTCAACAAATACTGGGGTCCTTAATTCATTGTCACTGGACACTAACTCTAACCCCTGCCCTGACTGTATAGGTCCCCTCTACTTATTGTGTCACCCCCTTCCCCCCCCTCCATTCAATTCTTTCATTTACGACCACCCCCCCCTTTTTAATTTTTCGGGTAGCACCCACCTTCTTCCACCTGCTTTCCCCCACTGCTCACCCTCCACAGTCGCCTGTCACTTTCTCACCCTCCCCCCTCCTTATCCACAAACTAACTTTACTTTACTTCCTGTCCTACTAACTTCAATCTGATGTCTGACTTATATTTTCCTAGTTAATTTACCTCATTTAAAAAGTACACTGTTTTAAATTTTCAAATTGCCTTGTTCCACTACATCAATGTTCAAAAGTTATATTGCAATTCTGTATTACCAAACCTTGTAAAGCGCTCCGATACTCTTGGGTCCAGCCAGCGCTATATAAAATCTTTTAAATAAATAAAAATAGTGTTCTCTAGCAGGGTAGTTATAAAGAAAGAAAAGGGGCAATTTAGGCTCATTCAGCACCTGTCTTGGCTGGAAGGAGAGTCAGTGAATGACTACATATCAGATGACTTGTCTTCTGTAAAGTACTTCGCAATGGATGATGCCATTGAATTGGTCAGGCAGGTGGGTACAGGAGCAAGTATGACAAAGGGTGACATAAAGTCAGCTTTCTGTCTGCTGCCAATGCACCCAACAGATTTTGAATTATTGGGTATTCAACTTGACATATAGTGGTATGAGGACACGGCTTTGCCAATGAGTTGTTCTATTTCATGTTTTTTATTTGAGAAGTTCAGCTCCTTTTTGAAATGACATTAACATATGATATGGATGATTTTTTCATGTGGGCACACCCAGCTATGTGGTCTGGCAGCGATTGCGGGATGGTTTTTTAAGAGCTCATGGAGGATTTGGGGGTGTCATTGGTGGCTGAAACGACAGTAGGGCCATCCACTGTGATACCATGTCAGGGCATAGATATTGATTCAGTAAAAATGGAGGCAAGCCCGCCTGAACACAATATATATATATATATATATGTTGTATATATGCATACTGTACAAGAATAAGTTAAAGTTTCCTTGAAAAGAAGAACAATTTTCTTTGCTGGTACCTTTGTTTTCTTCTCTGCAGACCAGCAATGCCACCATTTTGTTGCATTTCCTAGGAACAATAGAGATTGAGTTCTAAGGGTGTCTAAGACACCACTGAGGTGATAAATAATAAGTCTTTCTCTGACTTGGTTTTTGATTTATCCTGCTAGAACCATGTTGATGTTCGTGAAGGCAAAAGATGGGCGGTGATTTTTTTGATTGGTAAGATGCTGGGGAAAAGGAAGGTACAGGTCAAAGAGGTGCCAGTTCTGTTGAGACATTTGAATGTCGCTTGCAGAGCAGTGCTAGCAGGCTGGACTTTTGTAGGAGGTGTGGCTTATTCTTGTCAGTGTTGACGCTGCCACACCATAGGCTAAGGCTAAAACAGGAGTCAAGGAGGATTTGAGAAAGTAGAGCTGTTTCTTGGAGCATTTTAACAGTATTTCCTAGTGAATAGAATAGAATAGGGGCAACAACAGAGGGAAATAGGAGGGTTTGGTCCAAAGACAGAACAATGCAGGGAAGGTGGTCTTTGGAATGTTATAAGAGATGTGTGAGGGATGGGGGAGAACAGTTATGAAAATTGCCTCTGTTTAATGTATTGTTGCTGTTTTATTTTAGGTCTGTGCCAGGTCTGTTCCAGGAGAAGTTGAACATTTGGATGGTGGGGCACTCTTTTGTGAAGTGGGTGGTGAGACAAGCAAACAAGAGACATCATGGGAAACTGCTGGGGTTGGGAACAAGGATAAGGGCAAGCTGGCTCAGAAAAGGTAGTATGTTGTGGCATGAATTGTTGCCGTTTTTGGACAGGTTGGTAGGTAGGGAGATTTGTCTGGATGTTTTAGCTATACATCTTAGTGAAAATGACTTATAAAGGAGATGACGGCATACATTTGCAAGATTAATGCAAAGTAGTTGGGAACTTTCAAAATGTGGACGGAACTGATTCCTCAGAGACAGTGGCGATAGGAGTTCAGACCAATAGCAATAAAGCAAGGAGGAAGGTGAATAGAGAATGAAGGAGGTTTTGCAGGGATGAAGGTGTTGGCAGAGTGTTGCACACTGAGTTGGAGTATAAAGAAGTACAGTTTTTAGGGGCAATGTGATGCACCTTTCCATAATGGGAATAGATATATATTTGATGCAACTGCAGGAGGCCTTGTTATAAGCATTGGGGAATCGCTTAAGGCACAGTGTTTGAAACAGGAGAAGATTTGAGGGGAGATTTCTTTTGGAAGGGAGAAAACACCCTAAATTAGGGTTTTTTTCTGAGTGGCGGTTTGCCGGGAGGTTTGAATGGTTGAAACGTTTTTATCGCTTGTTGTGGGGAGGGAGAAGCAGTTTGAGAAGGAAGGGTGGGAGTACGTTCACCCTTGCAGCAAGCAAGAAGTTAAAAACTGTACAAAGTTATGAAGTTCATTCAATCAATCAATCAATAAATCAATCAGGGATTTGTGAATCGCACTACCCACCCACGAGGGTCTCAAGGCGCTGGGGGGGGGGTTTGCTCAGCTTCGTCTCAACTGAAGAGCCAGGTCTTGAGGCTTTTTTCTGAAAACTTGCAGAGTGCTGGTTTGTCTGATGCTGAGTGGGAGTTTGTTCCAGGTTTTGGCTTGAATGTAGGAGAAGGCTCGTCCTCCCGCTCTGGCTCTGTGGAAGCTTGGGATTTCGGCTAGGGCCAGATCGGCCGATCATTCAAGGCAGATATAGGAAATAGGTACAGTAACAGGCAATTGTGTTGGAGGATATGTGGGCGGGGTAGGCCAGGGGCAGGGGTAGGCCAGGGGTTAGTGAATATTTATGTATAGTGAGAAATATTTTATACGGCAATTTGCCTAGGGTTTCAGATTCGTTGTAAGGTGCACCTCACTCATTAAAGTGGCCTTTTTTCACACAAGAAAGTTGTCCATAGTTTGTGCTGCTCCTCTTGCCGAATAAGGGTGTGAGGGACAGCCAACATGGGACGGTGGCCCCTGTGGGGCATTCTGGAAGGGTGGTGCTGTCTGTGAGACTACATGTTTGTGATAGGCAGTTAGTTGGCTTGGGGCAGATTCTGGACTTTTCATTTTGACTTTTTGGGCTACCAGCCACCATTTTATAGTACAGGCCGGGCATTTTTGGTCCGCCTCCTTCCCCAATCTTAAGAATGGGGCCAAACGGCTGTTGTGGAGGGATGCAGTTCTAACGGCCATAGGTGCACTTAGTGGGGGAATTTGTTAAGAGACTTGTCATTGTTGAGCAGGTGCATTTTGGATGGTTTGTGGAGAGGTTTGCATGGTTGAAACACCTTTATTGCCTGTTGGGGGAAGGGGGCGAAACAGTTTGAAGGGGGAAGGTGGGAGTAAGTTTTCACTTGCAACAGACAAGTTAAAAGGCTTACTTACAGGGTTATGAAGTTCATTCGGGGTAGGATATGGAAAATAGCTACAGTAACAGGCAGCTGTGTTGGGGGGGTGTCTGTGGGCAGTGTATTTAGGGGTGGTGGTTGGCCACAGGTTATTGGATATTGATGTATTGTGAGGAATGGAGCTTTGTACTGTGATTTGCCTAGGGTTACAGATATGTTGTGATGTGCACCCGTCTCATTCAAGCGGCCCTTTTCACACAAGAAAGCTGTCAGTGGTTTGTGCTGCGCCCTCTCACCCAATGCCGCCTTGGAACGCTTCCTTCAGCTGCGAGGGGATAGCCAACCTCCCTGCAGGTTACCCCACCAGCGCCACTACTCACCATACAGAAGAACCCCTGTCCTCTAATCCTACCCTAAATTATCCCACTCCAGGCCCAAACCCAATGATCCTCCACCGATCACAGGCCTTCAGGCCACACCAACCAGCCTGAAAAGCGTTGGGGGTGTAGGAGATGGGAGAGCTTCAACTCCACCCAAGCCACGATTGTAATTCTATTGTGATTGCAGTGCAGTCAACTACACAGGTGTGTCAGGCTGACACACTTGGGGTACAGAAAATGTGAACCCCATTACAGTGTGTTTTTTTGAATCCCAATGAGTTCTTTTCAGCACACCCACGGAAGGCTGCTTTCCTGTACACATGTTCCGTTCTCACTGAGCAGGTGCCATAACACGCGTGGTTGATGGCCTCTCGGCGACGTGGTTCGTCGAGGCTGTCTTCCGAGGTAACATCGGCCATCTGTGAGTCACTGCACCTCGGAGTGCTCTGAGTCACCGTTCACAGAGGCCGCGCGCGCGCGCAGCCCCCTCTTTAATTCACGGCAACTTGGTTTGATGTCCGCTGATTGCCGTCTACAATCATACAGGCTTCTTTGTCAGCCTCAAAATGGGGGATTCTGAGTCACCCTTTCCGGGATGTGTAGAGGTGGAAAATTATCCATGTCACAGAGAGCTCATGTCACCGAGTGCGCACATTTTACAAGTACGAGAAGAGAAAACACACGGCTGAAGCGCTTCTCGCATTCAGCTTGTCACACTCATTGTATGCCATCGAGAGGACTTCAATGTGTATACCACACTGAGGGGTTGTTACCACACTGAAGGGTTGTTACACATAGTACATGTCATAGTAAGTGCGAGTCACACGTAGTGCATAGTACAACGTGCATAATGCAATGAGTGCTTATTACAAAGCGTATACCAGATTGAGTGGCTCACACGTTCTTTTTAAACGCAGTGCACAGCACAGCACAGTGGGTTTACATTTGGGTAACTTGCGGCAATGCCGTAGTTTATTATTTGGTTGCGTAAATTAATGAAAACCATTGGATTCCAAAAAAAAAAAAAAAATACATTACAATTCTTAGAGGTAAAAGGGAATCTGGGAAAGTGCAATAGTTAAAGGCCAGCGTTTGTCTGAGGGCTTCTTTTCATATTTTCAATTGTGCGTTGCCTTTGTACGGTGAGTGCACGTCAGACATGATGGGGCAGCGAGTGCTTGTTACACAATGTGCGTGCTACCGCAAGTTTTTGTCACACGTAGTGCCTGTCGCCGCAAGTGCTTAATACACTCCACACCACAGCGATGGCTTGTCACTTATGGCGCGTGTTAAGGGTGACTCGATTTTGAAAACCAAACACCAGAACATTTCACAAATTTAGTAAGAAGGCGGGTGAGCGTATCTCTGCGGCAACCTGCACGTGCGATGGATGGAGGAAAACAGAGGCCTGCCATGGGCAGTCAAGCTGGCGCGGGGCCGGGCAAGAGCTACGCCAGCAGGGGCCCTGGCAGCATGCATGATGCCTTCAGGAGGGGCAGGGGTGGTAAGCCCTTGGAGCAATGGGGGACCAGCAGGTTGGGCCCCAGGGACGGGGGCCACAGCCTTCAAAAGAAGGAAGGCAGGAAGGGAGTAATCTGGGCCCAGGCTATTGGTGGGCACAGTCTCCAATGGCACGGCAGCAGAATGTGAATTTTGATGTAAAAAGATGTATAGTGCACACAGCTACTCAACTGGATGTCCCTGCTCTATTTGGCATAGTCACAGAGAAGAGAGGTATGGATCCACTCATGCATAAAGAGCCATGTTAGAAAAAGAGAAAGATTGAAGACCACTCCTGGGTAAAAACTGAAAGCTACATTTTGAGCTTTATTTTAAAACAATGCTTCATCATTAATCTGTCGCACATCCATCGGGGGATTATTCTAACCCACCGGGCTCAAGACAGAAAATTATCGTTCACCAGATCGAGCAAGACGAACTCTAGGGATCCTGGTCAGATGGTTAATGGAGGACCGTAGCATTCTTACAGGGCTGTAGTAGGCAATCCTGCCTGGCAGATAGGTAGTCAGGTCCTCAAGGTTGGCATTAACAGTAGGACCTGAAAAGAATCCGTTTTTCCACTGTAAGCCAATGCAAATTACGCAGATGCAACGTAATGTGCTGCCATCTGGGAAGGCCAAGGGCCAGCTTCACCGCCGTGTTTTCAACCGTCTGTAGTTTTCTCAACAGGAAGTTTGGCAGGCCGGCATATAATGCATTGGCATAGTCCAACCCGGACATAACCAAATCCAGTACCACTGTGATCCTGGATGGAATGGAGAGGAAATGCAGAATTTGTTTTACCATACATAAAATGCCAAAGCGCAAACCTACCACTGAGATAATTTGGTTGTAAAAAGATATTTTATTGTCAATCTTGATTCCTAAATTCTGTGCAGAATCTGCATGGGTACCTGGTGGAGACAACCCTACCGGCCAGTGGACATCCAAATTAGGAGTAAAATTGTGTCCAAAACTGTGCACCAAAGTCTTTTCTGTGTTGTACTTAAGATGGTTAGAGGCCATCCTTTGACAGGCTGCCTGGAGACAATGTTGAATGGCTTCTTGTTCAATGGGTATCCCTTTACTGAAGGCAAAGAAGATCTCACACATAAGAAGTAATCTTAGCCCCAAATGATTCCAACACCTTAGCTTGGGGGACCAATAGATATTAAACATTGTGGGGCTAAGTGCTGAATCCTGAGGAACTCCAACTGAGACCCTTCGGCTATCAGAGGAGTAAGGAGGAACCAGAACTTCTTGACTTCTATCGTCAAGAAAAGAGTTTAGCCTGGCATGTGGAACCATGTCAAAAGCAGCTGACAGGTTCAGCAGTACCAGGGCTGCCCTACTGCCCACATCAATCGTGCATTTGATCAGTTCAGAGACCTCCAACAAGGCAGTCTCAGTACTATACCTAGGCCTAAAGCCTGACTGACTAAGATGAAATAACCTGTTAGTCTCTAAATAGTTGGAAAGCTGACGGTTCACACATTTTTTCACTAACTTAAAAGGCGAGGTAGAAGAGAAATGGACCTATAGTTGCCCAGGACATCAGGATCAGCATTTGGCTTTTTTATAAGGGGGACGATTTAAGCCCTCTTCTAGCATAAAGGCACTGTAGCAGTGATTAATGATTTATTCAGCAGCGCATTCAGGGTGGGGCTGATAACATCTACTCCCAACACCAGAAGGAATCCCTAGGGAGTTAAAATGAGAGGCGACTCTTAGATGTGCAGGGAGTGCCCCGAGTGGGCAAGAAGCTAGTAGTGGGGCGTACGGGAAGCCAAGCATGAGGGCAAGAGGGTGATGTCTGAATGAGAGCCTTCACCTCAGAGAGAGCACATGCCAAAGATCTCCAGAATCCCTATAGGGAAAAGAAGGTTGATGGAAGACTTAGCGGTAGGGAATCCTACAGAAGGCAATGGTTCGGGAGGGGAGAGAGTGCCCCGTCACCGTGAAGGAAATTGTAAAGGATTTGGGGCACGCTTTGGGATGAAGTGAGGTAGCAGAAGGTCCTGCCCTGAAAAAATGTAAGAGCAATAGCGAGAGTGCATAGTGGGGATGGTCAGAGAGAAGGTAGGGGCAGGAGGCCCAAAGTGGGGTGGACACTGAGATAGTTGGGGCTAGGTTGTGCAACACGTGAGGAAGAAGGCATAGAGAAGCTGTCAGGAACCTCATCAGACAATTGCAGTGTGAGTGAGAAATGATAGGGCTGGTCGCAATGGCAGGTGTGAGGCAGAAGAAAAGGATGGCGTCTATCGTGAGCAGACCAGGAGTGGAGAGGTTGGATAAAAGGTACTGCAGGAGGTGCAGATAGTGGTGATGAAGAGAGAACGTTGCAGCCCCAACTGATATAGGAAAGGGTGTGGCGGGTAGAAGAGTCATGTCCATCAGCGAACCTGGTGACAAAAGGTGAGGCCAGATGTACAAGACTACCCTAGCGAGTATGGGGATGGCTCAGTGGTGGCTCCTCCACTAAGGCAGAGGAGCGTCGCACCCACTGCTTTTTTGCAGTGAAACACAAAGAAAATAAAATGATATTAACTTGTGTTATTATCATTTTATTTTCTCCTACTTCCGCCCACAGCATTGCATGAGGGGGCAGGGGAGGAGTGGTAGCATCCTCCTAAAGTGTGCAATGACTGCTTGTATGGCCTTCTTGGGCCGCCCAAAACAGTCTTGCGCACTTCACATTTTCTCCTTGCAGGCTGCTTCGCAGCCTACGTGTAGAACATGCCTAGGCCTTCAGTAAGCGTCTGACCACAGAAACGGTTCTCAGATCAATCACAACGCTGCAAAGGCAGGGTTTGACCCACTGGGAGCCTGGGTGTGCTTCCTGTGGCCGGGTGAGGGAAGGACTACGGAGGAGGGACGCAACGAGGACGCGGCAAAACTGTACTTTTTTAATGTCTTTTTTATAGCAGCGTCCCCTGGGTCCTTCCTCCATCCCTCATCCTTCCCCCTACCCCCCACGTCCTCTACCCCTCCCGCACCTGCCCCCCCACCTCCGATCCGTACCGGCCGCGACTGGGATGGCTGGTAGTCTGTATGGGATGGGGAGGAAGGGCTGTACAGGTGGGAAAAGGTGATGACAGGAATGCGAAGAGTGCAGAGGATTGGTGTACAAGACAGCAATGGAAAACTCCCATGAAAAATTGTTGGTGAGCTTGGAAACTTCTTGGAGAAACAGTGTGAGGAAGGGTTCAAGGAGGTGGGTTGGCAGGAGGCTGTGATACAGGCAAGGAGTGGTAGGAGGCACAGGGGCTGAAGGAACACAGCATGGAGTGAGCAAAGGTGATGTGGTCCAAGTAAGGGACAAGGGAAGGAGTGAAGGGATGGCAAATGTTGCGGGGCTGCCAGATGCAAGCGTTATGGGCGGGAAGGAAAAGGAGAACGTGGATGTGGAAACAACGTCAAAAATGCCTTGCATGGGAATAGTAGCACCTCTGGACAGTCACTTGTTGGCCAGGTCAAAAGAGAAAATATGAACAGGCAATTATCTTGGCATATTTAAGTTGCTACACAGGGGAACCTTCAGCAAAGAAGAGTCTAAAGAGGAAGAAAGAGAGTTGGCAAACAGGCCCAAGGATCCTACTAACATCAATACGTAGACAGTAGTGTTCACAATGTACGTGAACATGTGTGTGCAAAAATACCT
This sequence comes from Triturus cristatus, assembly GCF_964204655.1. Lineage (NCBI taxonomy): Eukaryota > Metazoa > Chordata > Amphibia > Caudata > Salamandridae > Triturus > Triturus cristatus. Next base: position 728,760,347 of record NC_140590.1, on the reverse strand, counting down.
GGGATACAGCGAGGCACTGTTCAGATATATGGACCTGATAAGGTCAGCCCCCCTCAGGTTTGGAGGCTTCTCATTGCTTGGATATGATGAATTCAGAGCAAGGAGGAGTGTGGGCCTAGCAAAGTCTTGTGGAGAAGTGGATATTGAACTATGGCTTAACCACATGATGCCAACCAGACCCATACTATCGGCGCACACGGTTAGCTGTTTACCCCTACCACATACCCCTTTTCAGAACAGACCCACGTCCAGAAGGGTGGGACTCACATAAAGACAAATGCGAATGGAGCGTGGAATTATTACAAGGGGGCATGTTACACATCACCATGTTAAATTCTGCATGAGTGCCCACGATGTAGCTGGAGACAACCAGTATTGCATTGCTATGTGAGTCAATGACAACAGGAAGGATCAAAATAGGGCATAAGGGGATTGTGTAAAAGTTCCAATTTACCAAGTGAGATGGAAGCAATGTTTCCATGATTGGTGAAATACCCAAAGAGATCAGCTGTAGCTGTGCTAAAGGGCGTTTCTACTTCTGGTTTCTGCATTCATACCAGGGACTGCATGCCCATTACTGGGCAAGGATATTTAGGTCAACAAAGGGGATGGAAGGGGTGGTGCAGGCCAAATTGGCGATAGAGATCAAGTCGGACAGGGTGACTGGTATGCTTCCTGAACTGCCCTTATCCAACCTGATTTCTCTTTAGGATGGTGCTAAAAAGGCAACTGGAGAGTTAAGGCTGATACACTATCTGTCGTGGGCAATGTGCTGCCTAGCACCAACGCAGGAACCCTTGCACCATGGCTGAGTTGTAATCAGGATTGTTTTCGTGCAAGAATGGGCACCTTCCTGCACAACAACAATCCTGAGAGGTATTTTCCTCTTTGTATGTGTGCTGCAGAATGCAGCACACATAGAAAGAGCAAAAAATGAGGCAAAATTAAGATATTTCTCCTCGTTACACCTCACTTGGGGAGGTGTGGCATTTTGACGCATTCCCAGGTCTACCAGTAATGGTAAATCTGGGAATGCTCCCAAATCCATGTGTGGATGTGTAGGAACAGTCACGCTTCACCCATGGAACGTCACCTGAGGGCAGAGTAATGCAACATAGCGATTTGCGCTGTGTTGCGTTACTCTAGATTTATAAAGCCATGCAGGTTTGATAAATCTTACTCAGTAGTTGCGTTGCCCTTGCACCCCATTGCGTGGCGCTAGTGCAACGCAATTGCTTGATAAAGATGCACCCTAGTGCCCCCAGACAATACTTTTGTGCTGTAATGAGTAATTAGCATACTATAGTACTTTCTCTTTTTATAAATTCAAAGCAATGCCTGGACTTTCTTCTAAGAAGTGATATTATGTTGATTAGTCACTCTGCTGTTCTAGCCAGCTCCTCTGCCAGACTGCTGCAGTGGAGCTCTTTTGGCTGGGCTGACCCTTCCTCTGGATTACCTTTCAGCAGGTCAGATAGACTTCTTCACAACTGCAGACCCATAGCTTCTTCCAGTAGATGTTGCAAACTTCTTCAGGTGATGTCCCCCACCTCTGGGAGGTGGGCTGTCAAGGACTCCAGTTCTGGATCTCAGAGGTTTCCCAAAATCCCTGTAGGGTTTTGCCTACACTTGTCATTGAGAAGTCCTTGAACATAGACTGGCAGTTTCTTTCCTTCTCTTGTACTCCTTTCTCAGACATGGTTTGTATACTCTACATATTTAGCACTGCAATTGTGGAATGCTCTGCCCGATGGTCCGTCAGGTCCAGTAGTAAGGTCTTTTTAGTTAAAAAAACGTAAAACTTGGGATTTATGGGGGTTTAACAGCTGCATTTAGGCCTGTGGATAACTGCACCTAGCGCTGGGACACCTCACATGAGGTAGCTATGCGCTTTAGAAAAATGCATTATTATTATGTGCTGTTCTGGAACCGATGCAACATGGTTCCTTCAATTTCTGTAGCCCTCTTCTTGAAGAGCAGAATCATACTATGTCTCCGGGTGATGTCAGTTAGTAGAAGGTGACAATGAGAGTCTCTAATGTTATAAACACACACCAATAGCAAAAACAGGAGAGAAGCTTGTACGCTGGCACCCACCAGCCTTGACAAAGGCTGACCTGCACTTCAGAAGAGACTGCTGGTTTCAGACTCCAACACCCTTAATCTGATCTAATGAGAGGGCTCCAAGAAGGAACAATAGTCAGGACTGATAAAATATTCACTTCTGAACATCTAATAGGAACTCTGTCTCTATACTCCCCACATTACAGTCTGGTATCAAACAAAAGCCTCTGTAATGCTAGCAATACACAGTACTAGCCTGGCAGGCAACCTGCAGCTTCATTCTTGACTGCGTTGGCAATCCAAGATGGATTCCACTAACAGTCATACATTGCACACACTCCACTGGAACACACTGCCATGCACCTTTAATACAAAAATGGACTATCCAAGCAGACAGGATGTAGCAAGGGACATGGTCACATGCCTCTTACGCAGAACTTTAGAGGAGCAAGGCTGGTATGCCACTTGCTCAGTGCAGAGGACAGGGAAAAGGCCTGCTCTGTGACTGCAATCAAAAACACAATCTGCCACCACTGCCATGACATGACAAGGCGACAGTAGCCATTGATAAAGAAGGCATGTGTGGGTCTCCCCCCCAGACCACATGGTGTTTTCTCTGGGTCTCATATTCCTGTTATGCTAAGCAGTCCTCAGTGTTCATGTGTGATGGTAAAAAGCACTATAAAGACTTGCAGGAGGGTGACTTAGGGCAGGGATGTATGCTTGCAAAAAGTATGGAGGATACATTGCATGCCCAGCAATGTACATACCCCAGAGAATATGTGTCACATACAGTGCATGCTGCACAGAGTTCTTGTCACACAGAGTCTATCCACAGTGATTTCACATCACACCTACTGCATCCAAAAGCAGATTGCTTATGCACAGTGCATACCAGAGGATGTGCTCTTCCCACAGTGCGTACCACAGCGAGCCAGAGGGAATGCTTGACTCAGCAGGGGTTTGTCACATATAGTTTGTACCACAGTCAGTGTTTGTGATGCATAGTTCATGTCACACGCTATGCATATACAGTGAGTGCTTGTCAGGCATAGTGCATTATGCAGTGAGTACTTAACTTGAATAGTTTATACCACATTGATTGCTCGTCAGCCATAGTGCATGTAGCTGTGAGTGCTTGCCACACATAGTGAATTTTACAGCGATTGCTTGTCACACATAATGCATACCACATTGAGTGTTTGACATATTGAACGTATACCACAGTAGGTGCGTGTCACACAAACTGCATTTCACACGTCCTGCAGCGAGTGCTCTTCAGATATTCTCACCACAGTGAGTACTTGTCACACGATGTGAATGATGCAGTGAGTGCATGTCGTAGATAGTGTATGCTACAGCGAGTGCCTGTCACAATTGGGACTTGATTTAAAAACCTCTGACGCAACGCAACACAACGCAGCAGGGCAATTTGCTGCTCTATGTTGCGTGAAAGGGAGAAAGCAGAAATGTGCCATATATACTAAGTTATGGTGCATTTCTGCTCTCTCTAATGGAGCTAGTGCACTGCAGGTAGCCTAGTGCCAATGTAGGCACCCTTGCCCCATGGTACAGGGGGCCTTGTGTTATGGGCAGGATTGTTTTTGGGCAGGAAAGGGTATCATCCTGCACACAAACAATAGGTAGAGGTGGGTGCACCATTTTGGCACAAACTCAATTTTGCTGCCTTCAGTAAATCTGGGTTTCTGCATAAATACATGAGTGGATGTATGGGAACACTCATGCTCCACCCAAAGGAACACCTACCTGACACATGTAACGCATCCCAGCGCTCGCCCTGCGTTACTTTTATTTTTACAAAGCCACGCAAGCTGATGCAAATCAGCCATTTTGTGGCTTTATAAATCTGGGCTAGCATGTTGCATCGTGGTTGCACCAAAAAAGTGGTGCAACAACAATGCAAAATGTTACTAAATCTTGGCCATACTCTATACCAAAATGAATGCTCTTCACACATTTTGCATACTACAGCGAGTGTTTGTCACTTATAGTACTGGTCAGATATATTACATACCACAGCAGGGACATGTCACAGATTGTGCATAGCACATAAAGTGCTTGTCACACATTGTGCCTATCCCACAGAGTGAGTGTCACACATAGTGCGGGCCACAATAAATGTTTGTCATGCAGTACGTACCAGCTTGAGTTATTTTCACACAGCATCTGCTGTATCAAGTGCCTGTCACACTTAATGCATTCTACAGGGAGTACTTTTCAATCATAATGTAACATCAGTGAAGGTGTGTCACACTTTGTGCATGCTAAAGTGAATGCTTCTCATACTGCAGTGGTTTTCAATCTGTAGTCCAGGGGCCCCTCGGGTTCCGCAAAGCTAACTCAGGGGGTCCAGGACTTCTTGGAAAATAAGATTATATTATCGGATTAATAAAAGTGGATATAAATAAAGAAGCAAAATGTAAACTTGAACATTTTAAAACGTTCTGTAAATGTAAAAGAATTTGAAATTGGAGCTGAAAACTTGAGTTAGTATCCTTAGATTTATTTGTGGAAGCAGTGCAGTGCATCAAACATGGCCTCCATTGAATTTCGCAAAGCCTCCCATTAAAAATGTAGATAATTTTTATATTTTTGGATTAAATAAAATATTTTATCATTTGAGTATGTGTTGTTGAGTACTTGTTTTTGTATATTTCTGTATTGTTTTGCAGTTCAAAGCATGCTTAGGCTGGGGTCTCAGGGTTCAAGTAATAGCTCAGCGAGGGACCCTGGATTCCAATAATGATTCAGTGGTAGTCCCCGGATTTTAGTAATGACAAAGTGGGGGTCCAGAGAAGTCAAAAGGTTAAGAATCACTGTCATAGTGCGTGCTGCATGACAGAATGAGTACTTATCACACATATTGCATCCATATGTGAGTGCTTTTCAGAGACAGTGCTTGTCACAAAGAATGCATGGCAAAGAACGAAAGTCCATGCCAAAGAGTATGCATTACAGACACATCACATATCAGAAAATGCCTATCACAGAAAATACATTTCTTTCTCCCTCTCACGAGAGACAATGCAGGTCCCCAGGAACTGAAGGGCACCTACTTCAAACATTCCTCAGGGCCTTGCTTTTATCAAGGCCCTGGAGGAGTGTAGGCCCAGAATCTGTGGAGTCACAAAGGTTGCTATGCAACTAGTGTCAACAAAGGAGGGGAAGAGAAGGACCTCTGCCTTAATTAAAGCAAAAATGTGTTTGGCTACAATTGTGTTTACATCTTACGGAGAGACGTATTGTTCATTTTTATGCTTGGTAGACCTTTCTAGGACGAAGGTTGTCTTTATCGGTTCAGACACAATGTTAATGATTGCGTTATTTTACCAAAGAAAAAAATAACTTGTTGTATTAGTTGCAAAAGAATTTGTTAAATGCCGTCCTTTTGAATTACCTAATACTAGGAGCCATGCTGTAGGCCTAACTTTTACGTTTGAAAATCCAAATGCTAATGTATTGCTGTATTCAAGGAGTATAACTGTTTTTGCATGTTCGGGCTCACAGTCGTGCAGTTTGTTACTATATACCTCATAGATAACAGAAACAAACTACAGCTAGTAAGCTTGTTCCTCTTTGTGTTGGATCCATAGGGTACGTGATGGGCACTGCCACTCTTGTTATGCTGTGATGGGCCCTTTTAGGAGAGGTTTAAAATTGGTATTCCTGTTAGGAACTTGTTCACTATTTGGTACACTGTTGCTGTATATTGTGTATAAGTTTGCAATTTAGTATAAAGAATTTACCTTTGTGTGTATTAAAAGTACTTTCCAATTTTAAAAGTAAAACCACTAATAGAACATTGGTATATTACTTTTTATTTTGTGTGCTACTGAGTTTCCGATCACGTCACCTCCCTGATGAAGACTTGGACTGTTCTGCAGTCATTACCTTGAGTGTCAAGTACTAAAGAAGTGTGCTTGGGTATCAGTTTGGAGGGCAAATAGTAGGGGACCCATGGGCACCAGTTGTAAACGATCTAAATTCATACACTGGGTGCCAAGTAACCCGGATGCCTTTGAACTATCCTAAACAGTCCTCACTGCAAGACACACCAGCAAGGAAAATCATCAACTGTTATCTACAATTGGGCACTTAACTCTCTTACCTCAAAAATTCTTCTGAGAGACTGTTCATTAAGAAGAATATCAATGCATTAGACTCAGTCTAAGGCCCATTCTAAGGAAAATTGTTTGAAGGAGCTGCCCTTATGCTTTTCCTGACTTCAGACAGGGTTCCACATATGCCCTGATCTTTATCTCAGACAATCTGAAAATTGCAGTTTACAAAAATGTAGTTGCACTACATACTGTAATCTGTTCACCACCTTTGACACAGTCAATCACCACTTTCTCCTGCAGAGGCTAAAGGAACTTGGCATCCAAGGAAACATCCCAGTCTTGATTTCCTCTTACTTCTCTGACAGATCTGCAGTCATGTTGTTACTCCATTTCACATTGTCTCCTTTCACCACTGGCTCTGACCTACATATCGCTCAATCCACTTACCTCTTCTTTTCAACACCTACCTCAATACTTCTCGACGTCATCAAATCCTTTAAGCTAACCTGCCACAACCACATCATCAACACTTAGATCACCCTAAAGCTGGAATAACCAATAAACGTAGACACCTTAGGTATAGCCCACTCCTTCCTTGTCATCGACTAGACGATGCTGGGAACCACCCTAAACTTAACGTTTTCTAACAAAGATCCTAACTTGCGGAGGATGAAATATCTACCAGTATACAACCACCTAGCCCTAAGAACTAGAGCCTCCAAAAGTAACATCTACTGAAGACAGAAATCTGGGAGAGATTATAACATCCAGCTTTTCACTGAACCACCCCCCCCACAAGTAAACCAAATGACAGGTAACACTTTCTATACAAAGCAAACACACTTAGGCCCTTTCCCTCATCTAGTTTCCCACTGAAGCTACAGGCTTTTATTGCCTGTATCATGCCTTGACTAGGCAAAAAGACTTTTCCAGGTGCCCCCTTTTCCAACCCCAAAGACTGCAAAGATTTCGAAATGTTTTTGCAAGATATCTCCTACACCTTCATCTATGCACAAAAGATATCCGCCCTCTAAGAGCTTCACGGGAAACCCATGACCAGAAGTAAAACGGCAAAGGTACTCTTAGTATGAGGATGAGATAGACGAAGAATGGACAGGGCATATGTTAGGTTCGATAAAAACTCCTGTAGGAACATGGTGAGCAGTGAGGCCGGGGCAGACCCATGGAAATAGAGGCAATAAGAGCCACGTTAACTAGAAAAGAAAGGGAAAGCCGGAGAAACAGGGCCTCTGCATGTACTGTGGAAAAAAGGGGCATTATGTAAGAGATTGTCCGTCCAAGCCCAAATCATCTGGTGCCTGGTCCAGACCAAAGAAGATGGCTGCCTTGGTCACACATCCAGAGGTAGGTCCTCCGGCCGTGAAAGGAGCAGAAGGGGATACGGACAAAAGCTGGAAACTCCCTTCATTGTCAACCACTAATTTAAAAGACACTGAATCTCACATTGTGCTCCCTATGAGCCTTAAGTGCAAACAGCGCCTCCATCAGGTGTTGGTGATATTGGATTCAGGGGCCACTGGGAATTTCATTGATAGTGGATTGGTAACGAGTCTGGCATTGAATCGAGTTCCTCGTGAGACGCCTGAAGTGGTGTTGGCAGTAGGTGGCAAGCCATTGAAGTCTGGTCTCATTACGGACCAAACCTAGTCCATACAGCTTTCGGTTACCGATGGTAATAGGCAGCATATAGAGGACCTGTCATTGAACATCATTGAAGCACCTCAGTATGAGGTAATATTGGGGATGCCTTGGTTATGTTATCATAATCCCACCATAGACTGGAGGACTAAATCAGTTCACTTTCTAGCAGAGGAGTGTCAGAGTAATTTTTCTAATACTGTTGTTTCACAGGCAGCAGCACTGACGTACCCGTTTTTTGTGGCTACTGCTGTTGAGAAGGAGACCGTGCTACCTTTGGAGTATGTGCAGTTTACGGATGTTTTTAGTGCATCACAAGCCGAACAACTGCCTCCACACCAGCAATACGATTGCCGGATAGATTTGGTGGATGGCGCAACAATCCCTGCATGTAGAGTGTATGCATTTTCAGAGCCAGAGACTAAACATTTGAGGGAATACATAGATCATTACCTAGAGATAGGGTTTATTAGGCCTTCTCTTCTCCAGCAGCCTCTCCGCTTTTTTTGATAGCAAAAGGCAATGGTGACCTGAGAGCCTGTATAGATTATCACATGCTGAATGCAAATACCATACGCTACCGATACCCTTTGCCGCTCATCTCAGTATTGTTGGACCAGGTGAGAGAGGCAAAGATTTACACCACATTGGATTTGAGAGGGGCCTATCACCTGGTGCGCATCCGAGAGGGGGATGAGTGGAAGATGGCCTTTAAGACTCGTTTCGGTTTGTATGAGTATACTGTGATGCCATTTGGGCTTTGTAATGGCCCGGTGGCATTTCAGTATTTTTTGAATGACGTCCTTAAGGAATATGTGGATCACTTTGTGGTGGTCTACATAGACGACATTTTCATCTATTCCATCACTGATGAGACCCACAAAGAACAGGTTAGCCTAGTACTGCAGAAGTTAAGAGAGCATCATCTGTTTTGTAAACTGAGCAAATGCGAGTTTAGTGTGCGTGAAGTGGAATTCTCAGGGGTCATGCTCTGTTCCGAAGGGCTGCACATGTCCGAACGCAAGGTACAAGCGGTGCAGCAATTGCCAACTCCTAAAAAATGTGAGGGATGTACAATATTTCTCGGGATTCGCGAATTATTATCGCAGATTCATTATGCATTTTTCCCAAATCCGCAGTCCCAATCTCAAAGTTACTCAGGAAGGGAGTCCATTTCCATTGGTTTGGGGAAGCAGAGGAAGCCTTCCTTTTCTTAAAAAAGGCATTCACTACTACTCCTGTACTCGCACATCCCAAACTTGAGAACCCTTTCATGGTGGTAGCAGACGCCTCGGACGATGCTATTGGTGGAATCCTCTCACAAAGAGATCAACACACAGGGCAGCTGCATCTAGTGGCCTACCTTTCAAAGAAATTAAACCCCGCTGAGAGGAACTATACAATTGCCGAAAAAGAGTTGTTGGCGATCAAAAAGGCCTTTCAGGAGTGGAGACAGTACCTGTTGGGGGCCCGTCATGCCATCACGGTGTATACCAACCATAGAAACCTTCAGTAGATGAAGACCGCGCGGCATCTCTCGCAACGGCAGATGAGATGGATGCTGTTCTTCGCAGAATATGATTTCATTGTTACTTTTCGGCCAGGTTCGGAGAACTGTAAGGCAGACGCTCTGTCCCGACAGGAAACTAATGAGGCCACTAACAGCCTAGACAATGAAACAATTATTGATCCCTCGAAAGTGCTATGTGCCATCCGGGTGGAAAACCTTCTGGATGAAATAAGAACCAGGAAACAGGGCGATCTGTGAAACAGGGGTTGCCTTTCCATAAAGACAAGTTGTATCTGCCTACCTCAGAACTCCAAAAGAAAGCCTATAGCTGGTGTCATGAGTCCCCCTTGGCAGGTCATCCGGGAATATGCAAAACTACGCAAGTCATGCAACGTCACTTCTGGTGGAAGAACTTAGGCACAGACGTTTCTTTATGGGTGTCACAATGTGAGGAATGTGCAAGAGCAAAAGGAGAATACACCAAGAAAAAAGGGAAACTCATGCCCATACCCACTCCCCTGCAGCCATGGCAGAACATCAGATTGGACTTTATAACTGGATTACCCAGAGATCAGGGTTATTCAGCCATATTGGTGGTGGTAGACAGTCTGACAAAGATGGGACACTTTATTCCATGCAAGAACTTGCCAACGGCTGGACAAATCGCACAGTTGCTGATGAGTAACATTATCCGACTCCATGGAGTGCCCAAAGTGATTGTGTCTGACAGAGGACCCAATTTATAGCACGTTTCTGGAAAATGTGGTGCAAGGCTCTACAGATCGATTCCACGTTGTCAACAAGCTTCCATCCACAAACAGATGGCCAGACGGAGAGGCTGAACCAGACCTTGAAGAAATATCTCTGGTGCTATGCTAAGGACGCGCAAGACTCATGGCTTTCTCTATTGTGGATGGCAGAACTGGCATATAACAATGCCTGGCATTGCTCAATGGGGGTGTCCCCTTTTTTGGCCAAGTTTGACGCGAGAACGCTGCCGGGTGACCTTCCTAGTGACCTCGCGAATCAACCTACGGTTCGTGCGCACCTAAAGACTCTGCGAGCTGTTCACAAGAAAGCAAGAAGGCATTTGATCCAAGCCAAGCTGGCCTATAAGAAATGGGAGGATAATCACCCAACAGAAGGGTATTCATTTCAAGTAGGAGATCGAGTCTGGCTATCCACAAAGAACATCCAGTTTAAACTGCGCAGTGTGTTTCATCCCAGATACATTGGTCCGTACACCGTGGTCAGACAAATCAACCCAGTCGCCTACAAACTGAAGTTGCCTGGCAGTCTTAGGATACATCCTGTGTTCCATTGCAGCCTTCTGAAGCCTTCTGCGAAGGCAAGGCGATGTGCGCCCCTTCCAGTGGTGGGTATGGGGGCCTTGAGTACGAGGTCAGGAGTATCTTGGACTCTAAGCTTCGATTGGGCAGGTTATGGTATCTCGTGTCTTGGAAAGGTTATTCAGCGGAGGACGATTCCTGGGAGCCCTGTCAGAATGTGCATGCTCCTCTCGCAGTCCGCTCTTTCCAAAGGAGGAATCCCACAAAGCCTGGGCCTAGGAGGTGCAAGGCGAGAGGACATAATGTCAGGATTCTAGGCGGGTAACGCCTACCTAATCAGGGAGTGAACTAAACTCCCATAAGGCCATCGGAGAGGAGGGGTCTTAAAACAGAAGGCAACACGCACGCAGGTGTGCGTAATTCTACTGAAGTTCTTGGCGTCTCTCGCAGCTGCGAGAGGTTAGCGGCTGCCGGTCGCCATTCTTTTCGTTTTCTCCTGATACGCGCTGAAGTAAACGCGTCTCCTGCTCTCATTCCTCTGACCCAGCCGGTGCTGATCCTCAGGTCGGGTGAGTTGGAATCGGGAAGTCCCGATTCCGTTCTTGCAGTGTTGTGGTGTGACGGTGCGGCTGCCAGGAGGTTCCCAGCCGGCCCGTTTTCATATAGCATAAGAAAGACAGGTAGTAGTGTTCCTTAGGATTGTAGGGACGAGCGGATCGGTTGTTAATTACGTTACTGTAAGGTCTCAACGTACTATGGTTAGACCATACAAGGTGGAAACGGGAGATGTATTTTTAGGGATTTACAATAGAGTATCCCTTTAAGTGGTGGATAGTGATGCCATTTTAGTCTCCACATAACAGTATAGGAGAACAGTTTGGCTAATCGTAAGGTCAAAGCTCGTATTGGAGCAGGGAGGTTAAGAAGGGTTCGTTTACTTCCATGAACCAACAACGCTTGGTGCGCCCACGGGGTTCTATTTATACTTTATATGACCAAACCGTATTGATATTATCCAAGAGAGGAGATTAATGAGTCAAGTAGCTTATTTATTGCCCGCAGTGAGTTTTTTTCTCTAAAAATCTATTGAACAACCTGGATTTAAGGAACGCACATCGGGACTGTGCCCGGGGTCCCGCTCGTGTTATTTGGAACTGACTCGTGAGCGTGTTTATCGACAGACTGTTGATTCCGACATTTATATTATTTCGCAGAACCTATTTTGGCCAGTTTACAATCCTGGCGTTCATTTCAATATTCATGCCTTGAAAAAGTCTTAGGGAAAGACGAAACACGTGTCGGCAGGCAAATCGTGTGCTGGAAGTTTTTACACTTTTATAATATGAATAAAGACTGCTGAACAGCAAGAAGACTGATCTTTCTGGGTTTCTGTTTTGAACAGTATTGTTGAATTGTCTCTGTCTGTGGTAGAGGGTTATATATACCCAGAGGTGTGGTAAACTGAAACAGGACTAAAATAATGATAAGTGGTGTGCTGTATATGCCTTAGTTTTTTGTATTCAATTCGTCCCGTTTTCATGTTTATGTGCTATTCCTTCGTAGAGCGGAATGTAGTGGTAAGGAGTAACCACGCATTAGCGTGTCTATGTATGCTGAGTGACATTGGACTTGTGTTCTGCGGATGCAGAGTGTTAGTATCCTGCATAGAGCGGAATGCAGTGGTGATTGTTTAACCATGCATTACCTTGTCTATGGTTCTTTAGAGCGAAGGCAGTGGTAGAGGACATACCACGCCTTACCGTTTCTAGCTGCCACATACTGTGGCTCGTACAGTGTGTTTGATTTCCTTATGTTTCTTTTCCAACATCGGAATGGAGGGGTTTATTATTTCAGAATATCATGTTAAGTAAAAACATTGGGAACTAGGCAAATTCTGGACCAGTATTCTTGAGATCCATTGCAAATGAAGCCAACTCTCTCTGTTCCTCTTTGGATATGTGTCTATTGAGAACAATCAGGAAAACCCATATCCATGCTATGGATTAAGACATTGAGTATTTCCCCACAGTAGTTTTCTTTCACATTGGGGCTCCTATTTGCTGTTCTTTATGCTAGAGAACATGGTATGTATGTGGTCTACCTGCAGAAATATATCTAGAGAACTGTTGTCTTTACGTGTGTTTAATGTGTGACTTTATACCTTGTAGAGATCGTATTTCGGAGAGAGAGATTCCCCTGTGCTTGACGATTTATTTGGGAGTTCTGTCAGATACCAAGGTACATAGGAGTGATTAGCGAGACCATATGAGAGTAGGATATTGGTGTTTGTTACTTCATTGTGGTTATCTTGTGTTTTACAGGATCCCTTTCCCCGCTGTTCCCTTCCTCTCCTTCCCTCGCCTGATCGCCCTAATACTCTGTAGCTATATTCAGAGTTGGGGATGTCAGGAGGTGGACCCTTTATTGCTTCAACTGGATTCTGAGGAGTTTCGATCTCAGAAGAAAGAGATCCCTGACAGTCTACTAATCCCTTGGTTCCCCCTATTTAGAATAAGGAGGACTGTAAGTATTCCGTCGACAGAACCCTCATTGGATTTGTTGATGGAATATATCCTCTGACGGTCCAATGGAATAAGGGCCTTCATATGAAGGAATTTACGCTATCTGCTCTATTTAGGGTGGATGTGTAAAGTCTTTTTTTTCCTGTCCGTCACTGTCAGAAAAACCTGGTGGTAAGGGATACGAAAACACAATGGTGTTCCCCATACGTTTGGCAAGAACTCTGAGGACATGGAGGCCATTATTTATTTGCTTTTAAAAAACAAACTCCCACTTTAGAAGCTTGGTTTTGAAAAACAAAAAACCTCTGAAAAGATTGTAGGCTAACCGTCATGGCTGATGGTACTGTCCTTTAAGCTTTTCCCACATTGACAGGAACCTCAATGAGAGCAATTCCTGTCAATGTAGAGAACTGTCCAGAGGGCTGGAGGACAACTCTAAATTTGGCTGGTAGAGGTGCCTCGGGATAACAGAGGTATTTTCCCCTGTCATCCTGACAGAGTAAACTCCTCCTGCCAAACTCTAAATAAGGCCCTAAATCTAAATTCTCAAACACGGTAATACACTGTAGTTTCCTTAACTTTGCCCATACTGCATCACTGTCCAAAACTGCCCACAAACCCAATCTAGCAATTGAAGGAAGAGCCTCACTGATCAGTCCCTAGAGGAGTTACAACCCCAGTGGTTCTAACTCAAACCATAAACTACTCAAGCTCAGTTCCAAACTCAAAACGTTTATACTTACAGACACACTTAAAAGCATGCTTTCTTGCAGCATTTCTTTCAAATATTTTTAAACTTGGTACACAATCTACCATACATGGTGGACAGCTGAACCAAACTATTGCTATGACTTTTGACTATCAAACCTTAATTATTGTCCTTAATGAGAGACCATCAGAATGATAGTTGAATTTCCTACGGCCATTCATCAAGTGTAAAGTTGTGTTAGTTGTCATTTCCAAATGGAATTTTCAACTTAGATTGTTTGTAATGAATACCTGTATCCTACATATTCATATTGCTTCACCACAGTAAATTGGCAAACTTCCAATTACAACGAAAATGATGAATCACATTTTGTAAATACAACACTCCTAGTTTTTGACATCTTAACTGTAAGATGACATTGGTTTCTGAAGTCCAATGGCTACCTGATCAAAGACAGCCAGATCTTAAGCACATAATAGAACACTCAGATGGTCGAAGTCTTGATTTAAAGATCGACACACTTCAGTGTGGCTACATACCTGCCCGCCACACTGGCATGAACCTGCGTCAGGTTAACCCACATTATGCAGGAAGTGAAACACCACGATGAGGAGCTTGCTCTAGTGTCAATAGACCTGGCAAAGGCCTTTGACACAGTTGACTGGGGATACTTGCTGGAAGTCCTTAAGATAGTGTGATTTGTCCCCATTTCTGCCGCTGGGTCAAAATACTGTACACAGAATCACATGCATGAGTACGGGTGGGACAGGCCCGCTCGGAGGAGTGGGTATTGGAGCAGGGCACACTTCAGGAATGCCTGCTCTCACCCCTCCTCTTTGCCCTGGCCATCGAACCCATGGCGGTGCGGATGCGAGAGGAGATGGGGCAGTGGGTTATCCGGGTAGGGGGCACCACACATGTGATCTCCCTATACGCGATCAATGCCCTCTTTTATATAGATTCTCCCCGATTGGTGCTGCCTAGGCTCCTGCAGCATCTTGAGGAGTTCAGTGAGGTCTTCGGGTTGTGACTTAACCAACACAAATCCCTAATCTTTCCCCTGGCACGCATGGCCACATTGCCCCTAGAGAGTCTTCCTGACCTGGGGATAAGATGGGAACGGGCTTATTTTCAGTATTTAGGCATCCAGGTAGCACGTGGTAATGCTCAGTTGATACATATGAATGTAGAGAGGGTCATAGACCTGCTTGGACGCTCTGTGGTCTTTTGGAACTCATTGCCACGCTCCTTGATGGGTAGGCTTACAGTGTCCAAAATGGTGATACTGCCTCGCTGCCTTTAAGTGCTACAAAATTCACTTTGCCCAGTTCCTATTATTATTATTATTATTAGGACTTGTATTGCGCAGCGAATCATCCCAGAAGGGATCTCTCGGCGCTTTTGGCGGCATAGTGCTAGCGGCTAAGACAGGGATTACGGCTTTAGAAGAGCCAAGTCTTTAAGAACCTCATATCTGGGTCTTCAATCACCTGAACTCCTTGCTTGTCTCTTTACTGTGGGCAGGGCGACACAGTAGAGTACACTGAGCACACGGACACGTCAGTATGAAGACAGGGGACTAGAGGCACCATGAATGGACTTAGATAACTTTGCGGCACAACCTCAGTATATGTCCCTTTGGTTAAAGGACAGAGACAAGTGGGAGAAATGACTCCTCGCTGGACAAGTACACTCGGACATGCTCTCGATTGCATAAATGCAGGGCAGGGGGGTCTTTGATGATCTGCCCAATATAGTACACCACTCCGCAAATGTATGGCAACAATACGTGGAAAAGATACTGAGACAAGCTCCGTTTCATTGAGAGCTCTCTATATGGATACTTGCCCCTATAAGAGAAATGAGCCTAGATATGTCCTTTCAGGCATGGAAGGAGGGAGGTTGAAACGTTTGGGCAGACATCTACCCGAACAAAACGTTTATCTCATACTAACAGGGCTGCGATGACTTTACACTGGGACAGAGTCACTACCTACACTACACTGGGCTGATGGAAATCGCTAGAATAACTTGGCCCACGTACCTTAACATCCCGCAAAGACCCACCCATTTAACATACTTCTCACATGTGGATCTGGCACAGGCTGATCTTGCTCCTGTATAAAGCCATGAGGTTGAACTCAGCTCCCCCCCTCCCTCGGGCAAGAGCGGCGTGGGATGGGAACCTAGGTGGGCAAATAGACGACAAGACATGGGCATCCATAGGCACGCTTACACACACAGTACCCTGCAACATGCGATTCAAACTGATTCATTACAACTTTTTGCACTGCTCTTATCTTACACCGCTGAGGCTGATGCGCATCTCCCAGAGCCGAACCAACATGTGCCCCAAATGTGATCCAGAAAAGGCAGATGTTTTTACATTTAGCATAGGAATGTCCTAGGCTGCAGGAGTTTTGGCCTCTGGTTGTGGCAAAAGTGTGTGAAAGTACAGGTCTCCACATAGTGGAGGAGCCATTACAATGTCTGTTGAGCCATGTAAAAAATCGCAGGAAGCAAAAAATGGCATACAAGCTCCTACAACTGATGTTAGTGTTAGCTAAGCGTAGAATCGTCATCACCTGAATGGGGCAGAGAGGCCCAGACATAACAGCATGGCATAGAGATGTGCGAGAGTGGATGCTAGAGAAGAAGGCCAGATGAAATGAAACTGAAGGGATGATAAGTTGCAGGCAGATCTGTCTGAGTGGTAGGAATTGTACAACTTTTCCCTGAACTCAAACACTGCCGACTAAGACCAGTATTAGCCCATAGTGAGTGGCGATAAGTCTGGTGGGAATAATAATGGGTCCGGAGAGTGGTAAATATGTGAATGACAGCTGTAAGACACTCCCTGATTCCATTTTACAAATGCTATACATTACCTCATTACAGGAAACAGTGGTCCCTGAAACCAAACGATAGAGCAAAAAATGAATATAGTCAAAATTGGAACTATATTATAGCCAATGTCCGGCCGGGCATGGCAACTTTAATAAGTAGAAATTCTTGACAGTAAACAAGGAAATGTAAGTAGAAATTCGGTGGGACACAAGCCTGTATCCTCTGACTTACATACCAAGTAGACAGAAAATGACAAAACACAATCAGGCAATTACAGTGATGTTTCTTTGAGAAATAATGAATAGCGAAACATCTGATATTCAGATTGCCACCTTCACACTATATTACATACAGCAATATTTAAGGTGTAGGGTGGGCAACAGAGTCGACGGCGTTTCGATCCTTATGAGAAAGATACAGGATCATCATCAGGACTAATTTAGTTAAATTGCCCTTATTTTGAATGCCTCATGTTGCCATGGAGGCAACGGAAAAGATGCAGTGTGTACGGACGATGCCGGATCACAGTTGATCCGGCATCGTCCGTACACACTGCATGGCCACGGAACCCATTTCTGCAAGTTGATTGAGACCTATCCGTGTCCTTCCTCCCGGAAGAATTGTGCGTAGGCATTGTCCTACCGTAAACCTTAACTCAACGTTACCTTTTCGTGAATCGGCATCTTTTCCGTTGCCTCCATGGCAACATGAGGCATTCAAAATAAGGGCAATTTAACTAAATTAGTCCTGATGATGATCCTGTATCTTTCTCATAAGGATCGAAACGCCGTCGACTCTGTTGCCCACCCTACACCTTAAATATTGCTGTATGTAATATAGTGTGAAGGTGGCAATCTGAATATCAGATGTTTCGCTATTCATTATTTCTCAAAGAAACATCACTGTAATTGCCTGATTGTGTTTTGTCATTTTCTGTCTACTTGGTATGTAAGTCAGAGGATACAGGCTTGTGTCCCACCGAATTTCTACTTACATTTCCTTGTTTACTGTCAAGAATTTCTACTTATTAAAGTTGCCATGCCCGGCCGGACATTGGCTATAATATAGTTCCAATTTTGACTATATTCATTTTTTGCTCTATCGTTTGGTTTCAGGGACCACTGTTTCCTGCAATACGTATCTACCCAAGGTCCCTGTCTAATTCCTTTGGGTGCCCTTGTTCCTCCTTTGATATACATTACCTCATTGTCACCTGTATTATTTTATGTGAGAGGCTGTCGCCCTTAGCACACCCGATACTTTGCATAGGATACTTGTAGCTCAATAATTGCTGTAATGTTTGTTAAAAAAACTAAAATAAAATGTAAAAATTTTTTTTACAAAGATCAACGCACTTAAAAGAGCACCAGAATTTGCTAAGAACATGGCAACAAGGAGGAAGCCCAAAACAAATCCTTGCTTGCGGCCATCGTGACCAAGATTTTATTAGTCATGTATCCAGAATTATCCATCTGAACCCTTGTTCTTGTAGAACTATGTAGCACTTTCACCAGGCATAGTAGAGACTGGAGTAACCCGGTTTCATGCTTCTCTTCCTTCATCCTGCTCCAAATTTGGAGCACATCCTTGCAGAGTACTGCAGGGCTCTGTCTGGCCTTAGTCCTGATCCCTGCCTTCTTTAACATTTAAATTAAACCCCTGGCTTCCACTATTATGTCCTTTAGGTGAGAGTTTACAGTGCCGCAGATAACTGACTTGCTTTTTAGGTCGAGCCTAGCGCAGCGCGCATGCGCTGCCCTAGAATCTACCTCTTGGAATCACTTCAGCTTTCTTCAGCTTTTGTAAAAGCTTGTGCGTGTGGTGCTCACACGCGATTGGCCTTTGCGTCTGGCTTTAGTACGCAATTGGCCAAAGGCGTGTGGAGGTCCCAGCTTCTTGGGAAATGTTTACTGCCAGAGCGTTTTGCTTTCTGGAGCCAGCAGCGGCGTGCAGGGGCCATCTGTTTTTAATTAGCGTGGCTGCGCTTGTCTCCCATGCAGTGTCTATCCCCCCTTATGCAGGCCATGGTTGTAATGAAACGTATCCTTTGGGCCCTGGAGTCAACATCTTTACTGCAGCGGCGTGCACAAAAAAGCACAGCGCTGTCATCAACACATTTGTTCCAAATCCTCATCAAAATAACTGGTGTAAACATACACAGCAGCTGCGCTCCGGGATCAGAGGTGCGGCATATTTGCCCATTTGCAAATGTCACTACTTCGTCTTTCTGTTTAGTTTTCAATGATGGTTTCACCTGACGTTGGTGATGCCTGAAGTCTTGGCAGGGAGGGGGGGTTTTCACGTCACTGGCACAGGTTTGCCAATGAGATGTGCTTCCCGCGCTCTCAATGCCGATCACAGACATTACGGTCACATTTATGATCCGATAAAAAGCCCGCTCGCAGCAGCTGACGCCCGGAGTGATGAAAAGCTTGCGCGTTCTCTCATCTGCCTAGAAGTGCCCACCCCCACCATTTGTTTTGAGCTGCTAATTAGCAGCCTGTGCTTTGCCGTGTTTGATCTTTCTTCACGGCCGCCACACTCTCTTCGTTATTGTGGGTTAGACCATCCCCATGAGTGCTTCTTACCTCTCCACTACTGCCCCCCCACCCTGCCCCAACTCTGGCCGACTTCCAGAGCGCCTTAAGGCTTCTTTTCAAAGAGCCCTCGATAAGCCCATTGTGCACCCGTGACTGCAGCGAGCCGAGCACTCCCAGCTTCAGAACACCTGCTCCAGGCTGCAAGGACCGGACCTCGTCCCGCCCAGGTGGCTCAGGAGGTGGAGAACCTGCTGCAGAGATCTGTGTTTACCATGGGGCCTTGGAGAGGGGCTGGGAGGGCATTGGGCAGTATACCCAGCAGTCGCCTTTCCGATTGCCCCTTCGCTTGAACTCGCATTGTTACATTATTTAATGAAAACCCTGTTATCTAAGCACTAAGCGCCAATTCGATTTGAGGCGTTTCCCGCATGTATGAATATTATTTCAAACACTAGAATTTCATTTCAGAAAAGGAGCGCAGACCTGTGAAATCTCCTCATTTCCAGGCACCCTTTCCCTCACAGAGACAATCAATCATACGTTTGTAAATCAGTGTATAGGAAACTTTACATAAGGTAGAGGTTTACAAGATGTAGGAGCATAGCTAAACACTTAAAAGGTCACAAAGGCGAGACCTATTGGCTATGCCAATGCTTGTTTACTTTGGGTCATTCTGTTGCCTCCGCTGTTTCATTACTGTATATTGGCAATAAAGTACTGGATGTTTCAAAGCCATTTGAAACTAAACAGTGATAAGGCTGAAGTGGTTGAGTTTGGGAATATTTAGCCACTTTGGAACACAGCTAATTGGCCCACTTTAATTGGCACTTCTCCTGTCTCCGTGAACTGAAATAGAAATGTATAGGTTATTAATGGTGCATATTTGACTTTTAAACCTCAGATTTCTAAAGTTACAGCAGATTGTTTGGGCTAAGTGCTCCGTTTGGAATTTTTTTCCCATCCTCCAAAACCACTTTCACCAACAACTTCGCTAACTTCATCACCCCCCCCCCCTCCCCATTGACTCTAACAATTACATCCTATGAGGACATTTCAAGTTCCACCTAGAGAACAAGAAAAACACCATCACCACCAGACTCCTCGAGAGCCTAGGAAATCTGGGACTGAAACAACACATCACTGGACCCAAACATTCTGCCAGACAAACCCTCAACCCAGTCTACAACACCTTCAATGGCATTAAAATTAGCGCAACCACACCACTCACCTGAACTGACCACACCATCATCCATTTCCATATCAGTATCCCATGCCTAACCAGATCCACCACCACAAGCATGACCAGTTACAGCTAGAGCAGCACCCAGGAATCCAACTGGGTATACACCCTGCGCCTAAATCAACCAACTTCTACCGAAGACCTCAACAGAAACATCAAAGATCTTGGGTGGATCACAAAATGCGCTGACTCCACGGAAGCTCGTAAATGCAACACACAGAAAAGAATACAGAAACAATCCAGCTGGTACAATGAGGAACTTGGCACAGCAAAACAACACTGCAAACTATTGGAAAGAAGATGGAGAACAGACCACCTAGAAAACGACAAAAAGACATTTAAGATAAGCCTGAGATGCTACAATCAACCAGCCAGCCAGCTAAGGTCATGGAAAAAGCCATAAACAAGCAACTCTCTCACTATCTCAACACATACCAACTCTTAGACACCCCACAATCAGGTTTCTGGTCCAACCACAGGACCGAGACTGCCCTCATCGCAGTAACTGATGACATCAGGTTGATCCTCTGCCATGGAGATACACCGGCCTATACTGCTTGACCTCTCAGCAGCTTTCAACATTGTCCCCCACTCCACCCTGAACAGAGGACTACATGAAAGAGGCATTCAAGAACCCACCCTCAACTGAATCTGCTTCTTCCTCACTGTAAGAACACAAAGAGTCAACATGTCACCCTAGGTTTCGGAAGCCAAGAACCAACCTGATTTCTGGAGTTCCCCAAGGATCATCTCTCAGACCAATGTTATTCAATGTATATATGACTGCGTTGGTGGACCTCATCAGATCACAGAACATCAACATACTCTCCTACACAGATGACACACAACTATACTCTCCCTGTCTGGTATGACTCCCCATTACAAAAAAACAACTTCACCACCAGCATGACTGCGGTAATTACATGGATGAAATCCAACTGCCTCAAACTCAGAACAGACAAAACTGAAGTGGTGTTCTTCCGAAGGAAAGCCTCTGTATGGGACACCATCTAGTAGTCAGCTGACCTTGGCCCGCCCCCACTACCTTGGCTGGAAATCTTGGAATTATCCTAGGTGACAAACTCATCATAACAACCCAAGTAAACACAGTGACCTCCACTTACTTCCACATCCTGAGTGTGCTGCAAAAGATCTTCAAACGGCTAACAGAAAACACCAGGAAAATGACTATGCATGCTCGGATTACCAGCAGACTTGACTACAGCAACACACTTGGTAGGAATCACCAAGAACCACTGATCAGGCTCCAAATCATTCAAAATGCTGCTGCAAGACTCAGCCTCTAGCTATCTCACCGCACAAACATCACCCCACACCTCATAGAACTGCTCTGGCTCCCAATCCAGAAGCACACCCAGTTCAAACTGCTCACACACACATACAAGGTAATACTGGCCCTACCTCCCTTCAAAGCCACATAACCTTCCACACACCATGCAGGCACCTCCGCTCAGCCAGACTCTCACTGGCACACATACCCCATAACCACAAAGCTACAGCTATATGCTGTGCCGTCTCCTATATCTCCCTCAAAGAGTGGAACAACCTCCCTCACCACAACAGAGCTTCCTCATCTCTTCTCGAGTTCTGCAAGAAGCTGAAGATGTGGCTTTCGAGCTAACTTCACCAAGTAGACAGCTGCCTAACGCACCTGCAAAGCTCCCGGATACCCTCATGGGTGATTAGCGCAGTATACAAATAAAGTTAACAAAACATAAACAATAAAAATTTGTATTTACTGGTGGAAGATCTTTACTTTTTGACGACACCGAAGGCAGATGATTGATAGCAAGATTAAACTACTAAAAATAGAGTTTTAGAAATATTTTTATTGCTAGTCCCATTCCTAACATACAGGATTAGTATTTAATATTAAATTATATTGTTTTTGTAAGGCACAGCCAAACCTGTTACAATAAAAATAGCTTTGAGGGCATGCAGCAAGGATGCCTGCATTACAGGCAGGATCGTTTTTGTGCAGGAAGGTATACGTACCTGCACAAAAACAATCCCAAGAGGCAATTTCTTCTTTCTGTACATGATGCAGAATGCATCATGCATAGAAGAGGAAGTAATGAAGAGAAATAAAGATATTTCTCCTTGTTACACCTATTTGTGGTAGGAGCAACCCCAGGTTTAGTGCCTTTAGTAAATCTGGGATAGCTCAAATTCCATGGGTGGATGCATGGGAAGGTTCATGCTTTACCCATGGAATGCCTACCACAAGGAAATGTAATACAACAAGCCACTGCGTTGTGTCACATTTCTTTACAAAGTATACACAAAGCATCGCAAATACCTCCTTGCGTGACTTTGTAGATCCCATTTAAGGATTTGCATTGCCTTGCGACAATTTGAGTCACAAAACGACAGTAGTGGTCATTAGTAAATCTGCACCAATGCTTGGCTTGCCATTGAGCAAGTGCTAATGCACCCATATCACATTCTATCCATCTTCACGATTGAACATGTAGTGCTTAGCTCCCCTAATCCATTGGAATCAATATAAAAACTCTCCAAAATTAACGTGAAAGTTGTGGGGAAGATAAGCTTATATGTCATATGGACATAACAATAAAATGGGATTGGAAGCTTGTTTCATGTTCTGGGACGACTTGGCTATGTAGGGCATTAACAAGATTTGTGTCCTTTTTAGTACTTAAGTGTGCCAAACAGTTTTGCTGCATTTCAAATTATATTTAACATCTTGAATATAGATTTCTACAGGTTTCTAAAGCTTAACCCTTTGCATGCCGATGACGTAATAGTTACGTCCTCGGCTGAGGTCCTGCTGTGCCAAGGACTTAACCATTACGTCCTGGCACCTACCGAAGGGGGAATCACTGGTGGTGCCCCTATGGAAAACCAATTTTCATGCCTAACTGGGGATGGAAGCGGAAGCACTTCCGCTGCCACCGTCCCCCCCACCCGGCAATGTGATGACGTCGGCACGTTCAGGGTGCGCCGACGTTATCATAGGCTACCGGGACTGCGCTGGAGGCTATTTGCTTCCAGCACGTCCATAGCGAGGATGGTGAATAGGTGAGTCCTTATCTCGGGGGGGGGGCGGGTTTGGGTAAAACATACTCTAAATGAAAGAGTCTTTCCTTTCCCTTGTGCCTGTTTTGAATGGATTCCTGCTCCACGATCGCGGGTGAGGCCCGCGATTGTGCATAAAAGGAATCCATCTACCCGGACCACCAGGGATGTTTTCCTTTGTTGTTGGGGAAGCGACCCCTTAGGCAAGATTCAATCCCTCGGGGCATGTTTCGCCTGGGGGGCGGGGGCTGATTTGCCTGTTTTTTTAAGCCGATCAGTCCCCGCCGGGGGCCAAAACCCACTAGGCATCAGGGATGGTTGCGCATTTTGAGAGCAAACCATTGGGCAAGGGTCACTCCTCAGGGGGCAGTATGCTCTTTCTCTTTGTCCCCTACTCCCCCGGGCTAGATCAGCTGTTTTTTGGGCTGATCTAGCCCTTGGCTGGCTCAAAACCCACAAGAAACCAGGGATTTATTAAGTATAATAAATATAGGAAACGATACCTTGGGCAAAGATTGGTACCCTTTTGGGGGGAAATGTTTTGGCCAGATCGGCCTTATATTTTTAGACCCATCTGCCCCCAAGGGGGGCAGAAGTCATTAGACCACCAGGGATTTTACTTTATATGCTGCAAAAAGATTTGGGGGTGGCCCCTTGGGCAAGGGTCGCTCCCCTTTTGGGGGTGAATGTTTTGGTAATTTCTGCCCCCTTGGGGGCAGATTAGCCATATATATTTGGGCCTATCTGCGCCCAAGGGGGGGGGGGGGCAGAAGCCACTAGACCATCAGTGATAGTTTGTGTGTGAAATGTAGTTTGGCTAATGGTCTGCATGTTTTGTCATCCCAATGTTTTTTCTCCTTTTTAGGTCTCGCCTAGCGACGCAGCGCATGCGCTACTCGCCTTGGCGAGACCTATAGTCGTCGGTTTTGCTAGCGAAGGGGGACAGGAGATGGCACGTGCACGGACAGGCGATGTGCACGCTCACAGCTGTCTCAGGGCTCGTGAGCAGCGCCCCTCCCATCGCGGCTTGGCTGTTGCAGTTGTGAGGAGAGACTGCCTGTTGGCTCGAGCCGTGCAGCTGACGTGACGTGCTGGCTCATCACTGCAAAGCAACACGTGTATTGTGGGCAAAACTCCTCAATTTGGCACACCGACGCTGGCCCCAAACTTTTAAACCCCATAATGGTAGGCTCAGATTGACTATTCTTTTAGGAGTACTCTAGCGCGACACAAAGCAGAACAAACACCAAAGTCGAGCAATTTTCAAACAAAAGAGAGGTTTTGAGCTGACAATTTGAAGCAAAATGGCTGGCTCTGTATTGCATAGCAGAAAGCCCCCTCTTAATGTAATGCAGTGGGGGCATATCAGGGCAGGAACAGCGTTTACATGCAGAGGCAGATCTACTAACCTAGCACAACGTGGCTTTGCGTGAAATCCTAGCAACAATAAAAAGCAGTTGCATAAAATGGCAAAAGAAAAATCCTGTGCTTTTTCTACATGTAATATGTGTAATTTATGAAACATGACAAATATCATGCAATTAACCCTTAGTTGATTGCTTGCCAATACAAATGTGTACTTGAGGGTGTCTCTTAAATATAAATCTCATCTCATGGTGCTGTAGAAAGATGACTTATCTGCATGAGCGCTGTAGGTGACATCAGCAATTTTTTACAACTTTTCGCACAGGGCAGTACTGCAAATGTTCATGCGTTGCTTCCTGTGCTGCATGAATTATGGCAAATCTGCATTGTAGCTTTCTTAAACTAACCTTTGGTCACAAGACTGTGCATGTTTTGGTTATACAAATCTGAAACCTGGGGTATAGACAAAAACAGACTTTGTTGGCCAATGAATTTGACCTAAATAAGCATTTGCAATGCAATAGGTCTCGAATTTACGCGGGTTTGAGCTATTGGCAGTGTAAATGACAATGCCTTTGAATTATGTTTTGGTTTTTAAAACACAAATAAAAAAAGGCATTGCCATTTACAATGCCATAACTTAAACTCGTGTGAATGCGAGACCTATTGCATTACGAATGCTTGTTATTTTAGTGCAACGCTTTTGTTTGACTTTGGTATAGCTTGTGCTTGCGGTTTCAGGACTGGTAGAGCTGTGTAGCTGCAAGTGTTTGCGAAGGAAACGTTTTTTCTAAACTGTTTGCTGCAAATGAGTATCAATGGCCTGCATGTGTTTTTGAAAATGCAGCAATAGTAGCAGCCTATTTAGCTTCTGTTTGAATGTATTGTGTTGCCTTGTGCCATATGGCCCATGGGGACATTGCTGTTGTCTCTAAGTTAGCATGAGCACACTGCAGACTGTCCGCTATTTTGCGCACGTTACTACACAGTGTTTATTTTGCAAATGTCTCTTTTGTCATTTTCACATAAGAAACTACCGCTGTGTTCACACTCTGCAGATTCCTGGGTTTTACTCTGAACATAGTGAACAAGGTCGATCAACAGTGCCCCTTGTTATTCTGTTCTAGTCTGGCCCTAGCACCTAGACAAATCATACCGATGCAGCTGTTGTTTGGGTATACGTACTTTGGTCTTATTGGAATACATGAATAGGTAGCAAACCCTTTTAGAGGGACCTTTCCAGGGAGAAGAGCAAGACAGCACCTATGGTGTAGATCTGCCATCTATAGAGTGAGGCACGGTGTCTGCAGATAATACCCAGAGATCTTCTAATATATAATCATTCTGCTTCTATACAAGGGGAAGAGGGTTAGGCGCCACTGTCTTTTTATAATGACAGCTCCTTTCTTGATTTATGGACTGCTTGCTATGCTGACCGTATTTGTGTTATGGATTTTCCTTCTTATTGTGGCATATATACTGCATATTATAGGACGTTAGTTAAAATAAATATTTTAAACTTGTTTGTGTCTCTGTCAGGTCTTATGGTGGACAAATATAAGAGTGTGAGCGAAAGGGTGTATCTTGCAACTGTGATTCCTGAGAGGGTCGGGAGTGTTGTGTTCTGGGGTGTCTAATTGCTTGTTTCTTTGTCAGTGAGTAGGAGAGCAAATGAGACACTATAGCTAGTCGGATTTGGGCTCATGGGTACTAAGGTGGTAGCATGACTCAGTCCCATAATCCTACGCATAGTTTTGTGTTTGTGCAGAATCCCTGCAACACTTGTGTATAATTTTCCTTTGTTTTCTTTTCTAGTGGGATACTGTTGGTGCTTGCTGTGTCTGTGCAGAGTAGGTGCTGGTGAGTCTAGTGGTCTCTGGCAAGTGAGTGGCAGTGTTTTACAGTCTATAGATCTTTGTGTGTTTTGTATTGATTGACTTTACCTTGCAACTGCTATATGCCAGTCGTTTTTCTTTTTGTTTTATAAATCCGCCCTTTTTTAATTACATTTTTTACACAGTGTTGGGTATTGTTGATTTGTTTGTCAAGTTACTTTTCTACCTAAGGATTATGGCTAGCTGCTGAATGATCGCTCAGCAGGGTGTTGTTGGTATGCTTTTTGAGTCTTCTTCTGACCATGATTATGAGACTGACTCTGCATCTGAGGAAGAGGAGTAAGGCCAGGATTCTAGGATGAATTTCCTGTCCGAGAGTAATCATCTGATGATGAAGTGTGGAGGAAGTGCTGCTTTTAGAGGAATACACTGTTGTGCCAATAGTGCAGCAAAAGGCATTTGGATTGCGGCCTGGGGCTGCAAGGCTTCCCTTTGGAAGTGCTGGACTTTGGGTTGACCCAAACATGGTGCAGCCGCTGCTGTCTGCATTTAGTCCTGTTGCTAGGTGTAGAGTGAATTGTGCAAAAATGTTGGCCTATACATTTTTCAGTTGGTAAAAGACGATGTATTTTGGGTGAGATTGTTAAGTAGACTAATTTGTATGCTGAACAGTATTTGAGGGGCATCAGTGCCACTCAAATCAAATAAGCCCCACTTTAGAGCTACCTGTTGGACTCCCACAAATCTGGATAAGATGAAGAAGTTCTTGAGCTACCTGATGGACTCCCACAAATCTGGATAAGATGAAGAAGTTCTTGAGTTTAACTTTTTGATGGGCCTGATAAGGAAGCTGTCGCTGTCTCCATATTGATCTGCTAATCTCTTGATGGCAAGGCTATATTTCCTGCAACCATGAGTCATAATTAGTATTTACTTCTTCTTCGGATGTTGCGTTTTGTTGATAATGATTTAGCGTTGCCATGAGATCACTCTGATTGTGACCGTCTTTTTAAGGTTTGGCCTGTCCTTGATCACTTGGTAGATCGAATTTCAGAGATCTATGTGTCAGGGAAAGAAATAGCGGTGGATGAGTCCTTGTTCCTGTTCAAGGGCCAATTGCTGGGCACGTTATGGAATCAAGATGTATATGCTGTCTGAGAATAGTACTTGATAATATTATAATTTCAGGGTCTACACCAATAGGCACTCCAGTATTTACCCCCTGGTTGTCCATTCCCTTTTGGAGTTACAGAGAACATTTTGTGGGAACTTGGTAGAGGTCTTTTTAACAAAGGTCACCATTTATATGAAGGTAACTTTTACACTGGTGTACCATTGTTCAGGGAATTGTTCAAAGTGGACACTGTTGCTTGTGGCACAATTCACTCTAATCATAAAGGTTACCCAAAAGGACAGTGCAGTGCCGTGCGTAGCGATGAACATCTAGCTCTGAAAATTTCTGACAAGCGAGATGGCCATATGCTGACTACCATCCATGATGAAAGTACTTCACCTGTGACTGTTTGGGGTTAGGTTGCTAAAGTGCGCAAACCTGTGTGCATTTTAGACTACAATAAGCACATGGGTGTGTGGATCGAATAGATCAGAGGTTGGAACCTTACACTGCTGCTTGTAAGGGGTATGTTTGGTATAAGAAATTGGCTATCCATTTATTCCATTTAGCAACCTTCAGTGCTTTTGTTGTATTGTCCTTCTGATCCTGTGCTGTGTGTCCCAACATGTTTTAAATTGTACCACATGGAACTGAGTTTTTGGTTGCAACCGTGAGCATAAGCGTAAACAGACTGGTCTGTATTGTTTTATATTTTTGGTCAGATTTCATGGTTGGCATTAGTGTGATGTATTTAGAGCTGTTGTGTTTGTAGTTATAGTTTTGTATTAATTATCAATTGGTTTGTGCTTTCTTTTTTGTATTAAAAATGTGATGGTGGGGTGCGTGGACTTATGCTTGGCTGGCAATGTGTGTGGATTGACGTTTGGCTGGCAGTGTGCATGGACTGTGCTTGGCTGGCAGTGAGTGTGGACTAGCGTTTGTCTGGCGCTGTGTGTGGACTGGCGCTTGTCTGATGGGGTGCATGGACTGGAATTAGGCTAATGGTGTGTGTGGCTGACGCTTGGTTGGTGGTGTACGTGGACTGGCGCTTGGCAGGCGATGTACGTGGGCTGGTGCTTGGCCACATAGATGGTGGGCATGTGCGTGTCTCCACATCAGTCGCCTACAGAACCGAAGCAGTCCATGGAATAACGTAATCAAGGGAAAATAACTGCTTTCGCACATGCCCGCCATCTATGCGGCATTTTATCTTGGATCTATACCTGTGAATTTTTCATATAAAAAATCAGATTTTTATCAAAAAACAGAACGCCACTTCATATATTTCAGCAAACCCGTTGAGTTATAGTAGTGACTAACGTCACCATATTTCAAGTGGATTCTCTATAAAATAAAAGGTCTCATCGAAATATCTGAACAATATAAACTTCTGGCATTCTTCGCTTTTGGCTATAGGATATAAAGATTTGTGGCTTTTCCTGACGAAGGCGTACTTTACGCCGAAACGCGCTTCGAAGATTTTGCCACTGGATTGTCTTTTCTTCGTTTCATTTTTTACAACAATTGTAATTTTAATGAGATCATTGTAATAAGTGACTAAATATTGAACGTTTGCACTGTACAAATGTGGTTTTTATATTTCGTGATATTTGATATTTGATATGTGATAAATAAATATAATTTTGTATATTTTTAATTAACTTGTTGTTACACTAATTTGACACCTAAAATATAGAAATGCTTTACATTATTGCCTAGGAAATTATTGTTTCATTGTGTGCCTCTCATGGATCCCAGCAAGTTTTCTTACCCACAATGGCTTCCAAATCTCAAAATGTGACTAAAATCACACATTTTCCTTGCATTACTGTGCCACATTCTTCCAGAATCAGAAAGAAGCCACAAATGTCCTACCACCCAGTGTTCCCCCAAGTCTCCTGATAAAAATGCTACCTCACTTGTGTGGGTAGGCCAAGTGCCTGCGACAGGGAAGGGACCAAAACGTATTGTGGACACATCAAAAATTATCACTCACAAAACGACCTAGTTTTGCAAGGGGGTTATCTGCGTTTTTGGTCCCGGGCTCGGTGGCCATGTATGGAAACCTACCAAACCCGGACATTTTTGAAAGCTAGACACTCTGAAGAATCCCGGGACGTGTTGCTTGCATGTATCTCCCAACATGTTCTTACCCAGAAACCCCTGCAAACCTCACATTCTGCTAAAATAATCACATTTTCCTCACATTTCTGTGTAGGAAAGTGGTGGGATCACTAGGCCGACACAAATTTCCTACTGCCCAGTGTTGCCCCAGATCTCCTGATAAAAATGCTAACTCACTTGTGTGGGTGGGCCAGGTGCCCGCAACAGGGAAGGGCCCAAAACGTATTGTGGAGCCATCAAAAAGTATCGATCACAAAACTACCTAGTTTTGTAAATGGGTCACCTGCGTTTTGGTCCTGGGTTCAGCGGCCATATAGAGAAACCTACCAAACCCAGACATTTCTGAAAACTAGACACCTGGGGGAGACCCGGGATTTAGTGGCTTGCATGGATCCTCCAACGTTTTCTTACCCAGAATCCTCTGCAAACCTCAAAATATGCTAAAAACATCGTTTTCTTTACATTTCTGTGGGAAAGTTGTCAGGTCACCGGGCCGACACAAATTTCTTACCACCCAACATTCCTCCTGGTTTCCCCATAAAAATGGTACCACACTTGTGTAGGCGGGACAAGAGCCTGCTACAGGGAAGGTCCAAAATGTATTATGGAGACATCATACTTATCTTTCAGAATACAACCTGGTTTTGCAAGGGGGCACCTGCATTTTTGGTTTGGGCTCGGTGGCCATCTAGAGATACCAACCAAACCCAGACATTTCTGAAAACTAGACAACCGAGGGTGTCCAAGGATGTGGGGCTTGCGTGCATCCCCCGATGTTTTTTTACCCAGACTCCCCTATAAACCTCAGATTTAGCTAAAAATCTAATTTTTCTCACAATTCTGTGTGGGATTACCGTGCTGGCACAAATTTCCTATCATCCAGCTTTCCCCTTGGTCTCCCGGGTAAAATTATACCTCACTTGTGTGGGTGGGCCGAGGGCCTGCGACTGGGAAAAGCCAAAAACCTAGAGATTGAGGGGAAAGCACAGCGAGCTCTAAGCACTATATTTTTTATGTACGTATTTTAGCTGACTGCATTGGACACCCACACAAGTGAGGTATCATTTTTATGGAACATATGAACACAAAAAGACCTATTCTGGACTATAAGGTATTGAAACGATCTTCCTGTCACTTTTTGCAAAACATTGAAAACTTGACCTTCTAGTGGCTGTGCCAGGATATATTTTGGACGACACTTTTATCTTAGCAACAATTTCTATTACACTGGCCTATCCCCCTTACGTTTAGTCAAAGTTCCCTTCTGCTCCAGGTCTTTATCATCTTCACTTTGAAGCATAATTTGAGGTAACTTATCTTTCAAGTTAGAATTTATCAAAGTGGCCACACATCCCACAGGATGACTCGCATTGCTTTTTAGGGTGCGAATAGCAAATGTGATAAAGGTGGCTAATTAGGGAGCTTCTGACAGACATGTCTCTTGCAGCTTGAGCTTCATACAGGTCTCGCCAGTACTACCACCTGTGTTGTGTAGCTCCTATAAATCTAAATAGGACCTGCTCGTTTAGACAACATAAACTGTGGGAGTGGTGCCCAAACTGATTCCAGACACCCCCACCGGATATGCTCGCCTGTATACCAGCCAGCTCACAGTGTCACTATGAACCCCTCTTACAAAGGAGCCAACAGTTTCTGACAACTATCGAACATGACAACCCATCCCCACAGGAATTGTGGAATCAGTAAAGTCTTTTTCAATTAGTCACTTGTGCTCACTTTGTCTCAGAGAGATACACAACATAAAGGATGGGGACGCTTTCAATAAGCATTTATTGAACCAGCATCATTCTAGTGTAAAATATGTGTGCTGCAACAACCATAAAACAGAAACAGATATAAACGATTATAAGCACCAACAGAGTAAATGGATGGTAGATTCCTACCATAGTTCTAAAACAACGAATATATGCAGGCATATAAATACATGACTCGGCTGTTTTATTGGGGTCTCATTAGTTCTAGGATATAATTGGAGCCTATAAATGTGTGTCCGTTGGAAAATAGCGATTTCAGCGGTGCTAGAGACGACGGAAACACCCTAGACCCTCTAATATTGTGACCCAGAGGTCTGTCAATGAAGTGATTCTTACTCTCTGCACACGCACATATCTAATACACAATTGACATGCGTGTGTTTATACAATAGTAAAGGTGGAGTCGGCGCCGTGTTCTACATCGGTTCACGATATAGAACACGGCGCGGACTCCACCGATTTTGAACTGCGTACTCGCTTTCAGGACTAAATAGAAGAATCACAAACAGCATCTCATACCAAACTTTATCACAGTCGGGTGAAACGCCAATCAATGTTGAAGGAAAACTGAATTACTCAAAACAAGGCATCTTTTAACATTAGACCAGCCGGGTCAGAAGTAGAACCGGCAGAGAGGACAAAGTGAAAAGAGGATAGAGAGCCTGACAGCCCTGAAGAAGTCATGGGGTCTTCCCCTATTGACGAAATAGGTGTTGGTTGGATGTTTCTAATTAAAGACAAAGAAAAGATTATAAATAAACTTTTTTCTTTACTGTTGTATAAACAAACACATGTCAATTATGTATTAGATATGTGCGTGTGCAGGGGATACGAATCTAAAATAACATGACAGTAATAATGTGTACTCCTACAATGCAGACCCTAACTAGATGTACCTAAATGTACCTAGGATGTGTATAGCAAAGAATCCCCCTAGGATAGAACCAACCCCATTACCTGGTGTGAGAGAATGTAGGACATCGTCTTGGTCTCGAGATGGACTGCCCCGCGAGTGATGTCAGACCACTGCGTGCTGGGATGTCTGAGTGCAGGAACCTCAGCGTCTCACGTTAGTGTGTCAGCACGGAAGTCTTTCTCCTCTGCTTGCCCTAGCAAAGATATGGTGTTTATATACCCAAAAGGTACCCTCAGGGGTTCTACCTTGCTGTGGCATGTCGGTCGAGGGTGACGAAAGGGATGACCCTTATACATAATTATTATGCAGAAGATGCAGAAGATGGTAGTCCTGCTGTGATTCTGAGAATCCTCATGCATGATAAATGAGGCTAGTTTTCGGAGAAAACCACACAACATTTATGCCGCACCTAATTAGGTAAAAGGTCAGCACAAACCCATTATGTAGTACAATGGTACAGTAAATGTAGGTGAAATGTTAGGTATCTACCCAAGCCTATATTGGGGTACATTAGAAATCATAACACCAGTACCGCCCTCAAGTACCAAATGTGATAAAGATGGCTAAACAGAAGGCTTCCAACAGACATGTCAACTGGAGGATGACTATGCTACACGCCTTACCAGTACTACCACAAGTACTGTCCTAAAAGACCAAATGTGATGAAGATGGCCAAATAGGGAGCTTCCAACAAACATGCCTTCTGGAGCATGAGGTCCATATGGGTCTCTTTCTGGATCTCGCCCAGAAAGAAGTCTATATAGGTCTTACCAGTACTACCACCAGTACTGCCCTCGAAGACAAAATGTGATAAAGATGGCTAAATAGGGAGCTTGAGGTCCATACGGGTCCCGACAGTAGTGCCACCAGTATCCCCCTTAAGTACCAAATGTGATAACGATAGCTTAATAGAGGGTTTCCAGCAGACATGTCACCTGGAGGATGACAACTCTAGCAGTACTACTACCAGTACTGCCCTTAAAGACCAAATGTGATAAAGTTGGCCAAATAGGGGGCTTCCGATAGACATGTCTCCTGGAGAAAGAGGTCTATATAAGTCTTACCAGTACTACCACCAGTACTGCCCTCAAATACAAAATGTGATAAAGATGGCTAAATAGAGAGCTTACAACAGACATGTCTCCTGGAGCATGAGAACTCTACAGGTCTCGCCAGTAGTACTACCACACCAGTACAGCCCTAAAGGACAAGATAATCAGGTGGCTAAATAGAGGACTTCTGGCAGAAATGTATCCTGGAGCATGAGTGAGGACTCTACAGGTCTTAACAGTACTACCACGTGTACCATCCTTAAAGACCAAATGTGACAAGATTCTAAATAGGGGTCTTCCAACACACGTCTCCTAGAGCATGAGGTCCATCCAGCTGTTGCCAGTACTACCACCAGTACAGTCCTCAAGGACCAAACACCCTGTACAAGAACTGGGGAGCAAGACAAATTGCCAAACCTACATGTCCTTCTTTGACTTTAGTATCAGGTGTTCGTTCCTGTGTCCCCTAAGTAGTTGCGTTTTACAGTTACCAAGTGGCACAGACCAGAATGCGTGCAGAGGTTGACAGAAGTGGGAAAATCTGAATTAAGCTCCACCAATTATCTTTTTACTGCTAAAGGTAAGTATTTTAAATCTGTGTGTTAGTTCACTACTATTGTGATCACAATTGTACTTGTATAGGAAGTTAATTATTACACATAAGCTCCTCCTTTCAAGACTTCATAGGACCACCCAGAAAAACCATAACAGTTCCATCATACCTATTTTCTAGGGGTGGGTGTAATTTGGGTCCCGCTTCGCACTTGCTCTCAACTGGTCATTGATTGCTGCTCGCCCTGCCGTTGCCCTAGGAGGGGCTCTGCCTGCTGCCTGCTGCTGTGTGTGGCGTTGTCGTCGTGGGGAGAAGGCACAGCACGGGACGCCAGATACCAGGAGCCCGTGCGTCATAGCACCTGTGCTCCTCCCCGCCCACTTGTCACAGACTCTTGACGCCCCTTTAAAGACGTGACGGCAACCTCAACGCGGGACGCGAGCGGGACGCGCCGGACGAAGCCCGGACAAAGGGCGGGCCGTCTGTGGCCGTCCGGGGCTGGCCAAGGCTGGGCTGGGCAATCCCTTTTCTAGGCAGTGTCTGAAGTAAGTCGTTGGCGGAACTGTATACTGAACGTCATTGTTCCTGTTGTTCAGTTAACCTTGTTATATACTGGGAATCCACAAGCATTGTGCCATATGGCTGGGAAGGGGAAGCGCATCACGGCTCCTGCCACAGTGTCTGGCACCATGGACCAATTTATTACCAGAGCTGTCTCGGTATTAGAACATGAAATCGCCATTACCGAGAGGCGCCTTTCAATAGACCCTTTGCATGCAAGACGTTCTTCATTAGGCTTACTGGCTTTGTCTAAATCTCCAAATAGACCAAGGGAGCAGAACCGGGGGGACGCACCCTTGCCCGGTGAGACCGAAACGCTTTCTAATGTGTCAACATGTCTAGAGAGGTTTCCCGAAGGCACTGGTGTGATTGATGGTGTACCTGCAGCGGCCGTAATGGCCCCATTAAACACTAAAGCTACTCGCTCCCAGTCAAGGGCTGCCACCAAATCTTCTAGACCTGTTAATTCGAAAAGGAAAAGGGGAGGGGCTGCCGATGGTGTCAGGCAGGCGAAAATGTTAAAAACATCTAAAAGTATTGCAATGCCTGACACTTTGATTCCCGACGATTGTTCAATTGTGGAGGATGTTAGTATAAGTACCCCCCCTTTGCTAAATAGTAGTGCCATGATTTCTCAGATAGAACAGGCGGTTCGTTCTCTAATTCTACCCCTCCTAGAAAGGGTTAAAATAGTCACTGAAAAAGTTGACCGTCTGGAACAAACCATTCTGGACAACTTTTGCTCATTAAATAATGTTGTCAAACTGTCCACTAGAGACATTGTTAAAACCAATTGCCCCCTCCCTGAAAATCCTTTGATATTTGCACCGCCCTCAACCGATTAATCCTCTACATTAATTAATACAGGTCCAGGCCCCGGTCCACTAAATTCAGTGTCGAACATCCATCAGTCGCTTGGGAGGGCGGGAGGGACAAGTAACGAATCTATGGGTAATAATATAAAGGAAATAACGGACGAGAGAGAAATTGTTAATTCTGCCATTCCCGTTAATCCTTCAAGACCTCCCTTAGTCCATATTCATTTACCACCCGAATCCCTCCCTTACGTTGCAGTTTTAACTGGTGTCCCCGAATTACCTGGCAGTAAAACTGAATCTTTCCAGGAATTAAAAAACAAAGTGAGCCATTGGCTAAATACGAACAGGCCAATCCCTAATAACCTGAATGGTAGGATTCTATTCGCAAGAAGAGTAAAATGGGTGGGCTCAAGACCTAAAGATGTTCCGGGTCACTGCATCATTGTCAATTTTGTAGATACACGAATACCGAGGTTCATTACTGATCACACACCCTATGGGCTCAGATCAGGGATAGAGGTGCACGATCTACACCATTTCTATAATTCAGGTTCTCGGCATTGACAAACGTACAGCAAGCCAAACATCGTACCTTTCAAAGTTGTGATGACAACTGAAAGCGAATTCCCCTGTGGATGTGATGTTGTCCCTCTGGTTCCAATAGGGGCGCCTGCTTCGCATAGGGTTTTATTGCCAAGCCAGCGCAGAGTGAGTGTGAGGTCAAGTGTGGCAAGTCTGGCCGTTGCACACCAAGGCACATCGTTGGGCAATAGGCTAGGTACATTGCTATCTTGGAATCTAGCTGGCCTCAAGACTAAGTTAGACTCCCCTGAATGGGTCGGTTTTGTTAATAAATATGATGTTTGCCTCCTGCAGGAAACATGGACTAGTGAGGCCCAGTCCTTGCTGGGTTACTTGAATTTCTATGTTCCAGCCACTAAAGGACCCAAAGCCCGCCCCATGGGTGGATTAACTATCTGGGCCCGTCAGGATTTATTTTCTAGAGTTGTCGTGATAGAAACGGGTTCCCCCGATATCCAATTAGTTAGACTAACTCTTGGTCTAACGGATACATTAGACATCTACAATCTATATCTTCGTGGGACGAAAGGGAAAAGGTCACGGGTATTGGATATTTTGACCAGTCTTATAGAAACTAACTCGAGCAACAGGGACTTGATTGTTGCGGGAGACTTTAATGTTACGTTCGAACCCCTTCTAGATCCGGACTCCGAATGGGGCCTTGACCCCGAAGAGGACCGGTTGTGGGGTATACCCGCCTTGCCGCTTGCTCCAATTAAAAGATGGTCTACGGTAGCAGTACAGGTAAACGCACTTTGCTACGAGAAAGGTCTAAGGGCCCTGAACGGAAGGACTAGGGGATAAGAAGGGCGCAACCACCTTTGATAACGGTCGCTCAGCCAGCAGGATTGACTATGTTCTTTGTTGCATGAGGTTATGGCAGCATATTACCGACATGGTGGTTGAATTAAGAGTCGAGAGCGACCATAACCCCATTTGTGTTACTCACTGCTGGTGGGGGGACCGTAGCATGGCGGGAGAAGAACCAAAATTAGTTCCTCCTGATTGTGTCCCCACTAATGACATGCGGAGACTCAAGTGGACCCAGGTCAAGACTAATGTCAAGGTTATTGCTAGCATTGACACTGAGCTTGCCCAAACCATTGTGAAATTGGAGGACGTTCTGGCGACTAAAGAAAGTAGAGAACAAGCCACCAGATTACACGAGTCCTTCTTTGAGGGACTACGTGGGTTCTTCCTCAAGCCAATGAGCAAGGGTAACAAGCCACCCCTTAAGCGATTAAGGTGGTACGATGGGGAGTGCAGACGAGCCAGAGGTAACCTGACACATGCCCTTTCTAGTGGGAGCAAGACAAGTATTCAATTAGCCAGACACTCTTATAAGAAATGCCTTGCTCAAGCGAAAAAAAGATGGGATGATTTGTACTGGCTAGATCTGAAGGAGGCATGTTTAGCCAGGGACACTAGATTGTTCTGGAACATGATTAAGTGGAACAGAGGTGGTATGCCAGATAGTCCATCAAACCATGTCACTCAAGAGGAGTGGATTGGGCATTTCAAACCACAATATGCATGTAATCCCCTATATAAATGCCCGGGGCTGACATCGCACGCTTTTTACACGCACGGTCCCTTTAGTCCCAAGGATGTTCTAGCTGCCATGGCCTGTGTAGCTGCTGGGCGGGCACCGGGATTGGATGGGGTCCCATCTGATCTCTTCCTTAATAACAAACCTTGTTGGAGCAAGTATATTGCATTAGTGGCTAATGCTGTGGCTGAAGGCGCCCCAGTGCCTAAATCATGGGGGGGGTGCTATTATAATTCCTATCTTTAAAAAGGGAGATAAAACACTCCCAGGAAATTATAGACCTATTAGTCTAATAGACACAATCCAAAAGGTCATCGGGAGGATGGTCCTGAATGAGTTACTGGTTTGGATTGAAGACAATAGGATACTCTCTATTTTTCAAGCTGGTTTTCGCAAATTTACCAGCACTGTGGAACAGGTTTTTCGCTTTGTCCAACTGCACTGGAAGGTAGTAACGCTAGGTAAAGGCAGTCTCTACGTCGCTTTTGTGGACCTAAGAGCTGCCTTTGACCTCGTTCCCCGTGAGCGGCTGTGGAGGGTCCTCGAAAAGCTGGGGCTTTCCTTGGAACTTTTGACTCTAATCATGCGGCTCCATGAGCCTAATTTTGCAAAAATTCAGTGGGGAGGCCCGGGTGAAGTTACCCCTGAGTTTCCGGTAGAGCGCGGTGTGCGCCAAGGCTGCGCCATGGCACCCACGCTCTTCTCCCTGCACATCAATGGAATAGTAGATTATATGCTACGAGTCAACACCGACGCTCCCAAGCTGGCTGGAGTGATTACCCCAATATTGATGTTTGCTGACGATACTCTCATTGTATCTAAAACTCCGAGTGGCCTGCAAAGGGCATTGTCAGTTTTTGAAGATTTTTGCAGAAATTATGGTCTAGAGGTTAACGTGACCAAGACTAAACTCAAAGT
Source organism: Triturus cristatus (assembly GCF_964204655.1). Classification (NCBI taxonomy): domain Eukaryota; kingdom Metazoa; phylum Chordata; class Amphibia; order Caudata; family Salamandridae; genus Triturus; species Triturus cristatus. The sequence goes on along the minus strand of NC_140590.1, from coordinate 728,721,663 downwards.
GGAATAGACATATGGAAATGTCTACAATGAAATTTAGGCAGATAACGGGAGCTCTGACCAGGGAGCACAAAAAATCCTTCACTAAGCCTATTAAACCCGTGCTCCAAGTATATAAGGCAAAGGCTCTAAGCTCTGTGTTGTATGGGGCCGAGCTATGGGGTTTCGACGCATTGACATCTTTAACAGTCGTCGAAAATACATTTTTCCGTAGCATAACTGGCCTCCCACAGAGCACGCCCCTGGTACCACTGCGGTATGATCTAGGTAGGAAGGCTATCAAGGACCTAGCCAAACTCCGCCCGGTCTTATACTGGCGGAGGCTCTGGACCACCCCGGAGCTTCATTCATACGCAATGGGTCTTATGGACGTAATACAGGCGGACACGTTCCATAAGATCGGGTGGCTGAGGAACCTCCGGGAGACATTGATAGACCTGGAATTGGAGGGGCTATGGAGCGACCCAGTGGCTGCCGTGTTTCCTTCTAAGAAACTCCTGAAAATGCTCTATTGGGAACGGGTAAACTATCGGGTCTGGAGCGATTCTAACTCCCCTACGATGACTAGCCGATATTTGGAGGAGAAGGATACTCCAGCTTTTGAACCTTATTGGGACCTGATTACCCAACCTAGAGCCAGGAAACTTTACTTCCAAATTAGAGCAGGTTCTCTTCCACTCAGGGCCCTTACTAGCGGGTGGTTTGGTGCAAGTGTAGGAACTTGCCCTGCCTGTGGCTCTCACGAGGAATCAACTGCCCATTTTTTGTTTGTTTGCCCTGCATACGCTATCCCTAGACGAATATGGTTGTCTCCTATGTGTAAAACTTTGGCCACAAGGAGCTCTGCTGTTGCTCTAAGACTCTTATGCACAAGCACTTTTCCAGTTGTTTCAATTGCCCTAGCTAAATACTTGGGTTGGGCTTGGTCCTTAAGGCACAAGGCTCTTAGGGAAATTGTGGGAGTACCTCTGTAGGGCTTTATGTTGCTGGGACGTTGGCTGAAAATTTTCTTGTTCCAATTGATGTTTTACTTTTCCTTTTTGTTTCGCATTTTAAATGTGTTTCCATCTTTAGTCTGTTGACATGTTTAATTCTCTTTTAATAGTAACTTTTAGGTATTTATTGGATGATTTTATGTATTATATAGGGTATGTGATTAGTAATATTTTTGTGTTTTGTATATGTTTGTGTCTTGTATGAATTTTTTTTTTAATTCGAATAAAGACTATGATGATGATGATGGTAATTTGTGGGATTTACTGTAGCATAATCACTTGAAATGACAGCAAAATTACCCAAAATTATGTGGAATTGCACGAGGGGCGTAACCCAGCATTTAGCCTTATTGCCTTATGCAAAATGCACCCTCACATCCAAAATGGACCCTATGATGCATTTTGCACTAAGAAAATAATGCTAAATACAATGGAAGATTAACAGCAGCAGCCACTCGCGCTCACTAGATTCATTGTTCCTGTGCTCCTGCGGTAGGACTTTTGTGTCAAATTACTCATAATTACTGAAACGGAAATGATTGCTTGATTTTTTGTAATTTCGTATCAAAACAGTAACACAAAATTAACAACATTATTCTGATTACTCCATCATAATAAAAATTTCGCCCTGGCCTACTTTATTCTACTTTGAGCTAAAAAAAAAATGAACCACACAATCCTGCAGGATCCACTCCCCTGCTGCCTCCCGTCGTTGTCCACATCCTCTCCCATTGTCGGCAGCCATCTCCCAAATAGAACCTACAACCTCATAAGCCCCTCACATCCCCTTTTCCTACCAGTAACACTCCTAAAATTGCTTCTTTCACTTCGACCTCTGAGTGCTGGTTAAGTGTGTGACAGGGAGTGCATACAACTGAGCGTACACAGAACATACACTGTAGAAGAGAAGGAGAACAAAGTGTCACAGATAAAGTGTTGTAGAGCAGAGTTTTGCGGGGAGTGCTCACGAGTCACAATGTCGAGCACCAGTAATACTCCTCTACCATCCTTAGGTTCTGTCATTCATTTATGGATTATTTTCAAAATACAGTATTTTGATAGAATACTAGTTCAAGGACCAATTGATCTTACCCTCCATACTGGATACCAACCATGACTGCATGTCTCCAGATCAAATCCTCTCGCCGTGTTCTTGGATCACATTTTTTTAAAGAATTGTGGACTGATTTGTATTTTTTTGGGGGTGGGGGGCACTCAATTGACAGACTTGCAGCGGTTTGCACAATCTAAGTGTCGCCTAACATCACAGTGCAGCATTATAAATTCCTCTGGTGTACTCCTAAATGTAATTAATATCATGTAATACGGTTTTTGTATAGCTCACCTATTGCTTGGTCAGTTAGTGGTTTAATTTGTCACATGGGACAGATGTAAACTTCGGAGGCCGCATTTTACTTCATCAGAGCGACGGAGTAAAGTACTCCGTTGCCTTGACGGAGTACCCATACTCTGGATTTTGAGATGTCTGCTGCCCATGTGGACATCTCTTACATTGGCAGGAAGCACCATTACTGCTTTACCTGACAATATATTTAAAGTGTGCAGGGCTGCTATGGCAACATGACAATGCCATACAGCAAACTTTCAATATCTTTTTTTATTTTCAAAAAGAAAATCCCAAAGTGTGATTTTCTTTTTGAAAATAAAAAAAAAGCAATAGCCTCTGTGCCATGGGAGTTTTCTACCATGACGTGGGGGTCATTAAAAAGTTCTTACTTTCACTTACCGCCACGTTTTTGGATGGCGATGTGTAAAAACTGTCTATTTGTCTGTCTGCTCAAAATAAGGCGTGCGGACAAATGGCCAAACTTCTGACAGCCATTACTCCGTTGGACCATCAGTGGCACGGATGGAGTAGTCGCCGTCACTGATTTACCTAAGTTCTGCCAGACTGTAAGTGAGTTGGACAATGAATCAGCTTAATTAAGAGGGTAATCTGTTGCGATGGAGTACCTGCTCCACCAGAGTCTAAATCAAGTCCATAGTCAGTGGAATGAAACTGGTGTATAAACGCAAGTTCTTCTCTAACTGCAACAGACCTCTCATGTTCCTAGGAATGCAAACTTTAGACTTTGTGTAATGGGATTTAAAACCTCTTTGTCATTTGATTTTAACAGGTGTTGTCGAAGAGCAACCAACTCTATAAATGAAGACACGTTTTGTAAGTCCACCATATAACCTGACATCTACTGACAATAATGCAGGTAGGTGGATTGTAAATTAGAAAGGCAGATCGATTTTAAGATATAGCAGACGTAGCTACCAATGTCTTGGCCACAAATGCGCAGTACAAAAGTGGTGTCTGTGTTTTAAGGGTTTGTATTTTGAGAAAAGTGTGGAAGAAAATTCAGGTATCAGGTCTGATCTGAATCTGAAAATGTATTTGGATCACAGATCAGAAGAGCAAGGGAGTCTCTCAGCTTCTGCAGTGGAGTCAAGATCCCCACGGCGAGTCAGGGCACACATTAATATTGTACTACGGATGCTTGTAGATCAGTCACAGTCAGGTACAGGTGTGTGATGAAGGCAGAGAGCAGACAGTCCTCGGAAGGCATATATATTAGTACACAGTTTTGAAAGAACAAGCAAAATCTACAAATTCCTCCCGTTGGGAACCAGGGGTATATTTCCTCTTGGATCAGAGTGGGGTCTCCTAGTTAACAGATTTGGCATGGACAGAAAAACATGGGATTTGTGAGTTACCCTAGTCAAGCGGTGTTGGGACAGACAAAGGTCCCCTAAATGCAACTGGAGAATATGCGGCCCTATCTTGAGTTCATTACAGCAAGCTCTGTAGATCTTTGGCCCTTTGCTTCAACACACAAGACAATCCTGCGCATATGCTGGACGCATTCTCTGTGAAATGGATTGTGATACAGAGCGTGCCTCTCTGGTCTGGAGGAACACACTATGTGCACCCTCCTAAACCAGCGTGATTATTCTCTGCTCACTGGGCTGTTGAGAACTGAAATCGGTGGCAGCAATAAGATTGTAGTGGCAAGACAGGTACGTAGAGGACATTGGGGCGTACTACCATTTTATAAAGTGCTACCCTTCCCAGCAAGTTCAGGGGTAGTGCCAGCCAGACCTCCAAGTCTCCCCGGACACGTCTTAGAATAGGGGAAATTGTATTGTCCCACACTGTTTGAGGATCTCAGGAAATCTGTATGCACAGGTATTGAAATGCACCTTCCGCCTTCTGGTACTTGATCTCTGGCAGGTGTTGGTGTGTGACGCCAGCCAAGTGTGCAGAGCTTGGCTTCCTCAAATAACAGTCGGTCCAGAGGCTTCTCCGTATAACTGTAGGCTTTGTGACAAACGTAGTAGTGCATTCTGTAGATTTTGCAAATAGAGGAGCAAGTCATCAGCATACTGTCCCAGCAGGCTAAAGGAAGCCACTCATCTGAGCATCTCTCCTACACCATTGCGCCAAGGGCTCTAATGCAAGGGCAAAAATAAGGGGGACATCACTGCCACGTGCCATGCTGGTCGGGAAAAGAGGGGTAGATTTCTCTTGGGGCATTATAAAAGGCTGCTACAAATGCCACAAAGTGTGGACCAATATTCATCCACTGGAGGACCTGCTGTAGAAAGGGCCAGTGTACGGTATCAAAGGCTTTTTTAGAGTTCAAAAAAAGTATTGCTGATGGGCACTGCAAATCGTCAGTTTGAACCAGTGCCACCTGGGGTCTACGTAGACAGTGCCTCGTGTCCATATTTGGCATGCATCCATTTTGATCCTCGTGGCTCAGGGACCAACAAGTTGGCAAGAAGCATGACCTCAACATTGAGAAGCAAAATGGGATGGTAGAAGGCACATTAATCTAGGGGCTCTATTTGGTTTCAGTATGACTGAGATCAGGGCTCAGAGGCAGTCATTCGGCAAGGAGCCCGAGTAACCTATGGCATTACAGAGATTAGGAAGGTATGGTGTCATTAGTGAAGAGAACTGCTTGAAGAACTCCATGGGAGAGCCGCTTGGGCCTGGGGTCTTTCCAGAGGCTAAGACCATCACCACCGCCTAGATCTCCTCTAGTGCCAGAGGCGCCCCGAAACTTTTGTGTTCAATTGCCGAGAGGGATCGCAGTGAGAAATCTGTCACAATTGGGTACAACTACTCTAGTATCGGGCAGCATCATCTTACACATTTTTGGAGCCTTAGGTTAGACATATTTTTGGTCCCCCTGTACATCGCTCTTCTGTCCATGATCAAGAGAGATCTCAAGTGAAAGGACCCACTCCTTTCTTTAATTTCATGCTCTCTAGTTCACTATCTGCCAAATACCATAGAGAGGGCTGTACCCTGTATTACTGCCTTGCATGCTTCCCAAGTGCAAAATCTTTCCAAAAGATGGTCAGCCTAGGACACGTCCACCGGATATGCAGTACGTCCCCCTCCTGTCAGCATCTCCTCCAGCACAGCCCATCTGTATTCCTGCATTTTCGTACATTTGTTTCAATCTGGTTAGCTTGACATGCCATATCATCATGAACTTATACATCAACTCCGTGTTCTGCACACTTTTACGTAGCGAGGGGATGCCGGCCAGAGTTCCTGCTATTGATTCAAAGAGATGGGTATCCCAAGATTAGGTTACGTTTTGTCATGTAGGCCCACTCTGTATCAGGGCACATTTCAGTAAGGATACCGTATATATTAGAAATAAGACCCTGGGGGCCAGCGTGGGTCGGGAGGAGCTTCTCCTACCCTGTTAGTGGCGTAATTGCAGCCAGTTTATTCTCTGTGATGCAAACGATTGATTTAATTTACTTTGTAGTCTTTTTTGCATTGATTGAACTCCTCAATGCTACCCTTCTGAACCAGGTCTCATAGCATCCTGCATTTACCTTCCAACAATGTAATGAAATCACCTTTCGTATTCTCAGGGGAAAAAAAACAATGTTAACCATTAACGGTGTTAAGGGGATAGAAACGTAATCAATCTTTGGTTCCTAGATCCTGAATCTCATATTTCTAGAAACCGTTTCAAAATGGCAGAATAGCAACAAACTGTGGGTAGTCAAGGTGTGGCCCAAGGGAGTCAGCCCAGCACTGCTTTGCCCATATGGACCCAGTAGCATTCAGTTTTATATGGTGATTATTCAAAAAGGATTCTAAGTAGGGCTGCCTGATAATATTTCTATATATCCTGAAGCCTCGCCTACCAGACTGCTGCGATGCTGTCAATATTTTCCTAGAGATGCGATCTCTTTCCCTCTCAAATAAAGGAATTTATGGTTTGTTGCATGACTACCTTCTGTTTCTCTGGCAAAACACCGTGAGGTACCTAGAAGAGATAAAGCAGTCTGTGTAAAACATTTTGCTAAAGTACCTCAACACTGCCCAACCCTGAAATAAAGAGATTCTTCATTTATATAGGACATTTCTAATGGCGTTTAGCAAACAGGCGTCGTTTGATATGTATGTTTGGTGCTGCACTATAATATACCCAGATACTTGAGTTTTTTATTGGTAGCCCAACAGTGGGAAGCACAGCTGAAAGTCTGCTTTTAAGTTCAGAGGGCTGGATTCCTTACTTTCCAAGGGTAACCTTGAAGCCATATACCCTCTCAAAAAATCTCTAAGACTTCCACTACTGTGGGGATCGATCACTCCGGGTTTGATAATGAGTGATGGATGTAATCAATGAATAAATGGATTGTATGCAGTTCTTCTCTGAAGAGCATTCCTATTCTATATGTGTGTTGCCGGATAGAAGCTGCCAGCAGTTTGCCCACAAGAGAGAATAGTAGTGGAGCAGGCAGTCTTGTCTCGTACCTATAGCCACGTGTATGTCTTCTGACTTTTCACCATTGACGAATACATGCACCATTACCTGACTGGCCTGGGTCAATAAGATATAATAAAAGGGACATGAACCTATTGGACAATACCTTCTTACAATTTTAGCCTCATAGTTTAGAAGCACAACAGGTCGGTAGGCCTCACACCTGTTAGTTGGCTAACCTGATTTATTTATAATGTGATATGTGCAGAGGTCATTGAGGGGAAAATAGCTTGAGATCTCCAGAAATAATTAAAGAGAGCAGCTAAATGTGGGACTAATGTCGATTTGAAGTATTTATAAAAACTGTTCCTTAGTCCGTCTGGCCCTGAGGATTTATCTGGGAATAAGTCCAGGAGGATTTTAGATACCTCTTCCTCTGTAATGAGTTATTTTATTTTATGTTTATTGCCCCTGCCAAAAAGTAAGCAGACTGATGTGAAAAAGGCGTCTACTTCCTCTTGTTGAATGAATGGGGTCTGCTGTATAAAAATCCCTAAAGGCCCTGATTTTGCTGCTTCCTGGGCCTTAAACCTTCTTGCTAGTAGTGACCGATCTTATTAGCCCATTTGTAAAATCTTTGCTTCAGACATAATAATGCTTTTTCAGTTTTTCTATGACAATTAGATTTATTCTGCCACTTAGACCTGTGTCTTCTCACAGGGCTTTAAATTATCCCATTTCTATATGTCTCTCTGTTGCCTTGTATAACTCTGATTCTAGAAAGTTCAATAGGCCTTTCTAGTTTGGCGTTGCTTCACTCTCTCAACTATGCATTGTCCCCTACAGATTGCTCTGCAGGCATCCCAAAATACATTTGGGGATATATCTTCAGTGTCATATTCTGCAAAGTATTGCGTAATTGTGTCCCTCAGCTACTGTCCTGTGAGGTGATCTTCAAGTAGAGATTTATCACATTTCCAAGTGAGACACTTGTTTGGGTTCACTTTTCACTTCCATTCCCATGTTGTCATGGCATGAACTAATATCGCTATGATGCTGTGTGTGATGGAGCATGTGGCGTCCACTATGTCTTGCGTGCCCCAGATCAGATCGACCCACAAGTATGATCTATGTGCATGTGAGAAGAAAGTGAACTCTTGGCTATCTGGGTAGTTTCGTCTCTACAGTTCTGTGAGATCTAGATCCTTAACTCCCTGTAAAAATGCCATAGACGTTCTCCCCTGTTAATACCGGTCTTTAAGTACAGCGCATGGTTGAAATCACCGACCCAGACCACACTAGCTGGGTCATATTCTCCTATTCCAGGAGTTCGACTAGATATTGATCTTGGCCTTGGCTGAGCATACATATTAAATACATTGAGCTGATGTCCCTAAAATAGGACCTCTAGGTATACATAGAATCCTCCTAATCACTTTTTTTCCCTCAAATTGAAAATCTTTGTGGAACCCTTTTGTGACTTTAACAAAAGCAGAAAACTACAATTAATGAGTTCTTTACCAGCTGGCTGGCTGTCTAGTCCAAACCAGTTTCTCCTTCATTGCTATGAAGAACTAGCATTCCCTTTGGAATGACTAGCCATCAGATGTTTGAATTGTGCTCATATGCAGCTTTTTGTGAGATCCCTAGCCAGCCCCACACATAAAACTTAATAAGTAGTGGACCACCCAGTCCTTGATGTGGAGCTGCACATTGTCCTTTTTCCCAGGACTGGTGTGCAGCTAGAATAGTTATTCATGGATTTACTTGATCTATCTGTCTGCCCAACTCTTTAAGATGTTGTCAGACTATAGGGAGGATCTCCAGTGTGAGAAGTCTATGGCTAAACCTAGGATTGCCTTTCCACTTTTACCTACAGGCCTCAACTCCAGACCAAGAGAGGACCAATAGAATTTGTGGTGTAGGAGTGGATCTAGTGAAACAAGAATGATGGCAATTATCAACCTGGAGATTTAAACTTGCCTTATGTACCTACTCCCATGCACCAGTGTAGGACTCCATGCTACTTCTCTACTGCTCCCCACAATCCCCCATACCATAGCACTCTTTGTTGCCTGCATCAGCCTGGGGCCTGTAATGCCTTGCAGAAAGCTGTGGCAATATCCAGAGACACTTAGGGGCCCCTTTGACTTCAGCCCCGGATGGCGTGGCAAACCAGCAATCGAGAACCCACCATATCCTGATCCTGAACTTCAGTGTCTCGCCATAGACCAACCCAAGGATTCTTTGCCCTTCGACTCCCCAAAGCAGAAGATGCACAATGCCTATAGGTACCTGCAGGTAAAATAGATGTTGGACTGTTTAATCACCATTAGAAGTTTCCATATATATATATAAAATTAAGCACTGCTCTCCCAAAACATCAGGACCCATAATACAAAGAAAAATCTATACTACGGAGACCCAGTTTTTAAACGTAGGCCTGTGGAATTTGCCAAGTACCTGCAAAATAGACTGCTAAATTCCAGTTCCCAAAGCTAAATGATAATTGGCTTTTTAAACATATCAGTCCTGTTGCCTTTCCCATTACCCCAACTAACAGTCATAAGCAAAGGGAATCTGTGGGCACAGATAGACATTGAAACAAACCATGAACATAACGTTCAACAAAAATCCCAATTGCCCAATAAACTTTCTTTAACCAGAGTTTTGTGGACCTTAACAGACATTTGGCTAAAGTTCCTTACTTCAGGAGTTGCCAAACCATGAAATATTTACTAGACTATGAGATCCAGTTGTTCTACACTTGTGTGACATTCGTAAGAGTGCTGTATTTCTCCATGGACTGGTTGGCTGTTAGCAGAGTAGTGGTTCGAGAAAGACATATGTGCTTAACTGTAACTGTAAAGTTGACCCCTTAAAGTAATATTAGAAACATTTTACTATGTAAAAATGGTTTGTGTTGTATCCCAACAAGTATAAGCGCTAGGCACTACTGGTTTTCACTGTGGTGTTTCATTTGAACTGATTTATTTTTTTACCCATAAAGAAGCATTTCTTCCAAAAGAAATACACTTAGTTGGACATTGACTTTTGTTAAGTGGGTAACCAATGTTGAATATTTTATCTGAAACCAACCTCCATACCACCGCCTCTGAGCTAGCTTTGATTGATCACAGGAACCACTGGGAAACAAAGGGAACTGAGATGATCCTGGCTAACCTTTGAAAGCAACAGAAACAAGGGCCCAGAGATAGTAGTGATTCTACCCAGTGCTTCCGCCTGACTTCATAAAATGACAGAGTATCGGCCTGATTCAGTCATATTTTCACTGTTGTTGAGTTGACTGTATATAAATATTCTTCAGCTGGGGTTTCTTGACACATCTCTTCCCCAAAGACAGACAGGCACACACCACTATGCCCCCATAAACGTATTCTGTTTGCCCAGTGTGTGCTCCATATCCCCTACACACCTTGCCTATCCTACTTTCACCCACTACTTCCTCACCACACCATACCTCAAATATGTCAACGAAAACTGCTACACTTCCAGTCAAAACTAGCACCTGCCTTTGAGATTCATGTGACAAGTAGCCATTAATCTCTGCCTAAAATAGGAAAATAACACTGGTCCAGCTCTTCAACTATTTAAGAAAAAAGACAACCCAAAACTGTGGCGGAGACTATGGACATTTGTGGCTGGAAGGTGTGCTGAGGCAGTGTTTGCTCCAAACTCCTTTTACCACCATATTACGTGAACTTCTGTAGGTGCTAATGTGTGACAAAAATGTTTCTACTCATTTCGTATGTGACATTTTATTGTGGTGATGGTGGATGATATGATCTGCTGTGTTTTTTGCAGATGAGTTTTTGTGCTCTATTATTGCGGTGTGATTTTGTTGTGTTGTCCTGCGGTTGGTGTGTTTTGACCGTTTCGTTATTATTTTCCCTGTTATTTTTTTAATGGTGGTATTACACTGGGTATGTGATTGTGCTATCTATGTACAGGTGTTTATTTTAGATATGTCAACACATTTTTGCTATATTTTCAGGCAAAAACTGCCTGTGAAAAGCAAACTACAGTGAGAAAACTGCACTCCTCCAGCATTTCAGCTACTTAAGACACCAAGCAGCATACAACTGTGACAGACTGCCCTGCCTTAGCTCTCCCAGGGCTCACATGTTATACCTTAAATTAGTACTTGCAGCGCACACTTTATGTGATACAGCTCAGTGTTTTTACAGTCACGCGAATGTTTGTGCCTAGAGGTCATCTATGAAGAAGTACACATTTATTTTCTACAAACAAAGCAATTAGGTGAGGTCATGCTTTTCCACCAACCTCCTACATTATAGGATTAAAATAAAAAAAAATCGGATTTGTAATCCTTCCACTTTGGTGCGATTATGTAGAAGATCAGGAAAAAGCAATCTGTTGATTTTAAACCGGACACGCTTAATAGATCATCCCCGGAACTGAGGGTGGGGAGGAAGCGGTGTTTGTCTGTGGTTACAGTCAGGTTCCTGTGCAAGCGTGTATCTTTTGCAGTTTTTAATACACGTTTAGACGTGGGGGTGGGAGGGGCGATGAGAAAGAGGCCATGAAAAGCTCGCCGGGTCTGAGAAATGTATAGCGCTTCTGAGAGCACGTGTGCAGACAAGTCTATGGACTGATACTGGAGGGGGTGGGGAACGTGACACGGATGCAATGGCGGTTTTCAACAATTTGAACAGGTGCAATAGGAGGCTGGGATCAGACAGTGCCAGGTGCGCGCGCATTCAAAGAGGTTGGCGCCTATGTGTCCGATGGCTTAAGGGTGGTTACACTGGAAGTGGCTAGGCTGCTCCCAATAACACTGATCGAATGGCTACACTGCTCCTCACTTCAGGGAAACCAATGCAAACTCCAGAACTTTGTAAAAGTATATATGCATGTTTCTTTGCCATTCTTTTTTCAGTCTGCAATTGAAAGTGCATGTCTGAAACGGTGAAAAAGTGAAGGGCGTGAAAGAGGGGCCTGTTCACAAACTGCATTTTGTGATGCGCAAAATAATATTACAGTAAAACTAGTTGCACAATTTATAATGCTATTCACACACTTATATATGCGAAAACCTCCGCCTCCGTCTCTGCCCACGTAAGCCTATTAGGCAGGGCTTTAGGTGGGATGAAAGAACTGTGGGGTACCTCAAAGGGGCGTGGCCAGTGTAATTAAGGGTGTGGCTTAAAAACACATAAGCTAAAAATCTGTGCTTAGCATAGTGTGCATCCCACTTGTATTTTGCTGTTTCTGTCATTGTATCCAGATATATGATACCACAAGTAACATACCTATAACAAGTCAGGACTATTGGCTTTGTCAATGGTTAGTTTCATACAGGCGCGCAACACCCATTGGACTCAAAGGGCTTCAGCCCCCCCCGTCGTGTGTGGCAGCCCGGGATGAGACTGCTTCCCGGGCACACACACAGCCGAACCCTAGCATTTCACAGGTCTTTAAAAGACCATTTGCATGTTGATGAGGCCTCGCTGTTGTTTCACCCCTTCTAAGAACCCCTGAAGCTCCACGCTGCCTATTGCTTAAAGATTCAGCCCCCCCCCCCGAAAAAAATTGTTAGGCCCCCCCCCCCCCCGAAATTTGGCTCTAGTTGCGCCTCTGATTTCATAAGATAAATAAGCAGCAACTATGGGTTGTATATAATATTGAAAAGCATCCACTTAAAGCCCTGGTGACACCGCGACAATGTTGCTGTTCCTAAGTTTCAAAAAGAGAAGGCAAATCCAGCGAGAAAATGACTCTCTTTAGAGGATTTCCCTTCCCCTACAACGCTTGACTGGCATGACGTCATGCCGTAACTTCTCCACTAGTGAGAAGTGAGCAGTGTGAGCACGGGCACATGATGTGCCTGCTGTCATAGTCTGGGCACAAAACAGAGCCCGAAAGAGAGCCGTTTAGAGGCCTCCTTTAAACAAGCATTTGCAATGCAATAGGTCTCGCATTTATACGAGTTTGAGCTATTGGCATTGTAAATGACAATGCTTTTTATTTAAGTTTGTTTTTTTTAAAACATAAATAAAAGGCACTGTCATTTACAATGCCAATAGCTCAAACTCGTATAAATGCGAGACCTATTGCATTGCAAATGCTTGTTGTGAATAGTCGACGTGCTCCATGCAGCCACTTTGCCTCTCGGCGTTTTGTGCGCTGGGAAAAAAATCCGATGTTTAATTACCGCCATTAAAAAATCAAATTTGCAATTCTTTGGGTGGCCTGATGGATTGGCTGACTGACAGCTGAAATTGACACTCCGGAAGCCTCTTGTGTCGGGCATTTACGGCAAGTTGTAATTGCAGGTAGTTTGTTTTTTCGCTGCCTTGGATTGCACGGGAACCGAGCGATTACTTCAAGAGGCCCTGGGTTAAGTGCAGCGAAAAAAATAACCAATCCACATCCAAATTGCTTCATTAAAAAGACACAGCTTTTGTTGCAAAAAGGGGGTTTCAATGCCCACTAGAAAAGTTCTTATTTATTGTTTGGAGCTGGTTTATATAGGTGCCCATAAGCCTGTGGTTTTGAAGCAGAACTTTGAGAAATTCGGAGCCACCTGTTTTTTTAGGCCGCTTCTTTCTGTCGTTTCCCGAAGGGTGATGTTCCAAGACATGGATCTCGTGCAAGGAGCCGCCCTGTGCCTGGAAGGAAAGTGCTCCCGCATCATGGTAAGGAAACATGCTTTCAGGGTCCAAGGCAGCCGGGGTGGGTCAACGCGCCTGCTGCGGAGCTCCGCCAGCTGCCGGTCGAAGGTTCGAATCGTTGCTGGCTCACTCACACCGCTTCTCAGCCTTCAGAAGGTGACGAACTAAGCAAGTGCTAGCTCAGCGAGTTAAGCACGTACTGCTGGCATACTCGCAAGCTACAGATACAGGGCTGACAGACCCACTCTGTTATCTTCCAAGGGTCACTAATCATTTATTATTTGCAAAAAAAGGCGACTGTCCTAGCCTCGCGAGCTATTCACGTATAATAATTGGCGGTGTATGGCCGTCTCCAAGTTTTCTGCCACCCCAAAGTAATGCCCCTTCCACAAACTATCTAGCCATATGCACTGCACCACCGTATTAATATGCCACGCTTAAGGGGCAGTTTTAGATGGAGCTTTGGTTAAGCGGCCATGGTTACACATAACTCAGGGGCTTCCAAATACTGACATGTTAAACCTGCTCCTCCGTCGCGCGCTAGTTAGTTATATTACAACTGTACACCAGGTGCACATCTAACACGTTTCCCAGCCGGATTAACCCTGGGAGTGAATAATGTTGGCGATTCCTCCAGAGGTGCTGTGATTGTCTCGGGGGCAGGCGGGTGTAATATGGGCACTTGTCTCTGTAAACGTGCGTTTGTACAATCTGGAGAGCGCTTCTGGTCAAGACAGTCCCGAGTACTTCTACCCTGGTCTGGTGGCGCACGGACAGGAGGGCATGGCTCCTACCCTGGTATGGTGGCGCACGGATAGGGGCAGTGGGTCCTAACTTGGCCTGGTGGCGCACGGGCATAAGGATTGGCAATGATAAACAAGCGGCTGCGAAAGTGAAAGTGATCGCGATCAAACATCAAAGCGGCCGTGCGGCCGCGAAAGTGAAAGCAAATGGTGTGCAGACTGCCAAATGGTGCGCGCGCCCGGCGCACATGCACTGTATTTGGAGGCCTGAAAGCACTCGTTTGCACTTCCAGATCCCCCAATTACAAAATCTCTCGCGAGAGCAGCGCTAAAGCGCTGTCTCAGGCGAGACCTAAAAACTGCTGGTGCTCAGCACCGGTGAGACGCGGGCCACTTAAAGCTCTGGATTTAGGTTTAAATGTGGTAGGAACAAGGCTGAATGGCTAGAAAATGAGGAATACTTTTTTTGTTGCAGTTTTGTATGGTGCAAACGAAATCTGAAGGTACTGGAGCACTTTATATAAGCACCAGTTACATTACACATGGTGGTAAATAAAGGGAGATGAAGTCATTTACCCAGCATCACAGGATGCTGAGCCGACGCCAAGAATCAAACCTGATTACCCAGCTTCAAAGTTGGCAGTAACGCCACATCCTCTACTGCTAAATGGAAGGGGCTAAGGGAGGAGTAAGGAGGGGTTTAGGGAGGGGAAAGAAGGAGTTTCAGAAAGAACATGCTAATACAGCCACCCACCCACCCACCCACAAAAGAGTACTGCCATAACTATTCACAAACTAGACTTCTAAAGTTACTGCAGACCAAAAAGTGATAAAAAAGTAGGTAATGTATTCCAGGCCTGTCTTCGAGCAAGTCAGTCACCACACAGAGGAATTGCAACTCGTTCCCACAGAAAAAACCGAGGCAAGTGCTTAACATAACACCCTATAGGAAATAATATTGAATAAATTAGATTATTTTGAGTTTTAAATTGAATATAAATAATTGTTTTACTGTAAAAAAGTTTGATTAAATTAAGAACATATAAAATGTTGGAAATTAATATTAACTTAGTTTTTTTTACAAAAAATATCTTACAATGTTAATATTATATCCTAGAATAATATGTATTACATATTAATGAAATATGAATCTATGAGATGGTTGCTTTTAAGTTTTGATTAAAAACGAATTTTTATAAATTAAATTAATATATTTTAATTAGTTATCTTTTAATAAACATTTAATTTGATGAGTTAATGCACTGCAACATTTTATTTTATTACACTACAATGTTTTAAATATTTTTTTAAATATTAATAAACTTTAATTATATTTTCCTATACTTTACAATTGGGAGATCTCTGACAACGTATGAAAAGGTACTAGTAGCAACTTTATGCTTGTAAATTTGGCCTTAGATGTCTCCACCCTGTTGTATGTATGCACTTAGTCGTAAATCTACACTTGAAAATGGTGAATATTGAAAAAGTGTAGACTTACACGTGGGTGCAGGAGTAGATTTGCATGTGAGTAAATCTCCACAAATAAATTCGCCTTTTTTAAATAGGGCCCAAAATGTATGGGAGGTTTAGGTGTATGAGAAAAGCAAATAAGCAGAGATTGCCAGGGTGACTGCAGTAGAACAGAAAATCACAGTAGTAGGAGCTTAAGGCATTGAAAGCGAGACGTAGTGAGAGCAGCATGACTCTTGCAAATTAAGTTATCAGGCTTTACAACAGTGACATCAGGACTCAGAGGATCCACAAAGGACTGGCAGCGAATGACAGCAGTAGATGTTTGAAGCAGTGACAGAAGGACTTTGAGAACAGCAAGACCATAGGATATGAGTACAGGAGGAGTAACCACAGTGACAGTAAAACTCAGAGTGACAGCGGCTGGACTGGCAGGATATGATAGCATTAGGAGGTGCATTGAGAGCAGCAGTAGCTATACGGACTGGCAGGAAATGGCAGCAGTAAGACATACATAAAGTGACATCAGCAAGACTATGGAAGACGAGAATAGTAGCAGGAGAGACAGCAGGCATTACAGTGAATGCAGCAGTAAAATTAATGGCTGGCAGAGAATGGTAGTGGTAGGATCTCAGGAAGTAACTGCAGCGTGACTGCTGGATATTACAAACGTATAGAGCCTTATCAGGAAGGTGAGTACAATGCAAGTCTTTAGAACAAAGGTAAGTATCACAAGGGTTTTTGTAGGTTTACAACACAGCACATTACAATGCAGGTAGGAAATTAGGTTGAGGCTACTAGTCAGTACATGTGCTGTCTGTTGCAAGAAATATTGTGGGCTTGGTAAGAACATAGAGGGGCTTGGAGCACGCCCATTGCTTACCATTGGTTGGATTTCCTGTCGTTCTCATTTGCCTGCTGCTTATTTATGTGCCAGCTTGTCAATCTTGTGTTCGACCTTCCCATGGAGCATAGACTCTTTAGCATCACTTTAGATAAGAAGGATTTTATCCTTCCACTAACATCTCAAAAGGTATCATTGATGATACTGCTAATCACATGAATCTATAAACCCTTCCATCTATTTATAAAGAAAGGTTGTTAGTAATGGGCCCATTGTCTCTTACAGCAAAGAGTTACTGTGTATACATGAGTGGGTACATAGAATGGAAATAGCATAATCCCTGGAGGCAAGGTTAGTTGTGTATATTGAATGTTATACGTTGCACCATTTACAAACCAGTACAATTTGCAGTGCAAGTAGAACTTGTAAACAAGGTAGAGGCTGATTGTACGTGATGTTGGATGCAGAGGCATGTTTCAAAGCCAAAGCCTGTTGCAAAACAATTGTGAAAAAGGCCAGATCTTTTTTTGATGATAGATTATCCACCAGTGGACGCCTGGGCATGTGAAGGAAGTGACCCGATTAGGGCCATCCGGTTCACTCGCAACCACCCCTCAGCCTTCCACACAAATGAAGAATCGGTCAGACAGTAGAGAATACAAACCAAGTATATGTTTATTAAGATACACTCGAGCGGAGTCCCGCCTGCCCAGTCGCTTGGGGTGCTGCAGAGACGACTGACATCAGAAAACATGGTGATACATTATGTAAGATTCAGAACCAATGATGGCACGCCCAGACTGGAAATTTCCAGACTGAGGCAGCTACACAAAGGAGGTACAGAAGGATAAGTTTTGATCCTGAGACCAGGCACACACTGTCTCTATGCCAAGGTTGTTCTGCCTGCCCCTATTGCTGGACTAGTGGGAGCAGGCCTCTATCTAGTGGGAAAGGTATGCGCTAATAAGAACAGTGCATTCATTAGTACAGCAAGGCCCAACCTTGGCGAAAAGGAAAATTACCAAAGTTGCTTCTCGCAGAGGCAGAGAGAGATTAGTTTTGTTCATTATTAAAATAGCGGCCAAACATAAAATTGTGCAGCGAATGCTAACTTATGGAGAACAATATATAAGCGACACAGCTCAGACATTTTTATTCTAACACATGTGACCATGTTAAACAGTTGTAATGCCGTGTTATGGACAAATTCTGTGTAACAAGGACATTTACAAGGTGAGGATGTGTATTTCCAGGCCTTCGCTGAAGATTTTGAGGCATTGCAGATTGTTAAATAAAGTAGAATGTAAATGTAACCCATCTAGAGATGCTTTAACTCACACTGGTATTCTAATCATGACTTTAAGGTTGTATGCCGTTATGCTCATCTCAGGAATATGTGAACTGTATTTTACCAAAGTAGAGAGGTTGTCCATAGGGCCTGGTAGAAGGTGCCTTATCAGTGGCAAATACATATCTGTCAACATCTTGACTTAAAATGCTAGTGAAATCTTTAATAGGGTGATCGCATTAAGGTAAATTGAGTAGGAACTCATTTTTGGAGGGTTTTCTTTATAAAGCTTTGACAAAGCCTATAGGTTTTGCCTTTGGGACCTAATAGCTTTGCCAATGATTTTAGCCATGCTCTACAGCTTTCGGCATGCTGTGAAGCATGGCTGAAAAAGAGAAAAAAGTTATTTTGTGGACACACGCACCAAGTTTTTTTGTGTACTTTACACAAGCTCTTTTTTTGTTTATCTATCCAAGTTGAATTAGTAAATCTAAAGAAAAAGTAGCACAAGTTGGTGGGTGGAAGCAATGTGGGTGGGAAAGCAATATGGTGGAAAAGTTGGAACCAAGAGTGCAGCGTCTTGATTGGATGGGAGAATCTGTGAGCCTGGATGCTTCCGGTGCTTCCAGTGCCGAGAGAGGACGGAGGAGAGGCGTGCGGTGGCGGTGAAGGTAAGTTCATTTTTTAATATATTTTTTCATCCCCCCACCCACCACCCCCGTTCTGAGGGAGCCGCCACGGTCCAAAACAACTGGCCTTATTACTGCTTCTTTAATGCAAGATTCAAATGCAGAAGTGCAAAATGAATGAACAGAATTTACTTTTGGTTTTGCATCTGAAACAGAAATGTGTCAAAATGGACTAGAGTACTTTGTAGCGGTTGGGTGGAATGTGCAACATTTTCATCAAGTACTGACATTTTAGCAAACATCGTTTTGGATGTTGGAGTTTTTAATCCTGTAATTACTAAAAGCAAGCCTATGGGCACCAGAATGAAATATGTGTTTGGCTGAAAAGTCACGACTTGTTGGCACTATAGTTTGTCATTGTGTTACTGGACAGTATTTAAAAAGCAATATAAAAATCAGTCTGATGTTCTCCCTGTTATAAGTGGAGGAAATAAAAGGTTAATTTGTCAAGTTTTAAGGGGAGAGCCGAGATCGCCTCTCAAGTACAGATGTGAGTATCCCGCTACTAATGGGCAAATATTGGCACTCCTCCAAAGAAAAGGGGCGTACTGAAAAAACATTATTGCCCAGAACAGTGGGAGTTTTGGTACTCTGATGAAGTCCTCCTACAACCCCACACCTCTTGTGATTTGCAGGAGACTGATAAACATGTCGGAAGAGACACGAGAAAAAATAAGAACTGGCAAAGCTAATAAGTCTCACCTTTGTAATCTATTGGCTTTGACAGTGTTTTTTTAGCCATACTGCACAGCATCAGCAATGCTCTGAAGCATGGCTAAAGTTTTTTTTTTTTTAAAGCTTTTGACATGGCCACCTGCACCATAGATGTGGGTGCTACAAAATAATGCAGGTGCTTTTTTTCTTTGTAACTGAAAATACAAAATATAAAGGTGTATTTTTTTAATGCGGATGAGGTGAGCAGAAGCAACGTGAGGGAGGGTTGAGGAAACAGTGAAGCAACATGGTAGAAGGTGAGGGGATGAACAGTGAAGCAACATGGAGGAGGGTGGGGTAACACCAAAGCAACACGTGAGGAGGCACAAAAGAAAAAGGCGGGAGGGCTGGCAGGAACACCTAGGCAACAGGGGGCGGGTGGGAGTAAATGCTGTAGGACCTGCTTGGGCCCGCGGATGCGGAGGTGGTGCAGGCCTGAGCTGCGGGCTGCGCCTCGCTTGCTGCGGTCTGCGCGCGCTGTGCACAGTATTGGGCCTAGTGGTACTGGCCTTGCGGCGCTTGGGACCGGCAAACGGAGCATGGCCGGGTGGTGGCCGCTGGCCTAGCAGACGTTTTGTGGCGGAGGGCCCGGGCGGGAGTCCCAGGCACTACACAATATCTCTTTTTGCTTTCCGTTCCCGGAGGTGCGGCGTCTCATTGTTGGGAGTGCTGCACTAGGCCCTTCCCACTTGTAGTGATCTGCCTTGTTGCTGACAGTGCCCACGTGGACCCAAGTGGGCTGTGGCCTTCTGGTCCAGGATGGACGGTAGTGTCCCTGATATCTAAGCGGTATAATCCTGTCACTTTGGGACTGTTGAGCTGTGACCCCCACGCATCTGAATATTGTTCCACATTTGCGACCTGTGGTGATGTGTACATGACTGTGTCTGTTGCGGCTACTGTGGGGGCCGGGTCGGATGCCTGTGGCTCGGTGACCACGGATAACTGCTCCTTGCATTCAAGTGTGGTGCTGACCTGCCCTTTGCGCTGCGATTGGCCAGATTCTGGGAGTGACTGTGCCTCTGGATACTGCTGAAGGGCCTGGCGGCGTTCTAGTCATCAGTGACCTGCAGCTGGAGCTATTGAACAAGTGGATGTTCGCCTGCTGCCTGGCAGTCTGAACCTCTGGGTCTCTGGAGACTCGTTATTTGTGTGGCGGGACTGTATCTGTGTCTGCTGTGCATCTACGGCCACCTTAACGCCCAAGGAGTATCACATTTTGCTAATGGTATGTTGATCTGATGATAGTTGGCATATAGGGTATTCACTGCACTATACTATCAATCCATTTGCTTGAGACTTGCCGCTTTGGGATACTCCTGGGCAGCCCCTGGTGTCTTGCACTCCCCGACACTAACTATGGGGAAGCCAGATAAGACGCAACCCCGTCTCATGTTTGAGACGCGGAAATCGGGCAGGGCTCAACAGAAAGCGGCTTTTGATTCTGTGGCCGATGAACAGGGAGAGAGCCCGCCTAATTTGGAATCCACGCTGCTGGACATGCAGAAGAGTCTGAAGGCTATAGAGGGAAGCATTTTCACTATAAATAATCAGTTGGACCATATGTCCTCGCAACTGGAAAAACAGACAGCGAGAATGGGAGAGGACGAGCAGAGGGTCTCAAACGCTGGTTATGGCCTCGGTGAGGTAACAAGCAAGGCCCTTAACATGGAGAGGGTGCTATCTCTCATACAGACAAAGAATGAGGACTTGGAGGCCCGCTCTAGGAGAAACAATATTCGCATCACGAGGCTGCCCGAGTCGACGAACACTGGGAGAATGGAGCACTTCATTGAGGCCATGCTCACGGAAATATTTGGCGCCGAACACCTATCCTCCATGTTTGTTGTAGAGCGCGCTCTTCGCTCTTTGGCGGCGCATCCTGTCCCCGGGGCCCCACCTCGTTCCATAAATGCTCGATTATTGAACTACCGGGATCGGGATACTATCTCATGATTGGCCAGGGAAAGAGGTACTATCAATCATCAGGGAAACAACTTGTCCTTTTTTCCCGACTCTACTGTTGCTGTCCAGGCTGCACGGCGTGAATACGGTGCGGGTAAAAAATTTCTGCAGGCTGAAAATATTCCCTACGCCATGCTGTATCCCACTCGACTTCGTGTGGGGTCAGAGGGAAATTTCAAGATTTTCTCCACTCCCAAGGCGGCGATGGAACACGCTAAGCAACTTAAGAGACACCGACGCGAGGCTGAAGTAGAGCATGGGGAGGACGATTGAGACCGATTGATGGGGGCTGTTACTTTGTTCAATTTAAAACTTCTCTGTATAGTTGCCTTACTACTCTCTAGATGAATATGTGCACTGCCGCTACTTTCGCTGGACCCAGAAAGTCCTACTGTGTTACAAGTATGATAGATGTATGCTGAGTGATGCCTTATGATTTGGAATCCGACAGTGCATTGTAATGCAGGTTCTAGACCTGATCAGCCACCTCCTACTTTGTGGGAGGACAGTAGCACTCTGAAACCCCCCCTATGGGAGTTCCCCACATCAGCATTGTGTCGTTGTTTTACAGGGGTTTGTTTAGGCATTCTTGGGATGGCTTTGGCAAGTTGGGGTAGCCGAAGTGGGGGGGTGTACTGGGGGGTGGGAGTTGGTAATCGGAGGCATGTGTTGGACGATCTATATGACAGTTTATGCTTGGTCTGCTGTATGTCTCTCTTCTCTTCATTAGCATGTACTACGACGTATGGGTAGTAAGTTAAGGTTCCTAACTTGGAATGTTCGTGGCCTTAATAGTCCCAAGAAAATTTGAACTATGATCGCCTTCCTGGATACGTTGCATGTTCAGGTTGCCCTGCTGCAGGAGACCCATCTTACTAAGATTTCTGAGAAGAATGTGGGTGCAAGGTGGGCCGGGGTGAGGGTGGCCTCCTCATACTTCTCTTATTCCCGTGGGGTGTTGATACTTGTAAAGAAAGGCATACCATTTCATGTACATGGTACGGACATGGATGAGCAGGGTCGACTGGCTATAGTGCACGGGACAATTGGCGGTATGAATGTCCTGCTGGTGAAGGTGTATGGCCCTAATGTAGATGATCGCCCATTTTTTTACGATGTGTGGCGCTGCATCTCCGCCTTTTCTACTGCTGACATACTGTGGGGTGGGGATTTTAATACCTGCTTGGATGTGGCGTTGGACAGAGAGGGCCCTGGGGTGGCAAGACACAGGTTATCTACTGATGCCCTCCTGGGTATAATGGAGGCTGGCAATTTGCTTGACATTTGGCATATGCGACACACAGTTGTTAGGGAAAACACATTTTTTACCACTGTGCATGGTACCTGGTCCCGCCTGGACTATTGGCTTCTATCAGAGGCTATATATCCTTATGTGGTTGATGTTCAGCATTTGGCCAAAACTTTGTCTGACCATTCACCTGTACTTCTTGAGCTACAAGTGCCCGATTATCCTAGGCCCCCGTTTTCGTGGAGGTTGCAACCTTCGTCCCTAAATGATCCGGTATTTAAACAAACTGTGAAGCCATACATAACTATTTTAAGGATAATGTAGGCACAGTCGATGACGTGGGAGTTTTGTGGGAGGCCTTCAAGGTTACGATTAGAGGGATATGTATTGGTGCGCAGGCTGGTGTGTTGAAGTACCTGCGGCGCAGAATCAGTAGGCTTGCAGCCGAAATAGTTGAGCTGGAGCGTGAATATGTCCGGAACCCCGCTCCCAAGCATCTCTCTAAGATTTGCGAGCTCATTACAGAGCATAACGAAACGGTGGATCAGGAAATGTTACATAGATCCCTTCGCGGTATTGCTCGGTATTATGGAGAGGGTGGACGTCCTAGTCGATCGTTAGCTCAGAAAGTAGCGGCGACGCACAGCCAAGCTCACATCACCGAACTGCTGGACGGGGAGGGAGTGACACATTATGATACCTTGGGGATAAGTAGGGTGGTGCTGGACTTTTATTCACATTTGTATAGTAAGCGCAACTCGCCCCCTGCCGCTGATATTAATGAGCACTTAGACGATGTGGCTCTGGGTTGGTTGTCCCCGGCACAACGCAAATATATCACACTGCCCTTTGATGTAAAAGATGTGAGGTTAGCTTTTATGTCCCTGCCCACCTGTAAAGCGACTGGATTGGACGGCCTCCCCAGTGAGTTTTATAAGGCATATGTTGAGGACTTGCGCCATGGCTGTTGGAGGTCTTCGCGGAGGTGTATGACTCTGGCGCTTTGCCTAAATCTTTTACGGAGGCCCTACTGGTGCTTCTTCTGAAGCCCGACAAGGCTGCTAACAACTGTGACTCCTACCTACCACTCTCTATTATAAATATAGATGCCAAGATTTTGGCTAAAATGATAGCTACCAGACTACAGCCATTGATCCCAAATCTTGTGCTTCCGGAACAGTCGGGATTTTTGCCCTCTCACTCCACGTCGCATAATCTCCGTACTGTCTTTTCTACACTACACTACTTTGAGCAGGATTTCCAACCAGTGGCATCCTTTTAGATGCTGCCATGGCGTTCGATTCTCTCCAGTGGGACTATATGTTTGCTATCTTGTTACGAATGGGCCTACCGCCGTTTTTTCTCAAATGGATACACCTATTGTATAATGCGCAGATGGCTCGGATACGTGTTAATGGGTGGATATCTGATGCATTCTCCATTCACTGCGGCAGGCAACAGGGCTGCCCCGTCGACCATGCTTTTTGCGTTGGCTCTTGAGCCACTAGCTTGTAAGTTGCGACAGGTACATGCGGGGGAAGCATTGCGATTTAAACAGCGGCCCCTAGTGGTGTCATTGTACGCAGATGATATGCTACTTTACGTTCGGGACCCTGTCATCCATTTATCTGAATTGTTACGTGAATATATCAGATTTGAAAGATATTCTGGTCTGGGCATCAACTGGGATAAATCCACTGTGCTCCCTCTCACAATATGGAACAAGGTGGTCCCAGTTCAAATATATCAATCAAAGGCAATATAAATAAACAATAACAAATAAGTCAAAAGATGTGAAAACAGTTCAAGTGTTATATAATCACACTGAACATCTATCGCAGATTTTTGAGAACACAATAAACAACAATCATTAGAAAATCATCATTGATGTGTCCAAGTAGGTGGGGAGGGAAAAGGGCAGTGAATTGTGTGAGGTTGTGGGGTAAGTGAAAGATATTACTAACAATTGTTTACAATCAAATTGTTAGGAATGCCTATTCAATGCCACATATTATACACATGGTTCATATCACAATACTCTACAATGAATTTGTGTGCAGCCATGTAAGATGGAAGTCACAGTGCGACATGCACTGTTGGCGTTACTGGCATCAGTGGTGTGTCGACGTTTTCGACCCCTGGATTCGTGTAGGTATTTGTCAGAACCTTACTAGTGGGGGTCTTCCTCAGGACGAAAGTGCAAGTGGGAGGGAAAGGGCACCGTATCTGCCTGAGTATTCAAAGGCGCATGAAGTCGTCTAAGAAAATGGGGTACAGTGCCTCCGGGGAGTATGATGGAGAGAGTGGTAAACACTCAGCCAAGTGGAGGAAATCCCTTAAAAAAGTCGATTGGATGCAGTCCAATCGACAGCATCAAGGCTTAAACTCAATTATTTCAGCTTGAGGAGTGAATCTTACTCGATCGTAATTCTATGTTGGCCTACACCTTGACCGCCTTGTAGTAGAACAGCGTGTGTCTGTCTGCTCAGTGCTCCCTCTCACAGCAAATACATGGGAGATAGATCTTGAATTCCCCTTGAGGTGGTCGACTGACCCTGTGAAGTATCTGGGCGTGTGGCTTTACAGGGACCTTGAGGTTGTGATCACTGCACATTACGGTCGGGAGGTTTCCGCGATCACGGAACGGGCCGAGCGCTGGGCCAAACTCCCTCTCTCTCTTGCTGACCGCATCACGGTCATTAAAATTACCTTTTTGCCCAAGCTGCTGTACATGTTTGTCAACATTCCCATTCGCCTGAATTTGGCGCTATTCAATACGCGGAAAGAAAAACAAAGGGGGGAGTAGAGAGGTTCCACTCAACGAGTGGTGGAGGTGGATACTTCCTCCCAATAAAGCGTACTTAAACAAAGGGATCCACCCGCATGTATAGTAGATCAAGAGACTCCCGTTCATACCATGTGTGTCCCACGGTCGTGGAGAATACACATCAGTTGTTAAAATACCCCTCACACACCAAAAGGGCCCTTGGTGTCATGCTTCATCATAGGGGTCTTCCCGCCCCTCTACGGGACGGGGCGTGCTACGACCAACGTATACGTGGGAGCACTGTTCATCGACGGAGCCGACCGGGGTGGTTATTTGAGCAGGACACTGATCCTAGGAGGCGTAGCCTATTTGGCACTCCAACCACTCGGTAAATGAGCTCATGAGGAAATTGTTCTCTTTGCAGCAAGTTACAAGGAGTATGTAAGACCCATTGGGGCGTTACCAACTCTTGGAGGCTATTTACCTCCTATTTGATTTTTTCACCCACTATTTTTCACCACATCACAGTGCGTCGTTGGAAGGGATCTTCTTAGGTCCTGACGAAGAAGCTTGGGGAAGCTTCGAAACATGTCGACACCAGGAGGTCAAGCTCATTGAGGCATACACCCTCCACCCCCACCTTTTTACTAATACCAGCTTAGATGGCAGAATAAAATTTTTTTTCCTAGTCCAGTGAGCCAGGTATTTTTTTAAAATCACTCTCCACTCACTCCTGACCCTTCCTTGCACACCCTTGCACTACACATAGTAGTCTCACCAAGAACAGTGCTCCCACGTATACGTTGGTCGTAGCACGCCCCGTCCCGTAGAGGGGCGGGAAGACCCCTATGATGAAGCATGACACCAAGGGCCCTTTTGGTGTGTGAGGGGTATTTTAACAACTGATGTGTATTCTCCACGACCGTGGGACACACATGGTATGAACGGGAGTCTCTTGATCTACTATACATGCGGGTGGATCCCTTTGTTTAAGTGTGCTATTCAATACGCTTCAGTCGACCCTGCTGTCGTTTGTATGGGGGGGCAAGAAGCCCCGCTGCAGCTGGAGTGCACTGGTTCAGCCGTTCGAACGTGGTGGATTCGAAGCTCCTGATTTGAGGCTATATTATTTATGCGCACAGGCACAGTATGCACACTTTTGGTATTTTCCACAGAAATTTCAGCCTCATACAGCTACTGAGGTGGGTTCGGTGCTTCCGATGCCTCGGACTGCAGCAGCCCTGTCGGGTGGAGCGTGTGGTTCACGCGGGGAGATCAGCCTGGTGGACTGCACGGCCTGGACATGGAAAACTTTAGTTAAAAGGGCGAATCTGGAATATTTATATGCCCCAACGCTCCCCCTCGCTACACATCCGGTTATATCGGCAGCTCAGAAGCCTGCGACCTTGAAGGTGCTTAGTGAGGTAGGGATTAGATGTTTGGGAGACTTTTATAGCCAGGGTCGACTTCGCTCGCTGTCGGACATCCAGGGAGGATGTGATGCCGGACTGATGATGCGTTTCACATGTGTGCGGGTGCGACAGGCAATCCGTGCTGTATACCCAGCATACCCGGAGGAGCCGTGCACTTTGCTGGCACTGTGGGCAGTGCTGGCGAGTGCAAAACATAGTGGTCTTATTACCAAGTTATACAATGCATCCCTGACAGGGCCGGACTGACAATGCCGGGCACCGGGCAATCCCCCGGTAGGCTGGATGGGGTGGGGGCCGGTTTTATGACAGGGGGCCGGTTTTGTTGCTGGGGTCGATTTGGGCGCTGGTGTGACCGAGCAAACAGCAAGCACACAACAACTATCTGCATAAAATGCAGCTGCTGCCTGGTGGTGCTGCACGCACCGTCCGTGACATGTCCATGGTGGATGTCATGTCTTCACCCGATTTTATTTCATTTAGGCTAGCAGCCCTGAGCATATATTATTTATTAAAAATCCACTGGGCTGCACTGCACTTCCATGCGCGTCTTCAGTCACCGCCTTCGCGTCTACGCGGCACGTCATTCACCCTTAGGGTGGGGGTCTGGAGTCGGTGGACCTGCTGGTAATCATGCGCAAGCGCATTGGGTGTCGCGCAATAAAAAGTGCGTGTGACCGAGAGGCAGAGGAGGCCTGAGAGTGAGACGACGAGAGGCTGGAGCGGAGTGTGGAGGCGCTGACCCCTTAATTTTATTATTTGCTGCCGCTCGGCACCCGCAGGTGAGTGATGATCGGCAATGCAAATGCAATCCTTATCCCAGCCTGATCAATTAATGTATGGCCAGGCACTGTCTCTGGATGCGTCGCGACCGGGCCGGAATTAAAAGCAAAAGCCTGGTTAGGCCCCGTCCCGGTTCCGTGACCGAAGCAGTGGTTATTATTCAACGTGACATCAACAGAAACAGTTTGAGTAACAGAGGGAAGCGTTCTGTCTACTGTCTCACTTGTGGCAGCGTTTTTAGGGCACTGGAAGTGGTTTAAATGGAACTATTAATTTTAACAGCTGTCAATGCCAAATCGTTTTATGGCTCGGCTTGTGCTTTGGAATTTTGGTCCATGCCCCCTGGCTTAATACTCCCTATAGAATTTGTGGCTTGGCCACTTCTAAGTAAACCTTCTATCAGTGACGTCCTAAAGCAAAGTGTCTAAGGCGTACGTTAGCACGACATAAAATAAGGTGTCCTAGCGGTGTCCCACAGCACAGGAGGAAAAGGGCTGCATGTACCGTGACGTCACAGAAGAACTTCCAAAACAAAGCACAGGAGGCAGAGGGCTCCATGTACCGTGACGTCACAAAGGAACATCCCAAAGCACAGGGCAGAGTTCACAGATCAGCGCCTACAGTGACATCCAAAAGCAGGGGAGCCAGTGCAGTGAGCTCCGTGTACTGTGAAGTCACGGGGCATGGTCTCCCATTGACAATATAAAGCACAGTAGGCAGCGTCGTCACAGAACATGAGCTACCAGCATTAGGGGCACCGCTTGGAGCATGGTGCACTGCTGTACTGGGCAACCCCTACTTCACCCACTAGGAACGGAATAGCGTCTTTCATGCAACATACTGCCCACGAAGTTGAAACAACATTCCAGCATAGTCTGAGCGACAAGGGACCACATTGCAACTCTCACACGTTGACAGCTGTCGCATCCCGAAAATGAGCGCACGCTTTTATCTTGGCACACCGGAAGCCTATTTACAGGGCATTTTCTCTGCCCCGATTTAACCCCCCCCCCCGCCTTCCCGCTCCCACTGCCAACCACTTTCTGGACAACAAATTGTCCTTTCTTCCTGGTCTATTCCATAAATTACAGAACGCTTCCCTCTGTTACTCAAAGATCGGGTGAATGCGCAAAGGGCTGCCATGTTATGCCTCCACCGTGATAGTGCCAAGATGCCTGTGCATTTTCAGGGAGATTTGTTTCACTTTCTAACGAGCCTCGCATTTAACAAAACATGCCCGGCTCCATAGAAGATCGTGCAGAGTTCACCAAACAAAATCTGCTTACATTTTGAATAGCTTCACAATCAGGAGAGACGCATGTTTGTGAGGCTGGACCACGGGAGGGTGGACAGCCCCACCACTTTCCGACCACAAACGGACTTACATTCTGCACTGGCCCTGTGCTGTCAAATAAAAACACACCTTGTTCCAAAATAGTGATGATGGGGGTGAAAAAAGGCGCTCTTGCAAGCTATTCACTCGCTGGGAGGGCACTGTCCCAGAACATAGCCACAGGGAGCAGTGGTCGAAGTGGGCGGGATCGGCAGCCAGGCACGGCGTGCCCCTACTTCTTTAATTACATTGAGTCTGTTCCCCTACTTTCTTATTTTAAACATGCCTCCCGGAGGGCAGAAGTTGCTGAGGCCGATAGTTAAGGCTCGGCTTTTGGGGTTGGGCAGAGAAGGAAAAGGACTCTGTCTTTTCCTTCTTGCCAAGAGAACACAAGGATAGTGTCCAGTTCTCCTGCCGCTGGCAGCTGCCCCCCCCACCCTCTTTGTTCTCTATCTTCCCTCTCTTTCTGTCTCTCTCCTCCCCATTTAGTAAAAACCAAGACTTCAAGAAACAGGTATTACCTTCTCTTTCCTCCTTTCTTTTATTTGCTCCCCTGTTAAATGGATCCAAAAAAGAAAAAAAACACTTTTGCTGGAAACGTAGGGGCAGATTTACAAGAAAGTGACGCATCTGTAGAGATGCGTCACTTTCCCTGCGCCAACATGCAATACCCTTGCGTCACCATGGATGCGCCGTATTTACAATACGGCGCACCATCGCGCAAGGATTGACAGATGCGTCAGAAATTCTGACGCATCTGTTGACGGAAAAGTCACGCATTGCTGGAGTCATGTCGCAAGCACAACTCAACTCCAGCAATGCTTAGGGGCACCCTATACCTAACATGCTGCGTCACTCCTTACACCTGCTTCAAGCAGGCACAGGGTTTTGACGCAGCATGGACATAAAAGTGACCCAGTGAAATCATGTAGATTTCACTCCGTCACTTTTACGGGGCTTGCTGCGACAGAACGCCCACCCTGCATACATTAAATCTGACGCAGGTTTCATTTGGCGCAGGGCTTCACAACGTGACGCATCTCCCTAGATGCGTCACGTTGTAAATGGGCCGCAACTTTTACGCTGCCGCTGCATCAGAAAAGTGACGCAACAACGGTGCAAAAGTGACGCAAGGGGCTTGTAAATCTGCCCCGTAGTCTTTTTTGACATTTTTCAATTTCTAAGTGCAGCCTCGGGTGGAGATAAATAAAACATTAAAAATATGAAAAATAACTAACTAACTAAAGCAAGACAGAGTGGTTGCAAGGTGGGCAGATGGATCTATTCACACCTGAACACATTAGCGCCACTTTACAGTGTTTGCCAGTGAAGCGGTGCTTTTGTTTTCTCTTTGCTCTTTGAACTACATTGTTTTCCCTGTGTGGGAAAGTGCACTATTCCTGGAGGTACTGAAGTACCTGCTGGATTGGTCAATTGGTAAACAAAATGTGGACCGCGGCTCTGTGTTCATGAATGTGGTCTTTTTAAACATACTGCTTAGGCTTTGTGATAATATAGGCAATGGCATTGAAGTGGGTCCCTTCTGGGCCCTGTAGCCATGGCCTTAACTTTTCAGGCAAAAGCACTCACTAATTTCTGAATAAGAAGTATAAAAAGAAAACGGTAACCATGTTGTTTCTGCTTACATTTCACATGCTTTACTCAATCTTGCATTCCCCATAAGCGTTTGCTTTTTCTAGAATGTTGTCAATTTTGTTTTAGGTAGCCTCTTGCTCTTGTCTAGTGCGTAATGTAGATTTTCCTAATAGATTATGACGGAAAGTCTTAATTTTATTAAAGACACGGAGGCGAGTATTATGCTTACTTTTCTTGCTTTATTCCAATAGCAGCAAGATAAAACTACGACTCCCAGAAGGCTTGGTGAAAGAACTACCAGCCAATGGGAAACAAAGAAACAAATACTGACCAATCACAACCAAGGTAATAGTATAAGGTCTATCGTGACTGCGAACAGCCCTCTTTTCTTATGCGAGCAATTACAGAGAATGCAAAAATAAAGGAGAAACAGAGAACAAAATGCATAAAGTCAAAGTCCACGTAAAAAGTTCTTTTCCGAAGACCACCAGAGGAGACTCGGAGAGAAGGTCAAATCCAAGGACGGAAGGTGACGTCACAGAATGAACGATCTTGGTAGAATTCATGATGACCTCAGGATGATGCCGGTGGCAGCGCAGGAGTTCCTGTGGGGAGGGAGAACACCAGTTAGAAGTGTTGTGGCGGGATAATACTCGCCTCCGTGTCTTTAATAAAATTAAGACTTTCCGTCATAATCTATTAGGAAAATCTACATTTTATGTCAAGACCGGAGGCTCCTATTATGCTTGTTTAAAGCATATCAACCACCAAAGAAGAAGCAGTAATAACAGGTTTGCAATAAAATGTACGGAACACTGTATCATTAGATCAATCTGCTGCCTTCAGGATATCCTCCAGACGGGAGCCAGCCCAAAAGGCTTTAGAAGCCATGGCTCCTCTAGCGGAATGAGCTCCGAAAACGGAGACGTCAATACCGGCCAGGGACATGACCCAACGAACCCAACGGGCCAAAGTAGCAGCAGAAACAGGATGAAAGGGTTTACGAAAAGAAATCAGGAGTTGGGAGCTGGAGGAAGTCCTGAGAGCAGAGGTCTTACTTTCATAAACTTTTAAACATTGACCTACACACAACTTGGGATTGGAGGGAAAATAGGGATAGAACACAGAATGTAAATTGGTCTTGGTACGTTTGTGAATATGAAACATCACACCGGTAGGAGTAAACTGTCTAGAAGAAACATCTAAGGCTTTCACATCAGATACTCGTTTAATGGAAATTAAACATAATAACATAGTAAGTTTAGCTGAAATCATTTTCAAAGAAAGAGCAGAATTGTCAGGCCAGTCAGAAAACAACTGCAAAACCAAATTTACATCCCATAAACTAGAATACTTAGCCAAAGGCGGTTTTGAAAAACAAATTCCTCTTAGCAATCTGCATACCAAGGGATGAGCCCCCGCAGGTTTTCCATCAATGTGGGCATGATTGAGAGAAATGGCAGATCTGTATAGGTTGATGGTACGATAGGATTTGCCGGAGCTAGCCTCAGAGGCTAAGAAATTAACCATAAAATTTAAAGAGGCTGAAACCTGCTTGACCAAAGAGACCAGGCGGACTTGTAAGCCTTGGAGGTGCCTGGGGCCCATGCCCGACTAATAAAGACTGAAGCTTCCTGTGAAATGATGAAATCAGAAGAGGAAGGCTGGAGATTTTCCAGGCGGACAACGTCAGAGACTGGTCGACCACCAAAGGATGGGGGTTGCCCTGAGGATCCGAGAGAAGATTGGGAAAAGGAGAAAGAAGGACGGGAAAGTCTACCGCCAATTCCAGGAGTGACGGGAACCAAATCTGGGACTGCCAAAAGGGAGCTACTATCACCAGAGACGTCATTTGGCGACGCACTTGCGATAGGACTCTGTTGATCAACAGAAAAGGAGGAAAGGCATAATTGAGGTGAAGGGACCAATCTTGGAGGAAGGCGTCGGTCGCCAGAGCCAAAGGATCCGGACGCCAGCTGAAGAAATGGGGCAACTGGGAATTGAGTCGGGAAGCAAAGAGGTCTATTGAGAAAGGACCCCACAACTGAGAGAGGGAGAGAAACACGGAGGGAAGAAGCTTCCAATCGCTGGAATCCCGGAGGAAGCGAGAATGCCAATCGGCCACAGCGTTGAGGTCCCCTGGGAGGTATTCCGCAGAGAGCGATAGTTTGTTGGAAAGGCAAAATTCCCAAAGACTTTTTGCTAGATCTGCTAGAGCCTTCGATTTTGTGCCACCGAGATGGTTTATATAGCGAACCGCAGAAACATTGTCCATGCGAAGAAGGATGGTACAACTTACTTTGTCTTTTGCCAGACTCTGGATTGCAAAGGAACCTGCAAGCATCTCTAAACAGTTGATGTGCAATTTGGACTCCTCTTTTGACCATGTACCGCCAGTCGATATTGGTCCACAACGGGCGCCCCAACCCGTCAGGCTTGCATCGGATTCTAATACAAGATCTGGGGCGGAAGCGAAAATGGTTCGACCGTTCCAGGCCTCCAAATGGTTTAACCACCATTGCAGTTCCAGGTGAGATTCGAGATCTAATTCTATGTGATCGGAATACGCGAGACCTTGTCGAAGATGCCTGATCTTTAGGCGTTGAAGAGCGCGATAATGAAGGGGACCTGGGAAGATAGCCTGAATGGAAGCCGATAGCAGGCCGACTATTCTCGCAAGGGTCCTGAGAGAAATGAGTGGACGGCGCAGAACCTGGGAAATCTCCGTTTGAATCGTGGAGATCTTGGACTGTGGAAGAAACAGAGAAGCCAAGGGAGAGTCTATGCGGAACCCCAGAAACTCCATACTCTGAGACGGGATGAGGGAGGACTTCTCTAAATTGAGAAGAAAGCCCAACTCCAATAGAAGAGAGCGGGTAGTGTTGAGATCGTGCAATAATGCCAGTTTGTCTAGGTTCATGAGAAGAATGTTGTCGAGATAAATGATGAGTCTGATCCCCAGAGATCTTAGATAAGCCACAACGGGTCGCATTACCTTTGTGAAGCACCAGGGTGCTGAAGAAAGACCGAAGGGTAGAGATCGAAAACGATAAGTGACGTTTTGCCATTGAAATTGGAGGAATTTCGTGTGGGATTCGTGAATCGGAATAGAAAGATAAGCGTCTTGGAGATCGATGCGGACCATCCAATCGTTTTGACGCAAGGTGTCTCGTAAATGAAGAATTGTCTCCATTTTGAAGTGGCGATAAACCACAAACTGATTGAAAAATCTGAGATTGATCACCGGTCTCATCTTTTTGTTCTTCTTCTGAACAAGAAAAAGGGTGCTGAGGAAACCTGAGGGATCGAAGGGGGAAACGAGAATAGCTCTTTTGGAGAGAAGGGCCTGTATTTCCGAGGAGACCAGAAGGGACATTTCTGTTGAGAACACTAGAGGGGCAGGAAGAACGTGTTGAAAAGGAGGAGCGTAAAGCTCGATACGATAACCTTGGACGGTGTCGAGAACCCATGGATCTGCAGTGAGAGTCTGCCACCTGTGAAGGAAAAGAGCTAAACGACCCCCAACAGGAAGAACTGCACTCACCTTGTTGAGAGTTGTTGTTGTTGTGGCGGAAACCACGTTGGCCCCTGCCTCTGTAGCCCCGACCTCTTTGGGGGTAAAATTGGGGCTTGAAATCCTGTTGGTTGGAGTTGAAGGCACCACGGGAGCCTTGGGACTGGAACCCACGGCCGGTAGAGCGGCTCCTGCCTCTTCCGACCCTGCCAAAAACCCGAGACGGGAAGACCTTTTTGATGGACTGCTGCGCCTTATCCAAGGAGGCAAAGGTGGTGACGAACCGACTTAAGTCTCTCACTAACGAATCTCCAAAGAGAAGACCATCGGCCTTGACACCGGGATCAAGGGGGGCAAGGTTGGCCAGCTTGGGGTCTAACTTGATTAAGAGGCCCTTGCGGCGCTCATGAGTTAAGGCCGCATTAGTGTTGCCCAAGAGACAAAAAGCGCGTTGGACCCACAGTGAAATCTCTTCTGGATTAAGTTCTGAGCCATCCAGGCGAGCTGATTCAGCCAAATCGAAAATGCGGGCCAACGGTCCCACTAAATCAAGCAGTTTGTCTTGGCAGGAAGACCAAGCCTTGTCCACCCCTTTGCGTGGGTCCTTGCCAAACTTTGAAAAGAAAGTGAGGAGAGGCTGATCAATAGCAGGGGTAGAAGTTATATGAGAACGGAGAGAGGGCTTCGGACACTCGGACTTTAATTTAGCTCTTACAGTTTTGTCTAAAGGAAGACGAAGTCTGGAGGTGATATACTCTCCCACGTGGTCAATAGGGAACCATTCGGTAGAATTAGGGTGTCTGATAGAAGCAGGGTCAAAAAGAGGCGTACCCTCTGGGTCAAGCACCTGCTCCGATGCAAAAGCATCCAATTTTAATTTCTTAGGAGGGGACGACGGGTTTACAATGTCAAAAACATCATCAAGGTCAGTGGCGTCACCCATATCGTCATCTGTATCGTAAATAGTAGAAATGACCAATTTCTGTGGTACCTCCGGGTTGTTGGACTTGGCCTTACGCTTGCCAGCTAGACTTTTTAACCCCTCCTGAGTAGGAGGCCTGGGAGGAACCACGTCCTCTGTCATATGTGAGGAAGACTCACCAACCACTTTGACGCCAAAGAAGAAACCTTGGAGTGTACCACTGTAAGTTTTCTGCTATCCCCCGCAGATTTGGCCATTGCTTTGGTCATTAAACTCAAGAGAGAATTCTCCATAGTCTTGGAAAAACGCTTCATAGAAGCCTCAACAGCAGTTTCCACTGAGGAATTAATAAAAGAACTTAAATCCTCTTTAAACTCATCACCTTCATTGTCATTAGGCTCATTTGAGACTTGCATGGTAAAATATATTGAGAAAGCTGCACAAACCCGAAGAGAAAGGGTTAATTGTGAGGAAAAATTAATGGGCGTGTGAAAAGGAGGAAAACCCCTCCCTCTGGGGGCGTGTAAGCCAGGGAACAGGAAACCAGAAGAACTGAGGAAGCAAAGCGAGTGAGCCGATACCAGCTGCGTCGAGCTGAGGAGAAGTTCCGGAGCGCTGCGCCACCGTTTGAGAGAGCGAGCGGTGAGAGAGGCGCGCGTGGGGCAGAGAAAGCATGTAGAGCGCGTGGGGGGGACGGTAAAGTCAAAGGCATAAACTCGCGTAGGTGCGCGAGGTAAACAGAAGTAGCGAAGATACGCTGTAAAGCTCAGCAATACAATACACAGAGCACAATTCAATAAACTTAAGTCACAATTAATGGTAACGACAGAAAAAGGTACTTATCTTGACTGCGAGCAGCAAGAAAAGAGGGCTGTTCGCAGTCACGATAGACCTTATACTATTACCTTGGTTGTGATTGGTCAGTATTTGTTTCTTTGTTTCCCATTGGCTGGTAGTTCTTTCACCAAGCCTTCTGGGAGTCGTAGTTTTATCTTGCTGCTATTGGAATAAAGCAAGAAAAGTAAGCATAATAGGAGCCTCCGGTCTTGACATAAAATTTGAATTGAGTCACATCCAGGTGTTTATAGCGGGTCAGTGCAGTGCAAGTTTCTCTCAGTGGGGCAGTATGGTGTTCAGTGGGAGAGAGGATGTGGCACTATGGTCACAGCTGCTGAGTTTGGAACTGGGTAACCAGGTCAGCCTTCATGACTAGTCCACCAGACCACTCCCCCTGAGGAAGCACATTCCCATGCTAGACCTTACAAGGCCCACAAATCTTAAAAGCCCTGGTGTCTTAGCACCAGCACGTGGACCCTAGCAGTGGCAAGTGTGGGTTAACCTTGAACGCCTGTCCGCTACAATTCATTCTGAAGTTGACCTCCAGTCTTGCAGGCAGGCCTATGAAGCACCACACCATAGAGTGACAGTGATTCTGTCACTGAGGTCACAGGACCCTTGAGCAGGGTGGCTCGAGGGCAGTGCGACCGCACCAGACGCTGACCAGCCGCGGTCCGTTCAGGTATCAGCGCTGGGGCAGAGGGGCCGGGTAAGGGGGAATTACGAGGGACGATGCAGAGGGAAAATTAAATAAATGATTAATTTTCCCTCTGCATCGTCCTTCGAAATTCCCCCTTAAACGCCCCCACCTCCCC
The DNA here is from genome assembly GCF_964204655.1 of Triturus cristatus. Classification (NCBI taxonomy): domain Eukaryota; kingdom Metazoa; phylum Chordata; class Amphibia; order Caudata; family Salamandridae; genus Triturus; species Triturus cristatus. Next base: position 728,685,303 of record NC_140590.1, on the reverse strand, counting down.
ACCGCTGTAACCTGCATGGACCGCGGCTGGTACTGACTTCAGTTGGGGGCATCGTGTTTGCAAGTATAATATGGTTTTAAAAGCCCTTGCTGCCTGCTTCCTGGCCTCCAACAATTTCCGGCACACCTCTGACTCTGCCCACTGACCCTATCCATGGGTTATTCCCGCCCTCAGATTCTCCGCCCACAGTTCCCCTACTTTCTTTCTCCCACTTCGACCACTGACAGGGAGGAGAATTATTATTATGCACACATAACCCTTTCTTTTCACCGCTACAACATTAGCCCGAGCTGTGGACTCTTAGTGGTGGTAGACCATGTCAGCTGTGTGCACAGGGTGGCGTTAGACCCTGTCAGCTGTGTGCAGAGTTGGGGATTGATTTGAACTCTTTCAGCAGTGAGCAGACGAAACGCTGCGGATTGTCAGCAGTGTGCAATGGTGGGGCTGTGGATTGTCAGCAGTGTGCAGAGGAAGGGCTGTGGATTGTCAGCAGTGTGCAATGGTGGCGCTGTGGATTGTCAGCAGTGTGCAGAGGAAGGGCTGTGGATTGTCAGCAGTTTGCAGTGGTGGGGCTGTGGATTGTCAGCAGTGTAAAGACGAAGGGCTTTGGATTGTCCGCCCTGATATCAAAGGCTTTGAAAGTGAATCAAAATCAGATCCGGGGGAAGATTGGGGGCGGTGGGATGCTTGCAATCATCTCCTCACTGCCGCAGACATGTTAAGGCAAAGGGGCAGTGGAGACACCAGCAATAATGGCAGGGAGGGAGGAGAAGATGGAAGGGATGAAGAGATGAAGATGGGAGGAAGGGATAAGTAAAGGAGGGAGAGAGAATGCGAGGAAAGACTTCTTGAAGGAAAAGATAAATGAAGCATGAGAGTGAAGGGCAAGGGGTTGTCCGGAGGGATGACAGGAGTAGGGGAAGAGAGAGAAGAGCTAGAAAACTGCTTAGGACAGACAGAAGGAAGGGAGTTTGCAAGGGAATGAAAACTGACAAGTGAAGGAAACCAATGAGAAAGGGAGGGAACAATGATGGAAGAGAAGAAAAAGGGAAAGATGGCGGTAAGAGAATGAATGATTGAGGAAGGAGAAGTGAGAAGCCACAATGTGTCTCGGCTAGAAAAGCCCACATGGCTTATATCTGAGGTAGGAATCTTGGCAAAGCCAATTCAGCCATTCAGCCTTCTGAGGTCGATACATTGACTCCCTTTAAATTAGTTCATAGCAGCACATTATTTAAAATTCTTAGAAAAGGCAAAACCTACTGCATTATGAGCTATGAGGTGGCCTGATGGGGGGGCCACCTCCATGTGCTTTGTAATGAAAAATGTGCTGTAAAATGCACTGTTAAGGTCTTTCTTTTTCCAAAATTAACTTGGGGGGGAACCCCCCAAACCCCCCTAGTAGTGGTCAGGCTCGCTCGCTAGGCTCGCTCGCTACGTGCCCGAGGGGGCTGGTCTGTCAAATTTGCCAGGGCTGGTTTCAGTTCCCAGTCCGGCCCTGATCCCTGAGAGAAACTGATCTCACCGACTCCCCCTCCTATAATAAATGGAAGATAATACTGGGTGACGCTTTTTCATTAGACTCCTGGAAATTTTGCTGTACACTCACTGGGTGTCTGACGGCGAACTGTAACCTTCGCATGATCCATTTCAAATATATACACCAGCTTTACTACACACCGATACAGTTGTTACGGTTTGGGTTGCGCGACAATGCATGCTATGTGCGCTGTGGTCAGGCGGATGCAGATTTTATGCATCTAACCTGGAGTTGCATGGGTGTGCACAACTTTTGGATGAAGGTTGTGCGCATACTTACAGCTGTAGTCCTGAAAAATGTTGAGTGTGTACCGGAGGTGTGTCTGTTGGGATGGGTACAGAAGCTCAAGTCCTGCAACAGACAGCTGGTAGCTATCTCTACTTTGTTTGCTAAACGGTCCGTGGCACAATGTTGGGGAGCAAAAACTGTTCCGACTGTACAGAGGTGGATTTGTGATTTGATTTATTGCAAGGATCAGTTGGGTATATATGCTGAAGAATTGCCTGAGGCCTCACGTCCAAAAGACTTTTGGGCCCCCCTGACAGGGTATCTTCTTGGGAAACCGGACTTGCAGTGAGGCACTGAGTATCCTAGGTTGTTAGGTGAGATAGGGCTATTGGGCTAGGCGGAGAGACTTGCCATATTAACAATGTACTATCAGAAGATGTAGAATTATGATCAACCATGCCTGGGATTTGGGGGGGCTGGGTGGAGGGTTGTTTGTTGGGGCCCAACGGTTGCTTAATCTGGGATTCTAAGAAAAAGTCAGCTTGTATTAAGCTATTGTATTCAATGACTCGATTCCCCTGTATTTGGGGTGCTGTATGATTTTGATGTGCAAGCTCTTTAATAAACATATGTAAAAAAAACTGTACATAAGACGTATCTGTGATTGCTGTTCGGTTGATAGTTATTTTATTAATGTTCTATTCTCCTATCTATAGAGCGCACCAATGCAACTAAGGGCTGGTTTCCTACCCCTACCGGAGTTATGGCGCACAGGGACATACATGTATGGGATTGAAGGATGTGGATTGGTGCAGTCTGTTTAAAGCGGCCCCCTGTTATATGATGTCACAGTAGGTCTGGAAGCCCAAGCTGATATCAAACAGAGCAACATCTAGAACGCCTATTGTTGTTGAGCGTTCGAGATACTCGGCTGGTTGCAGAAAGCTGTTTTTTATCTTCGTTGAAGGGTTCTTTTAAGGTAATGGTAGTGAGGTGGACTAGGAAGAATGTTGGTTGGTGCGAATGCTGCAGTCAGTCCCACAGTCACATGTTGTCAGTTTAAACTGCTTCTGTTTCACTAGTTCCCTTTGCTTCATGTCTTTCCTTTTGGGTACTTTTGCAATTGCTGCTTAGGTTTTCTCTCTATACACTACACTAACCGTTATACAATTTAAATTCAGTGAGATATGGAGCTTTTTTATTTGTGTTTAAATATTTTAGGTCTACACTTTCACAATTGCTTTATAAACGTTCTTACTTTCTCAACTTTGCTTGAAAATGCACCATTAGCCCACTTGAAAAAATTTAAATAAAATCCAGCGGGGGAAGGGGGGGGGGCCTTTGGAGAAACCCCGTAAGCCTCCCGTGACGGTTTGCCTCGCTCGCTCGCCATAGGGCACTCATACAGACATTTTACACTCACCACTTTCAAAAGTTACCAGCCGCCACTGGTGACAGTCCTGTCCTAGATTGCGCTGTAGTTCTTGTGGACAAAAGGGCTAATGGTAAAGCATCTGGCCACTGCAACCCTGTGCTCTCCTGAATCTTTGCCAATTTCAGTTTGAGAGTACCATTGTACTTCTCAACCAAACCTGTGGACTGGAGGGGGTTCGCGGCATGAAACTTCTGTCTGATATGAGGTCCCTCACAAACTAACTGAATTACTTTAGCATTAAAGTGACTTCCATTATCACTCCAAATCAAACGGGGCAAGACGAATCGAGGAAAGAACTCCTTCAAGAGTACTTTTGCAGTCGCTATGGCTGTGTTTTCTTTCGTGGGATAGGCCTCAAACCATTTACTGAATGCACAAACAACCACTAACATATATTTCAAATTATTGTCTCGATCCATCTCTATATAATCTATCTGGAGGACCTCAAAAGGGAAAGTGGGAGGAGCAAAATTACCTGGTGGCGTAGGGGTACCTTTTCCAGGATTGTGCATCATGCACACCATACAATATTTGACCAAATGATGAACGGCAGTCTTTGGGATATTCTCATTTTGCCATACGGGATCTAGCAGCTTACAAATACCTTTAGCACTGATATGAGCTTGCCCATGCAACATGGTGACTACAGGAAGAACATATGCATCTGGTAACATCCATCTGTCTCCCTGACTTATCCGTCCCTCACCCCTCCTCATCCAAACGTGCTGTGCTTTCCTTCCATACTGCTAATTCCTCGATTGTTGCCTCACTCTGTATCTCCTTGACATTTTCCAGTGTATCCTCAGACATAGTGACCTCGGGCACCCACCTAGCGGAACCTGCTACAAACATTGTTTTCATCTTTGCTCGGGCTGTCTCCTTAGCTGTCTGATCTGCAAAGGCGTTCCCCTTACCCACATTGTTGGTAATTGCCTTGTGGGTGCTGCACTTTATTATCGTTAATTTCTTAGGGAGTGTCAAAGCCGAGAAAAGCCTATGTATAAGGGGGCCATGCAGTATTTTCATCCAATGGAAAGTGAGGAACCCTCTCTCTGCCCAGAGCTGTCCAAAATTATGGGCGACTCCAAAGGCATACTGACTGTCAATACAGATATTGACAGCCAGTCCCTCACTCAACTCACAGGCTCGAATAAGGGCAACAAGCTCTGCAGCTTGGGCCAACTGATAGGGAACACGTGACGTTTCAACTACCGTGTACATTTTTGTAATTGTGTAGGGGGCAGTTGTGGTGCCATCTGGTAATTTGAAACAAGAGCCATCGACATATAGTGCCCCTTGGGGGCCAGATAAGGAAATATCAGTCATGTCTACCCGTCCTTCGTCTCTTCCTCAGTCCGAAAAATGCAATCATGTCTGTCAATTTCCTCACTCTCAGAAGGGAGAGGTAGTAACGTGGCTGGGTTCAGAGGGGCACATGCGCCAGGATACCCGTTGGGTGGTAGCTGTGCTAGACAAGTATTCCTTACATTACATACATTACATTACACATCTTTTAATCGTAACATGTAGAGCAAAGACAGTTACCTCATAACCGGTTAGACGTGCACAGGTGAGGTGCTGTGTCTTGGTCTTATTCAAAAGAGTTCCCACAGGATGGGGCACCATGACTGTGAGGTCAATATCAAGTATGAGCCCAGCCGATTGCCTTATAGAGACGGCCACAGCCGTGACTGCTATTAGACAGCTCGGGAGGGCTCTTGCGACAGGGTCAAGAAGAGCAGAAAAATAAGCACTAGGCCGTTGCTTACCTCCAAAGGCCTGTGTTAAGACAGAAAGCGCACAACCGGCCGTCTCGTGAACGTACAGCACGAACGGCTTCGCATAATCAGTCGTACCAAGCACAGGTGCAGAACAAAGCGCAACTTTTAATTGCTCAAAAGACTGCTGACATTCAGGCGTCCAAGGCAAAGGTTCAAGCACATCTTTAGTGGTTAGTGCAAGCAGTGGTTTTATTAGTAACGAGTAGTTAGGAATCCACTGACGACAATAGGAATTAATGCCAATAAAAGCACGCAAGACTTTCTTCCAATCAAGCATCAGTAGAAGAACAACGACAGCCCAAACAAAACAACTTACTCAAACAAGGCATTTCAAAGAAAACAAGTTCACTACTTGTGCCTGACAGATATTTGCAAATATCTTTAGCAAAGTCAGTCCTCAGACCTCATCAAATATGAATCAAAGTGGTACCATGTTCATAAAGAACGCAAACAAATTCAAGCATTTGTTCAAAGACGGTCCTCAGACCGTGTCAAATACAAATCAAAAAGTGGCGCCATATCCACAAAGTACCGAAGCAAACTCACCTGGTGCACACAGGTCAAACAAGTTTATTCTGCACTGCCGGCTCTTCAAACCAAACGGTCAGATCCAAGGGTTTTACCGTTCAGGACCCCTGTCGGGATGATTGCTGGGCGAGGCACCGCCCGGTAACACAGATGAGGCAGCTGCGAGTACCAGACTCTCTCATGCAGGGATCCCCGATCCGCTCGTCCGACGTAGCCCTGACCTCCTCGCCCTTCTGCAAGCAAGGATGGGCCACCCGATTGAGTCCCTGTTCGCGCGCCAACTGAAGGAAGTGACCCATTTAGGGTCACCCGGGTCACTCGTAACCACCTCTCAGTCTTCCATACAAATGAAGAGTCGGTCAGACAATAGTGAATACAAAGAAAACGTATTTATTAGAGATACACTCGAGTGGAGTCCGATCTGACCACCCTCCTTGGATTGCTGCAGAGGGAATGACTTCTGCCAACATGGTAAAACATATAGTATATCTTCAAAATCACTAAAGACACGCCCAAACTGGAATTTTCCAGTTGGTAGCTAATGAACAAAGAAGATACAGAAGGATGAGCTGCAATCCTGGGACCGGGTTCATGCTATCTCAGCGTCAAGGTTACTCTGCCTGTGCCCACTGCTCTAAGAGGGGGAGCAGGCCTATCTAGTGAGAAAGGTATGTGATGACAAAACAGTCTATTCATTAGTACAGCTGAGCTCAACCTTGGAGAAATACAAAAAATATTGCATCTGCTTTCTGCTGAGGCATACAGAATGAGACAGAAGTTAGTTTCGATCATGGCTCAAAATGGCGGCTGAATACAAAATGGTGCAACAAATGCTAACTTAAACTGTACAGTGCACAGAAAATTCGACTAAAAGCATTTCTATTCCAACACTTTGCTTTTCCACTGGCCGATCAGGGGGTAGTTGCTACCCCCAACTGTGGGTGCTTACGATCTTCCAGTGTCTCCTTGTTCAGTAGAGCACAGTTGCTGGTGGAGGAATCACTAATCGCAAAGCCAGTCTTAGGTGACTTTAGAGCGAAAACAGAGAGAATTCTAGATCGGGGACAAATAGTGGCAAACTGACAGAGCTTACTGCGTGTGGGCACTGTGGACCCTCCTAGACCCCTGTGCAGAGGCTGAAATGTCTGTGACAGGCCCTGTGCACAGACTGGCAGCTCTGTGATAGACCCTGTACAAAAACTGGCAGCTCTAGTCACAGACTCAGGTCAGGGTCGGCCCTGCACAAAGCCCTCTGGTTCTGGGACTGCCCATGCACATCCCCAGCCCCGCGCACAGGCCGCTGATATCAAGCAGATTATATTACTAATAATATTGATGCTGATCGCGTTTCTTCATATAATACTTAACACTACACGTTTACCATTTCTAAGTGCTGTAAAAAGTTCGATTGCAACTGCTTATCTACCGTACACGCTAAGGACGAAGGCCAGCTCTACTCACAGGCGTCCCCCTTCTAGCCTTTGGCCTTTAAAACAGCCCTGAACTCAGGGCGAGGCTAATCTCTGCCACGATAAAGACAGGTCGCGTCTCATCAGGCCTAAAATCTGCAACAGACCCCGCAGAGAAGTGAACATCCTAGGGGAAGAGGAAGGTACAAGAAACAAAGTGTTCAGTCTGGAAATCATGAAATGCAACAAAACATTATCAGCAATCCCTTACCTGGCACAGCGCCAAGAAACAGGAGCCGCATAACCGCAGCACTCAGAAAAAAATAGTCTCATACATTTCCTTCAAGGAAGGGAAGAAAGAGTTCCTGCTAAACAATGTACCCACTTCCTGTCTCTTTGATTTGATGCGCTTACCTGTACGCATTGTTGAGAGAGAGAGAGAGCGAGAGAGAGAGAGAGTGTATGTGTGAGAGAGAGAGTGTGTGTGAGAGAGATATAGTGTGTGAGTGTGTGAGTGTGTGTGTGTGTGTTTTGCGCACACACGCGCAGTGAGTCTGCAGTCATGTTCTGCACTAGCTTGAAATTTAAAAAAAATAGACTACTGCGTGTAATGTGGCATCTGTCTACGAAATGTCAGTTCTAGCAATAATAATAGTTATGGTAGAATTAGTAGTGATATTAATAATAAATATTAGCATAATTAATTGCTATTTTTATTTTCCTATTATTGTTATTATTAATAATAATAATAATACTATTAATAATGCCGCCGATGATCATAATAATGACGATGATAATAATAATAATAATTATGATGGTGATGACGTAGCAAAGTGCAGCAGTCGGCGGCCTCGGGGAAGCGTCAGCCCAGTGCCCAGACGGCTGGTTTCTCTTTGGCCCTGCGCGCGGTCGGGCTGCCTGCGCCGGGATAGGCCCTGCTTGTTTACAGACGGTCAGGCCGTGGATACACGCGGCGTCAGGCCCGGGTTAGCCTCGGAGCGCGCTCCAGCCCGCGCTTCCAGCTGTAGCGGGGGTGTCTTGTTGGGGAGGGTGTACAATCGATTGTCCTTTGCTATTTCTGTCTGGGAATTTGCTGCGGCTGAGGCAGCCCTGCCACCTCACGGCCGCCCCTCCCCCAGCCCGCCGTCCTGTCACTGGAGGGGGAGGGGCACGCGTGGGATTTAATCCGCTCTTCAGGCAAAGGTGACAAGTGTGGAAACATAAGGAAATGAAAGAGGGGTACCTGGGTATGCGCATTCTTCAGCGCCGCTACCACTGACTTCCACCCCCTGACAGGGCCCCAAGGAATGACGCAGCCTCTGGCTTCGCTCTGTGAGTCCTCTGAACAGCCCCGTCTGTGCGTCCTCGGAACAGCCCGAACCCCCAAAGCAGAAGGCAATTCAGAAACAACGTGGTTAGGTGGGGCTATGACTCAAAAATACACAGAATTGCGGAAAGATGCTTAAAATAGATCAGGGACAGACAGGGCTGAGTCACGGTCCGTGAACGCTCGATAACAGCAAGACCAGGGCCAGAGCTCGGGCTGATACAGGCGGCCGGGGCTCGGCCCTGGGAGCTCACCTGTTATTTCCCGTGCCTGACTGCTTTAAAGGCATTAATGGGATTTAGATACCTGATAGGACTAATCCGTGGCTGTCTTGTCTTGCGGAGGGCCTGCGCGCTTCCGCTTGACATAGCAGCCGTGAGGGCAGTGTGTCTTTGTGGCTAGGAGGACAGGGGCAATGCAGTTCATTTGGAACTCGTTTGCTGTGTGACCGAGCGCCCCCTACAGTTGAATGGAGCATAACGGCATGGGAGGGCAGTATGTGGTGAGACACATGGCTGAAGCAGGTGTGATATGCAGACCGTTTTTTGAAGTGGTCTTTCACAAGCAGTCGTAAGAGCAATAAATACGAGTGTGCTTTGGTCTAGCGAAGTCCTTCCTGAAGATGGGGCACAAGCCATGAAGTACCCTGAATCTCTGTTTAAGACTTGGGGCGCTACATCCGTCAGGGAACAATCTGGGTTAAACCAGACATTTTCGAGCGCGCTGTTGTTCTGCAAACATTTCGCAACACTGCTCTGTGATACTAAATAGCCAACTCTTTTCGCGTCTGTGTGGATTTGGTGTGTTAGAGGTGGGAGCGGTACTCTTGGGGATAAAAATGTGCATTTTGCAATCCTGCAGTAGCATTGCAAAGGTTTCGCAGCGCTGCGGTGTAATCGCAAATATGGCATCTGCTGTTTGCCCGCGTGCGCTTTGTGTGCTGGGAAATCCCAGGCTGGGGGCCTTTCATAAGAAGGATGGGAGAAGATCCGTGTTTAATGCTTGGTGTTGCTTGAGGGGGGCACATTTTGCAGACTTTATTATGTGTCCCGTGCAAAAGTTTATTTACTACTCTTTGGGGGCGCGTATTGGGAGATTTCGACTTCTGCTTCACCTTTGCACGCGGGCCACTTTTGTGGAGGCAGCCATTCTGAAATACACAGAGTTGGGGAAATGGAGTTGTGGTGGGGCCATATTATCGAGGAAAGGCGATAACATTATCGCCGCTTTAGCGGCAGCAAACTGCCGCTAAAGCGGCGATAATGGGCTTGATGATATGCCCTTGTGAATTCCCATAGAAGTCCAGGTTCTGGTGTGAACCTGGGCTTCTATTGGAATTCACAAGGGCATATTATCAGGCCCATTATCGCCGCTTAAGCGGCAGTTTCCTGCCGCTAAAGCGGCGATAATGTTGTCGTCATTCCTTGATAATATGGCCATGATGTCTTCAGTGGAAAGGACAATTTGAGAGAAACGCCAATTTGACTGACCTCAGCCAGTCTGCAATGTCGGTGTCTTTTAAGCATGAGGGTACTTATTTACAAGCCATTGAGTCGTTTTTAAAATGGGGAAAAGTGACGGCGTCGCAAGGGGTTTGTAAATAACCCCCAAGCTTTCTTAGCTGCGGGGCTCTCACCTAGGTGCGCTGTCCCCCGCCCAGGGAGAAGCGCTGGGCAGGAAGCATTCAGTGGTGCCCCTGTGTGGCAGCCATTCGAAGCCTCATGCAGTACTAGGGACTGGCATGGAATGACTCACCGTCATTACACTGGGATGGGGCACGGGGTGGGTTTGCATCTTCAGAGATTTGGGGAGATTTGCCCGGTGACCAGCTCGCACTGCCGGGCACAAGTGAAGACCTCTAAGACTTGAGTGGCCGGTTTGGGTGGGCATCAGGTGGCACCGTGCGAACAGAACCCTGCCCGTGGAGGGCAGGATGGGTGAGGGCAGACATTTGGCGTGTCTCCGCACATTGGGGGCAGAGGCGTAGAGCAGCGGGTTTTCGGGGCGCGGACGTGCTACACTGTCCTCGGCTGAGGGGTACCTGCCTAATAGCGGCTGTGGTGGTGATGTGGGCACAGGACAGGCGGGTGGGTGGTGTTAGGGCAGGAACAGGGCGTTGACTCGATGTGTTTCTTCCGGAATGGCGGTGCGGGAGCAGCCATTTTCCCCGTGTCTGCTCTGCCGTGTTTAGCTTTGCTGCCGCACCGGCTGCGTGTTAAAGAACAGCCCGACGTGTAACAGCAGGAAGAGGTCTGGCAGGGGTGGGCGCAGGGGCGAAGAGGCAGCCAAGGGTGAGGGCAGGTTTCACCCCGTTTATCATTTACGCTGATCCCAGCAACACGCCCTAGGAGTGGTTAGAGCGGAATATACTCGCGCACTCCAAGGTTCGTGTCCTACCTTTGCAGGGGGCGTTACAAAACTCGAGGACCGGTTCTCTATGGGTTTTATTCACCATTAAACTGTAAGCATTTTAAGGAGTGTTTCTGGGGGAACGAGATTGCCAATGACCGCTCTTCCTGTTTGCAAAGGATATGTTCTTTACCTTTGACCAATTATTATAACAAGGTTCAAACTGTCCATGGTGTGCCTTTTCGAATGCCCGACTCCCCAGTTGAAACGACAGGGAACACCCACTCCGGGTCTCCTGCGAACTCCACTCTTTGCTGTCCAGGGTCGCCGTGCCATGTCAACCCGTTTCAGCTCCCCTTGCACTTGTGGAAGACCGCTGCGGGGCCGAGGGCTTGGAACCGTGGGTCAGGGTGACGCAAAGTTCGTGAATCCTGCTCAATCGGATGGTTTCGTGTCTCGGGACCCTCGCAGATAACGGTCGTGGCGCAGCCTTAGTTTGCGACATACATGTCCTATTGCTGTATACGGGCGGATTGGGGCGGATACATGTGATGCGGCAACGTCAAGACCCCCCTCTCCTTCCTGCATTCCTGCAGATCTGGACAGTTTCGGAGGTTCGGGACCACTCGTGTATTGCGGCCATAATGTACCCCTGATGCGTGACATACTCCTGCTTTGGGATCCTTGCTTGAGGGCTGAAGAAAGGGTAGTGCAAGAGGGATGGGCGGGCGGAAGGGGCAGTGACGGGTGGTCGGTAGTTGGGAGGGGCAGAGCCAATGTGCCTTTCTTGCATACTGGCAGTTTGGGGGATGTTCAAGCGCACCCACAGACCGTGCCATGCTGCACTCTCGGCGTGTAACATAACTCGCTCTCAGAGTCTTATCTGTGACAACAGTACAGTAGTAGGGGGAGTGTGCGAGCTAGGGTCAGGCCCTGTAGACTCGAGAAATGTCGGCGTTCGGAAGGCAGGCGCATGGCATGCCGAGGGAGGAACTGCCACCTCCCCGGGAACTCGCTTGGGCGAGGGCAGAAGGGTAGACGGCAAAAGGAAGGGGGGTTATCTTCAAAAGGGCAAAATGCCGGTTCTACCGTCTTGTCAATAGTTTGGAGTTTGAGCAACCCCCCCCCCCCTCCCACCGCCCCCCCCCCCAAATGGAGATCTGCGTCACTCTTGGAGAATAACATTCCTGGAAAGAGGCGGGGGTAGGGTGGCAAGACAGTGCTCAATGTGTGAGATTATAAATACTTAGGCGCCCCCCCCCCATGTCGCTGATTGTTGGATGCTAACCCAGCCCGGTCTCGCTTCTTCCTCGCCCCTCCTTCATCCACCACCCTCGCCCTTTAGTTGTCTCTCGCGTGTTTTTTCATCCCCGCTTTCTCCCATTGTCATTGTTTCCTCTGCTATCTCTTTACCTGTCTTTCCTCCTCTTTGACCTTCTCCCTCTTGTTCTACGTCAAAATCTGATGGAAAGATATAAGTCCCGGTCCCCAAAAATGAGTGCCGGTGCCCACTATTTGCTACTACTGGTACACGTTATGGACTGGAAAGTGCGGCGGTTATCTTTAGAAGAGCGGAATCGGGCTGCGTTAGTTCGTCTTGAGGATTCGGGTGGATTCTGAGTTCCAGAACACATCCCAGATACAATTATGCGGCACTCGTAATATCTTGCTGGTTTGAAGGGGGCTTAACGATACAGGGAAAGGGGAGGGCGATTGTCTCTAAAAGAGCAGTATCGGACATCGTTCATTCGTTTTACGGAGTCGGTTGTTTTCTGGGTTCGAATATACACCCAGGTGCAATTATGTGGCACCCGTACAGAGTAACATCTTGGTGGCCTGGAAGGGCAGGAGGGTACTGGTCAAGAGGAGGGAGTTTTCTTTAAAAGAACATAATCGGGCTGTTTGTTCATTTGGATAGTTTCGGGGTTAGAGCGCAACCCCCTGATGCAGATATGCGGCACTCGCAGAGAGTAAAATCTTGCTGAGGTAAACGAGAGCAGGAGGGTACAGAACAGGAAGGAAGACAGTTATCTTATAAAGAGTAGAATCGGGCTTCGTTAGTTCGTCTTGGGAATTCGGGTGGTTTCGCGTTAGAGCACGCACCCCAGATGCAGTTATGCGGCACTCGTAGACAGTAACATATTGTTGGGTTGAAGGGGATGGAGGCTACAGGACAGGAGGAAGGGAGTTTTCTTTAAAAGAGCAAACTCGGGCTCCGTTCTACCGTCATTCGGATGCTTTCGGGGTTCGAGCCACCCCTCCCCCCCCCCCCCCCAGATATGCGGCACTCGTAGAGTTTAACATCTTAATAGATTGAAGGGGAGTTTTCTTTAAAAGAGCAGACTCGGAATCCGTTTGGTCGTCATTCGGGTAGTTTCGGGCTTAGAGCACACATCCCAAATGCACATATGCGGCATTTGTGAGGAGTAAGATCTTGTTGGGTTGAAGCGGCAGGAGGGTACTGCACAGGAGCAAGGGAGTTTTCTTTAAAAGAGCAAACTTGTTCTCCGTTCGTTCGTCATTCGGATAGTTTCGGGGTTCGAGCACACACGCCGGAGGCAGATATGCGGCACAGGAAAAAGTAACATCTTGCTGAGTTAAAGGGCAAAATGGTGGTTCAGGAGTGGAGGCGGTTATCTTTAAAAAAAAAAAGTATAGTCTGGCTCCGTGTGTTGTTCTTGCGGATACTGGTGGTTTCTGGGTTTGAGCACACGCCCCAGATGCAGATATGCGGCACTCTTCGAAAGTAACATCTTGCAGGTTTGAAGGGGGCATGAAGATACAGGGCAGAAGGGAGGACGGTCGCCTTTAAAAGAGTAGAATCGGGCTCCGTATGTTCGTCTTGCACATTCGGATAGTTTCGGGGTTCGGAAAAACATCTCAGGTTTAGATATGCGCACTCTTGTTAGGGGCAGGAGGGTACATGAGAATAGGAAGGAAGGCTGCCTTTAAAATAACAGAATCGGGCTCCCTTTGTTCGCCCGGCACATTCGGAAAGTTTAGTGGTTCGGGCACACACACACTATTAGTTGACAAAATGTGTGTTGGGGGCAGGAGGGGTCAACAAATGAGCGAGGGGTGTTGTTTGTAAATCAGCAGCACAGTGCTCTTTTTATTCGTCTTGCACATTCGGACAGATTCGGGGTCTGTGCATACACGGTTCTTTTTGAAAGAGCAGAATCTACCTGTGCTTTCGTCGTTTTGCCAGTTCGGATAGTTTCGGGTATCGGGCGCACACCTGGGAGCAGATGCTTAGTGAGTAACCTTCTTACTTGGGGGCCCGAGGTAGGTGGGGCATACAATTTAGGAGCAGAATCGGGCTCCGTTTTCCACCAAATGCAGATTCAGACAGTTTCAAGGGACAGGACACGTTCACATGTAGCGCTGTCTTGCTACAATGTCGGTGTTACACACACACACACATGCTTTGCGGTCTTGTTGGGGTGCAGGGTAGTCCTGGTACTGCTCCGAGGTGGCAACGGGTGCCGACGGAGAATTAGGAGGCTTAGGCACGAACAATTGTCTCGTATTAGGGAATGGTTCTCCTTTTGATGCAAGAGTGAGGTTTGGCCACATGTTACACTCTCCACTTGCTATAATAGCCATCTCTGTTGTGGAGGTCAAGGGGCCAGACCCCGCAGTCGTCACCCCCTCCCTTACCCCCCGCCCAGGCACATGTGAGGGTATCAGCCAAAGGCTATATCCATAGGGTTTTATAACCCATATGGGTAATACGGACCTCGCAGCTCACAGAGCTGTGGGGCCGTTGGGGCACATGTCGGGGTGGCAGCTTGGAACGCATTTTTCGGCAGAATGGGATAGTGTGGGGCGAATTCGGATTTTCCGCGTCCTTTCGGTGTTCCTTCCCCCAGTCCGTGTACAGATTCACGAACCTACTTGGGTCTCATAGTGTGACCTGGGGGGTGTAGGCAGGAGGAGGTTTGGTTTGGTCCGTCTACACGTGCCGGCGGGGTGGGAGGGAAGCAGCCATTTCACAGCCCACGACTGCTTTGTCCGTGATTTGCACGGCGGGGGTGTGATGGGGTACCCCCATCCCGTCTGGGGCTTAGATCGGGCGGGTCACAGGGGCAAGAGGAAGTTGTGGATACGAGAATGGGGTGCAGGGTCGAGATCCCCGGGCATTTATAGCGGAAACGGGCACTCTGCGGCAGGCGGCCATCTTGGAAAATGCAGCAGTCTTTCACTGTTGGCGTTTTATACACGAGCTTCCTCGCTCTGGGCTTTTGCCTGGCTGGAAGGGTGGGGGCACATGGACTAAAGAACTCATGGTTGATTCCGTTTTGATGGCCACTAGAGAGCTTTATTTTAGGGGGGCAGGCGCGTTCAAAGTCAGGCTGTTGTGCAATGGTTTGCTGCGTTGCGCTGTGGTGTGAAATTACACTCCGCAACGCAAACCCATGTGGTGGGCAGCGGGGAGCGTGCCCTGACACCCGCCTGTGGGTAGTTTTAGGGAGAGTGTCTTTCGGCAGGCTGCAGCCGCTAGACACTGTTGTGTTTTATATACAAACACACTCGGCGCTGTAATCTCAGGACGGAGAGCTTTGCTTAGCCTCACGGGGATGAAGCGTGATGTGGGTGTCTAGGAGGTGTATTGGACGATTTCGTTTTTCCCCCTGCACATTTACGTGACGCAATCTGCAGAAGTAGAAATCAAACGTCTTACTTTCTAACACGCACTTCTGCCCCCCCCCCCCTTGCTTCAGGTGCTGTCGGCACTGAATACCGACCATGAGGGGCCACTCGAATGACTTCTGCGAGCTGCCACCGTCATATTGAGCCCGCAGATCTGACTTTCGCCAAGAGTCCTTGAGCCGGGTGTGGGTGCAGACTAGCGCCCGAGGGTCGGGTACCCCAGAGAGCTGTAGGGTGTAACGATGTGCTGGATTGAGACGACAGTTTGCAGCACATTTGTGAATAACCTTCTGCGGACAGGACATGAATAGTTGCGCATTTTACGCATTTTTGAAAACGTTGGCACAACTCGACGTTTTGACTTCGGTGGATGGCACGCCAGGGGCCCAGACCAGGTGTTCTATGATTCATACCCCTCGTGTATGGGCACAGCACTGAGGGGCGTCTGTGGTCTAGGGGATAGATAGCCGAGCCTCTGTTTCAGAAGAAGGTTGTGGTACGCTGGGGTGAATAGCCGCTTTGATACCCTTAAGTGCTCTACGAAGGGCGCCCTTCCCGTTGTGTAATGTGGACTAGAACCCGAAGTCAGGGGCGAGGGGCACAGGCCACAGGGGTAGAAGGGGTTTTTAGGAGGTGGGTGAATTAGTTACTTTCGAAGATATTTGCAAATCTTGGGGTAAATAAGTCCCTTTGGAGCCCGAAGAAACCACGAAAGGTGGTAAATTGTTCTACGCGGACGTCCCCGAAGCGGGAACGGGACAGTGCGCGTTGGTAGGCGGACAGCCCTTTAGGACACGCCGCACGCCCTTTGCTGGTCGAGTTTCTCGGTAGATTCGTGCCGTTGCAGCGAATGCTGCTGACATCGCCGGCTTCTCTTGTCGCATTATACGCGCCCGTTACTGGGTATCGTGACGCGGGAGATGTGGGCAGAGGGGGCACTGGGGCAGAGAGGGCGCCGACTGTCATCTGCCTGCACGTGCGGGCAGTTTGGGAGGGAAGCAGCCATTTCGCCTGCTCTGTGGTGGGTCGGCAGGAATGGGGTGCAGTGAGCCCCCCGAGCCTGGGGCTGTCACCGGGTGCGTACTGACAAGGAAGTGGGGCGGCCGCGGCTCGCAGGGTGACCGCCGGGGCCCCGATCCCTCTGTTTTTAAAGCACGTCCAGCAGCTTGTTGTCAGACGGCCATTTTGGAATCTGCAGCAGCCCTTCACTGATGGCGTTTTATACACACGCTTCCCCGCTCCGGACTCTCACCCGGGGGAAGCGAGCAGAGGGGGCAGAGGGACGCAGGGGTCGCCAGGGACATCGGAGATATTGTCTGGATCGAATCGTAGGACATTTTATGTTAGGAAGGAGGGATGTTCACAGGCGGGGCTGCTGTGCAAGGTTTGCAGGGAGAGGCTGGCTGTGCTCTGAAATGACACTTTTCATTGCTAGCCCGTTTGGAGGGTAGCACGGGGCGCGGGGTGCCGTGTGTTCTGCTAACGGGGTAGGATTCTCGAGGGAAGAGGGGGGTAGTAACAAGCAGAGTGTCCATTATTGTTTTGGTACTGGATGCGCCGGTGTGGGTGCGCCGGCGTGTCCTGGCCCCCCGCACCCGGGAGAAGAGGCCTGAGCTCGCTCTGAACCCCACACAAGGACACCTGTTTTGAGGGAGCACATTTCCACACACTACAGCCGTCTGATACTGCTGTATCGTGCCCAGCAATGCGGATCAGCCTGTTGCCCGGGGTTGAGGGTCAGAGGTCTGCGAGGCATTTTAGGAAGTGCGAGCGTCAGGGGCATGTTAAGGCTTTGGCAAAGAGGCCAATTGTCCAAGCCCCCCCATCTTCCAAGGGGTCTTCTGGTATTGTGATATTTCTCTGACTCGACCTTATCTTTGTCGATTTTTCTACCAGCACCATCTATATCTACTTTCGACTTTGTCTGTGTCTTTTAAGTGACTCATATATGTATTTGATATTGATACAACACTGAATTTGCAAAATAGGCAATACAGTTCAAGATTGCTCCGAACAGGGCCCCCAAAATATGTCTCGCCGCATTGTCACAAAAATTCTCAAGAGGACAGTGGCGGGAGTGACACAATATTTTGGGTAAATATGGCCAGTGTGAGTGTTGGGGACAGAAGGTGCGTTTTCAGCCCAGGTGGTGCAGGTGTGTGAGTTTTTTATTTGTCAGAAGACCGGCTCACTTTGGGGGTCAATGTCCGTTTTGCAACCCACAGAAAGCAGCTAAGGACCCTCGGGGCGGTGTTTAGAGAGAGCTGTGCCTGAAGGATCGAGGCGGGACGTCCCGTGTGTAGAGAGAAGCGGCGTTGGTTCCTACCTGCCAACAGATGATGAGATTTGGGGGCTAATAACCGGCTTGCGGCCCCCAGATATTCAGCAAACGGCCCACTATCCCTATCCGTTGACTAATGCGGGCTAACCATTGGAGTGTTGGTGAGGGCACCGATTTTAGGGGTGGCAGGGAAGGGCTGCGGGTTTGATTTTGGATTTGTCGGCAGATTGGGGTCTTTGAGGGCATACAGGCCCTTCTGCAGCCCACTGATGTTCCGCAGGGCATCCGCTGCCGGTTCTGTAATGTGCACAGCATGTGAAGTATTGGCAGAGGGAAGAGAATGGGGTTTAAGGAGGTGCGGGTGGATTCTATGTTTTACGGCAGATTGAGAGACTTTTAGAAAATAGCCAGTTTCCAGCCTCTTGCCACTCAGACGTGAAGGGTGGGAGACCCACCGTCTCCCACCCAGCACAGCGGTGAGGTTGTTTAGGGCTGCGAGGGCAGATCTTGCGTTTATCTGCAAGTTGGTATAACAGCCATTTTGCAGCTGCAGCTTCCTCCGGAGCAATATTCTCCGTGTGCGAGTTGCGACCTCTCCCCACACTTGATAGAATTCTGGGGTGTCTCGGATGGCTGGGGAGGCAGCGGTAGCCAGGAGGATGGTGGCGCTGCTAACCCGGCAGGTGTGTAGTTTAAGGCGCCAAATGTAAAGAAATGTCTGTCAGACGTGTGCAGAGCCACCGCCGCCATCTTGTGCAGCACAGAGAGGAACGGGTGGGTGCGGGGAGAGAGAAGGGCGAGCTAGGTACCTACGAAGGAAAGAAGGGGGAAACGAAAGGTAACATAGTCCAAACAACGAGGGCAGTTGAGGGGTGTGGCCAACAGAGAAAGATGGGTTGGTGCAGGGGGGCACGTGAAAGAAGAGAGGAAACGAGAAATGTGGATTGAGAGAAAAGGGGGCAGGGCGAAAACAAAAATAAGAAGGAACAGGAAGGGTGGAAGATATGTAGGGAGGGTGGATACATTGTGATTACGGGAACGAGAAAGAGGAAGAGGTACAGAAAAAAACGAGAAGAGGGTGAAAACTAAGCACACAAAAGTGGTCTAGATTGGACGGGTAGAAAGAAAGAAAAGGAAAATAATAGGATGGAAGAGGATGATAAGCGAAGAATAGAATGAGAGTGAAGGAGGTAAGACGAACTAGCAAAGAAGAAGGGGAACGAGGAAATGAGTGAGGAGAAATGACATGAAAAGATCGAGAGAAGGAATCGCATTATGAGAGGAAGAGGAAGAAGAATGAGTTCCACAAGCAAATAAGAGTTAGGAGAATGTGGAGAAAAGGAGTGGGGGTGGGAGGGTATACAAAGAAGAGACGAAGAAGAGGGGCTATAGGAACGAGGGGCAGAAACGGGCGAAATGAGGGTAAAGAAGAAATGGAAAGAGAGTGAACGAGGGCGCTCAAAAGATAAAGGGGAGCAGAGAATGGGGAATGAGCGCCAATTCATGGGCGGTAGGAGAGGAAGGGGAAAGGGAAAAAAGGAAAGGGGAAAAGAGGAAAATATGGAAAAGAAAGAATGAAAGGGGAATGAGGGATGAGGGATGAACACTGAGGATGGACGAGGATAGGCAGGAAGAGTAGAGGAATGTAAGCCACGGCAGTCTTGAGAGGCGGCAAGAAGGGAGGAAAGTGGAAACGCAGAACGAGGGAAGAAGGGCAAAGTGAAGTTTCTAAAGAAAAAAAAGGCACGAGGGCAGGTCAGGTGAGAACTGAGTAATAAGCCAGGTGCAATATGTAGGGAAATGGGCAGAAGAATGAGAGAAGTCAGGCTAAAAGTAGGAGCAATCGAGTGGGTACTAAGCGATGGCGAAGTGACAGGAAGAGACGAGCACCAATTGTGGAATGGGGAGAATATGAGTAAAGAGTGAGGCAGAAAAGACGGAAGGAGGAAACTATGAGCAAGGGACGTGACAGGACGAGGGGAAATGAAAATATGAGCAGGAAATGAAATTCGAGAGCGAAGAAAGTATTTGGACAAGGGGTGAGACGGAAAGAGAGTGAGAGAAGGTACTGTATGAGGAAGAGATCGACACGAAAACGACGAAAGGAGGGAGCTGAGAGCTAGAGATGGAACATAAATTGATAAAAGTAGAGTTGCATTGACCAGGGAAGGGACAAAAGGACATAAAGGTATGGGGAATAAAGAAACGACAGAAGAAGAGTATGAGCAGTGGGTGAGACAAAAATAGATGAAAGGAGGAGTGCATGAGCAAGGGATAAGACAAAACAGATAAATGGGGTATAATGTGAGTAGGGGAAGGGGCAGAACGAGAGTGGAGGGGGAGAGAATGAGCGAAGCACGGGACAGAAAGAGATAACGCTATGGGCATGAACAGATGAAAGGCGCAGCTACGAGCAATCGATCGGGCAGGACGAAAGGAAACGAGGGTACAATGAACACTGAATGGAGGAGGAGAGTACGTGCAAGAAACAGGCAGGCATAGGTAGGTGGTAAAAGTATGAAGAAGAGATGGAGGAGGAAGAGGAGAGTGTGAGCAGAGGGCGTAACAGGAAGTGAGGACATGGCATAGGATATGCATTGGATGGGCATAAAGAAAGGTGAGGATGGGGCAAGAGAAGGAATAGAAAGGGGAGGTGAAGAGTATGTGCATGGGGCAGAGAGGGGAGGGGAGGAACAATGGGCGGGAAAGAACAAGAACAAAACGGGAGACGTGAGCAAGGGGTGTGAGAGGAAGGCGAGGTGTAGTATGAGCCGGGAGGAGGCAGAAGGGAGAGTAGGAAAAGTGTGAACAAGAGATGGGATGGAAAGAAGGCGAAGGATGAGAGCTTGAGTAGGGGACGGGCATGGAGAGAGGAAAGGAGGGGCATTTTTTGCAGAGTAGTATCGATGGATGGGTAGGCAGATAAAAGGCGGAGAGTATGAGGAAGGGATGGGGCAGGAAGGGAAAGATGCAGAGTGAGTGCAAGGGATTGGCAGAAAGAGAAAGGGGCTGTGAGTAAGGAGTTTTGCAGAAAGAGATAAAAGAAGGAGCGCATCAGCTTGAAATGAGGCAAGACGAGACCGGAGAGGAGTGTATGAGGAAGTGATGGGACAGAATCAGATAAAAGGAGAAGCGTAGGACAAGGGGGTGCAAAAAGAGGAAAGCAGGCGTCTAGAGCAGGGGTGGGACTGCAAGAGATTCGAGATGGGGAATGAGTAAGGGATGGGGTAGAAAGGCAGGTGGGAGTGTGAGCAACGGATGGGTCAGAAGAAGAGCGGGGGTAAGAGCAACGGATGGGGCAGAAAGAGAGGCAGAGTGGGCAGTATGAGCAGTGGAAGGGGTAAAAAGAGAGGCGAAGGGAAGAATATGAACAATGAATGGGGCAAAAACAGAGGCGGGGATGTATGAGCAAGGGATGGGGCAGAAAGAGAGGCGGGGGTGTATGAGCAACGGATGGGGCAGAAAGCGAGGCAGAGTGGAGCATGAGGAAAGGATGGGGTAGAAAGAGAGGAGGGGGATATTAGCAAAGGATGGGCAGAAAAACAGAAGGGGAGCATGAACAACGGACGGGGCAGAAAGAGAGATGGAGTATGAACTTTGAGTGGGGCAGAAAGAGAGGCAGAATAGGTAAAAGGAACGGATGGGGCAGAAAGAGAGGCATGGGGAGAGTGAGCAACTGACGAGGTAGAAGGAGGCAGAGGGGGTAGTATGAGAAACGGATGGAGCAGAAGGAGATGCAGAGGGGGCAGTGTGAGCAATGGATGGGCCAGGAAGAGAAGCAGACGGTGCAGTGCGAGCGATGGATGGGGCAGAAAGAAAAGCAGAGGGGGTGAGCAGCGGATGTGGCAGGCAGAGAAGCAGAGGGGGAGTATGAGCACGGATGGGGCTTGGGGCAGGAAGATTAACAGGGAGGGGGGTGTGAGCAACGGATGTGGCAGGAAGCGAAGCAGAGGGGGGAGTGTGAGCAACGGATGGGGCAGGAAGAGAAGCAGAGGGGGGAGTGTGAGCAACGGATGGGGCAGGAAGAGAAGCAGAGGGGCAGTGTGAGCAAAGGATGGGGCAGGAAGAGAAGCAAAGGAGGGAGTGTGAGCAACGAATGGGGCAGGAAGAGAAGCAGAGGGGCAGTGTGACCAACGGATGGGGAAGGAAGAGAAGCAGAGGGGAGGTGTGAACAACGGATGGGGCAGAAAGAGAAGCAGAGGGGCAGTGTGAGCAACGGATGGGGAAGGAAGAGAAGCAGAGGGGAGGTGTGAACAACGGATGGGGCGGGAAGAGAAGCAGAGGGGGAGTGTGAGCAACGGATGGGGCAGGAAGAGAAGCAGAGGGGGAGTGTGAGCAACGGATGGGGAAGGAAGAGAAGCAGAGGGGAGGTGTGAACAACGGATGGGGCAGGAAGAAAAGCTGAGGGGGAGTGTGAGCAACGGATGGGGCAGGAAGAGAAGCAGAGGGGGGAGTGTGAGCAACGGATGGGGCAGGAAGAGAAGCAGAGGGGCAGTGTGAGCAACGGATGGGGCAGGAAGAGAAGCAGAGGGGGAGAGTGAGCAAAGGATGGGGCAGGAAGAGAAGCAAAGGAGGGAGTGTGAGCAACGAATGGGGCAGGAAGAGAAGCAGAGGGGCAGTGTGACCAACGGATGGGGAAGGAAGAGAAGCAGAGGGGGAGTGTGAGCAACGGATGGGGCAGGAAGAGAAGCAGAGGGGAGGTGTGAACAACGGATGGGGCAGGAAGAAAAGCAGGGGGAGAGTGAACAACGGATGGGGCAGGAAGAGAAGCTGAGGGTGAGAGTGAGCAACGGATGGGGCGGGAAGAGAAGCAGAGGGGGAGTGTGAGCAACGGATGGGGCAGAAAGAGAAGCAGAGGGGGAGTGTGAGCAACGGATGGGGCAGGAAGAGAAGTAGAGGGAGTTGAGCAACGGATGGGGCAGGAAGAGAAGGAGAGGGGGTGAGCAACGGATGGGGCAGGAAGAGAAGCAGAGGAGGAGTGTGAGCAACGGATGGGGCAGGAAGAGAAGCAGAGGGGGGAGTGTGAACAACGGATGGGGCAGGAAGAGAAGCAGAGGGGCAGTGTGAGCAACGGATGGGGCAGGAAGAGAAGCAGAGGGGCAGTGTGAGCAACGGATGGGGCAGGAAGAGAAACAGAGGGGGGGTCAGCAATGGGTGGGGCAGGAGGAGAAGTGGAGAGAGGATGTGAGCAGCGAATGGGGCAGGAAGAGAAGCAGAGGGGGGATTGTCAGCAACGGATGGGGCAGGAAGTGAAGCAGAGGGTGAAGTGCGAGGAGGGTGAGCAACGGATGGGGCAGAAAGAAAAGCGAGGAGGGTGAGCAACGGATGGGGCAGAAAGAGAAGCAGGTGAGGGGGGGGGGGGGGGGTGAGCACCGGATGGGGCAGAGAGGAGGGATTCGGAGAAGTGAGAAGCCAGGACCTTGGGAGCTCTTCGAAGGCGGATGAGCGATTTTACACAAGACTGGTCTGAAATGAACGCGAGATGTTAATTTATGAGAAAATGAAGCTCTGGTTATAATTAGCAGTCACGTGGGGGTAAAATAAAATGAAATAGAGAATACGTTCTAGGTGAGAACTGGTGGTGTCAGGGGAGCGTGAGATCAGCACAGCTGATATTTTTGCTACAAATGTCCCTATCCGTGCCTCCCCGTCGCCGCAGCCAGCTAGGAATAGCTTCCATTTTCTTTGCCTGCCGCATTGATTTCCTCCATTTCAGGCGGCTCAGCAGAGCAGCGCAGACACCGGGCTTTATTTATACCCTGAGCCGGGGAAGGGGATTAGCGGCTGCGTGCCTGCTTGTGCCAGAGCCGGGGAGGCAGAGGGGCCTGCGTGTGCACCCGCCGTGTCATTTCTGCGTAGATACTCGCACGTCCGTCTACCTGCGTGTGCACCTACCGCGTGTGCACCCGCCGTGTCATTTCTGCGTAGATACTCGCACGTCCGTCTACCTGCGTGTGCACCCGCAGTGTCGTTTCTGCGTAGATACTCGCACATCCGTCTACCTGCGTGTGCACCTACCGCGTGTGCACCCGCCGTGTCATTTCTGCGTAGATACACGCACGTCCGTCTACCTACGTGTGCACCCGCCGTGTCATTCCTGCGTAGATACTCGCACATCTGTCTATCTGCGGGTGCACCTACGGCGTGTGCACATTCCTTTATTTCTACGTAGATACTCTCACATCCATCTGCGTGTGCACAAACGGCATGTGCACATCTTAATTTCTTCGTAGATACTCGCACATCCATCTGCGTGTGCACCAACTACGTGTTCACGTCTTAATTTCTGCATAGATATTCGCACAGCCATATACCTGCGTGTGCACCCCCGTGTGGGAACATGCCTTTATTTCTGCGTAGATACTCGCATCTCACATCTACCTGCGTGTGCACCGTCTGCGTGTGCACATGCCTTAATTTCTGCGCAGATACTCACTGCTACTTGCGTGTGCACCCATTGCGTGTGCACATTCCTTAATTTCTGCGTAGATACTCGCACCTCACATCTACCTGCGTGTGCACCAACTATGTGTGCACGTCTATTTTCTGCAAAGATACTCGCGCATCCATCTACCTGCGTGTGCACCCAGCGTGCGCGCACTTGCCTTTATTTCTGCATAGATACTCGCACATTCGTCTACCTGCATGTATATCCACCGTGTGCGACCATGCCTTTATTTCTGCATAGAGTCTCGCACATCCATCTATCTGCGTGGTCAGCAACTGCGTGTGCACGTCTTATTTCGGCGTAGACCCTCACACATCCATATACCTTCGTGGGCCCCTACCGCAGATGCACGTGTATGTTTATTGGTAGATACCCGCACGTCTACAGTGTTACCCACCTCGCGTGTACGTCTATATTTCTGCGTAGCTACCGGCACATCTAGCAACCTGCGTGTGCATCGAAGCGTATGCACCATTTTGTTGTCTGTGTATCTACCTACAAATCTAACTAGCAGCCGCATGTCCATCTACTCTTGCGTGCACCTCTTATCTATCTACATACACAGTTATCTGCATGTGCACCTGCCCTCGCGTGCACGCCTACATTTGTGTGCACCACTTTACTTCTTGAGCATCAACTCGTGAATACACCTGCTAGTGCATAAATATACCCTCTGCCTACCCATGCCTCTGTCTACCCATGAATCTATACGCATTTGCATTAATCCCTCTACCTGCACACACCAACCCTCCTGCCTGTGCACATTACCTCATATTTTCCCATATATATGAGCAGCTGTGCACGTGTCCTTTTCTTTACCTACTCACACATTAGTTACTTATGTATTTACCCGCTGCCCATCTACACGCATTTGCTTTGCACCCGTCTATTTGCGCACACACACACCAACCCATCTGCCTGTGCATTCATGTCAGTTCATATGGACTCATATTTTCCTCTATTTATGTGCACGTGCACATGTGTCCTTTGCTGTACCTAACCACACATCTACCTGCTTATGCATTTACCTGCTGCCCATCTACAGGCATTTACTTTGCACATAGACCAACCCACCTATCTGTATAATTTCCATGGTGTGCATCTGTCTCCATATCAGAGCTTATAACCACACATCTGCCTTTCTGTGTGTGCAGCTGTCCGCTTGCACATCTGTCTGTCTCCTTACCTGACCACAGACATACAACCCCTTCTGTGTATTTGGCCGCGCGTACTCCTGTCTCTCTCTGTGTATGTACCACACATCTACCTACCTTTCCTGTGTTTTACCCACTCAAGCACCTTTTTGCCAGTCTCCGTATGTCTACCCACCTGTACAACTACCTGTCGATGTGTGTGTCCACCTATATATATGCATCTTTCACTGCGCCACTCTGTATACCGGGGCCTCTATAGGCCCCAGTCTCCCCTCTCTCTATATTTCTCCATTCCTGGGCGCATCTCTGCCTCCTCTTGGCTGCATCTCGGAACCATTCTCTCTGAATTGCACTTTGTATCTCTGCCTCTCGATCCCCTCTCTTCTCCCACGCAGCTCTCTGTATTTCTGTCCCTCAGCCTGTACAACTGTATCTCTGTCAGCCTGTGTGTTTGTATCTCTGGCTCTCTGCGCATTACTCTGTTCCTCTGCGCTCCTTGGGGTATCTGTCTCTCTGCCCGCCTCTCCCCTCTCCTCCAGCTGTCTGTGCCTAGCTCTTCATCAGGTTTCTCCTGTATCTACCTGCGTTCGAGGTTCTCCTCCTGCCGCCATTTTGGTGCGGTTAATTGCAAATGTCCGCCCGCCTGTGTCTCTGTCTGTCCACGCCCCTGTGTACATGCCCGTGTAAACAGGCTCATGTAAACACGAACACAGGTGTCAGAGCTCACTGCTACCGCGGACACGAGCAGAGATCGCGGGGATCCCTGCTCAGCGCAGTGTGTACCTGCCTGCAGATATCTCCCCGACAAAGCACCTCAGACCTCATTAATGCTTCTTTTATTGCAGTTCAGCGCTCACCGGACAGCCGGTCCCCGCAGCACGCGCACGCATGTCCTAGGTAGCGCCTAGAGCCTTCTAGAATGGCTTAGCCGACTTGTAACGAGATTTTCATGGCGCATGTCCTGATTATCGCCGTGATATCTCTTCCTCTGACTATCACTATGGTATCGATACTATCACAGTTCCTTGAGTAGCGTCTTCTATCGATACTGTCTGTCTTGAATATGTCTATGTCGCGATAGTATCCTGTCTTTCGGCGGGGTACGAGGTATTATGGATACAATCTCGTTGGTTCCATGCGGAGACACTCGGGATAGTTTCGCTTTGATTTGCTTTCGGAGTTATGGACACTATCCCTGTGGGTTGGCATCGCCCGTCTCTTAGGTGGAATACCGGGTGGCATGGGTACAATACATTCGCTTTAATATTGGGTGGCATGAGTTGGGACCATGGCCTCGGTCGGTTTAATATATGGATATTATACATTTGTCCTATTGTTGGGCTAATAGCGATACTATAGCTTGTTCTCTTTGGATGGTGGGGGAGGGGTTATACCGTAGGCTGGGGTCTTTGGACTCGGATGTAGCGGGCATTTGCCAGGTCCCTGGACACACGCCATACAGACCCGGGAGAGCCGCGGGTGGCAGGAGCCCCCCCTCCACCGAGGGCTGGGAATGACCTTGAGATGTCCTCTGCTGCGCTCCCGCGCGCGCCGCTCTGACGGGAAACATCGCGTTCTCGTGCATTCTTTCTGCCGCCCGTGGGGGAGGAAGCCGCTGCTACCGCAGTTAGACACTGACAGCTGTCCCCCTCCCCCCAACACCAAATAAGGGCATGTGTGCCGCAGGATTACAAAATTGATATTTTCCGTAGTGTTCTGGTCACATAAACCCCAGACGGGGCTCACGGACTCCTGGGACACCCACATTTCGTGGACGCCACAACCCCACTTCACCAACCAGCCCATGGCAGTTACGAGGAGAAGCCACCCGTGAAGCGCCCTCTCTTCACGGATCGGGCCGAAAAATGCACGCCTTCCGGCCTACTCCCCAGATTTCGGGGTGTCCGGGGTATACGAGCACATGTCCCTGGACCCTGCACTCATGAATACTAATCTGGGTTATTCCACGTATTTCCCGAGCAGGACACTTTAAACGTCATATTCCCTCGTTAGGTGATCGACTGGATGTAGCGTATCTCTGCGCAGCTCTGCGCAGCTCTTTCTGCGGGCGGGGTGGGGGGGGGGGGGGGCTCTTGGGTTGCCTGAGCCACGGGTATGTCCCCCGCCGACGGGAGGAGTTCACGCCCCACTCACTCCTAGGCGAGACTGTGGGCCTCAGACCTCTTCAGTCTACGACCGACCCCTGCTTCACGATAACCCGGCGAGGCGGGAAACAGGCAACCCTTGCACATGGAGGAAGAGCTGCATTAGGGTGGTGTGTGGGTTCAGCTCTCGGAGGGTATCCTCGTTCAGGGGGAGCACGTGAAATGTAGCTGCTGCTCTCATATTCAGTTTTGAAGTGACCCCCAAAACCGACTTGTGATCCGCAGTGTCACTGCACCCCAAGTGACACAGGGTGTCGGCAGAATTACTGCTTCGACTAATACTCCAGTTTTATCGACACATCACAGCCGCTTCCCTTTCTCCTCAAAAATACCCCGCTGAGGGAAGTCCGTTCGACGTGCCTTAACCCCCCCCCCCCCACCCCCCCTCCAAATAACCCCGCTAGCTGAGGTGTGCTCCTCGCAGTAAATGCGATCTCGGAAAAACGAGCATAGTTGCCAAAGATCGTGCAAAACCAGAAATGCATAAAACATTTAACATCGGCGTGAAATCCTCCAAGCGCAGTCCCATACCGAAAAGGTTTCGCCCCCGAAAAGGCTCGTGCCCCGAAGAAGCGACAGCACCAATACCCACCGTTAATATTCCCTCGCTGTACCGCCGCTCCCTCCCAAACCCCCCCCCCCCCCCCCACCTCAGCCACGAGCCCGGGGAGGCCTGGTCCACAAAGCCTGTTTGTTAGAGATATGCAGATTACATTGAAGGCCAGCGCGGGTCCACACCGCCGAGGCGACCTTTGGGTTCGTTTACTGTAGAGAAGAAACGAAATAGTTTTTTTTTTATTGATGGCTCCCAGCCCACATGAGCAGCGGCTTCTACCCTTTCATCTTGAGGTTCCCCACCTCCAGCCCCTAGGAGTAGTTACCCTTTCACAAAGAGGCATCCTCCTCCCAGCCTTAGGTGTCCCCTCCAGCCCACCTTGAGGTGTTCACAATGAGGCCTTCCTCCTCCTAACCAGTGTCCCTCACCGAAGAGGACCAACAAGGCCGAAACCAGTCCGGGGGCCCGGTCTGGTGGTTCAGGGTGGACTGTTTCCGTTGGAACAGGATCTAGTCTAATTTGCACGTTCCTGGTCCATGTATGGAGCGGTATAGAGGGGAACAATTTTGGACTAGAATGAGGGGAACAATTTTGGACTAGAATGAGATCTGCACAATTACCCGTGGCTGATGCTAATTCATGCCTTCCAGCCATCACTTTTTATGTGATGAAGCTCAACATAGTCAAAATTGGCAGCTTGTTTTCACGCACAGCAGGGACGCAAGTCTGAGATGCTGCAAGGCTGGTCATTTTCTGCAGTAGCATATTGAGCAAAAATCGATGAACTGGAATGTGTCTCCAAGTAATTACCTGTGGCTGATATTAATTGGAGAATATTACCTATGATTTGTTTCTAAGTGAGACACAGTAGGAGCGACAAGTATGGCCAGATGTGAGTTATCTCCTCACTGTGCCACAGGATTTAAAATGCACCTTACGGATGAGACCCAACAAGGCGGAATCATGTCTGCGGATGCATGTCTTCCTAATTAGGCTATGTGAACATTGTTCCATGGGACTCAAGCCCCACCTCATATTGACTCCCACCAAGGTGGAAACTTGTTGCTTATTTGCATACCACATGACTGAAGCTGTACCTCACTGATGAGGCCCAAAAAGGTGGAACTGCTCAGGAGGTGCTTGTGTTCTCCTCAGGAGAGGACCTGTCCTAGTGGCTAGGGCTGGGCTATTGCTATGGGAGTAGAACCATGCCTGTTCCACCTATGGCTACTTCTTGTCTCAAGACGCATATTGTGAAAAAAAAGGAACATGGAATGGCCCTACAGGAATTACCAGTGGCTGAGATTAATTCAAGCATTCCACCCATCGTTTGTTTAATTTATCGAGTCGCTACACCAAGCTTCCCATCTGTTGAATCATGCAAAATGCTCCTGTATTTGACTAAAGTTGAGATTTCTCTATGAAGCTAGTGGTCAGCGCATGTTTAACAACAGATCAATGTCTGCCAGTTGTTTTTTTTCCCAGCAGAATAGTCTGAGCCCATTGTCTGTGCACCATTTCTACTCCCTTCAGTGCATGGTAGGTATGAGTCTCCTGTTGCTCGCCCGTGTGTCTTTGCCTACACAGCCCACGGCAGATCCATGTCTTGCTCTGTGAATATACATCCATGCACACTGATATTTACAGACAGAGGCATGTCAGTAAAGCGCGAGCTATAATGTTGAGTTCAGTCCTCCCAATCCTCCTGTAGCTCGTGCCATGCCAATGTGGATTCCTTTATAGGATGTTAGTGAAGCATTTGTCAGTCAGTCCTTGAAGCTGTGCTGGGGAGGTACTTCCTGAGGGACGAATGAATACATGCTGCAATAAAAGAAAATACCACCAACCTCACGTTTCTACATTGGCAACGAGCATCATGTGTAGACACCTTCCTGCCCTGCTAATGTATTTATCTGTGATATTCTTGCTCTGATGAGAGAACATCAGACCACATATAACCTCAGGATCTTGTTACTTTTTTGTGGCCTGGTATCAGCATTTGACAAGCTTGTGCTTCTCACTGTGGCACTCAACCAACTCTGTAGTTTATGAAACTATTTTTATTCATTGTTGGTCATTGTGGAACATATTAAGTAAAATATTTGTTTTGCCATGAAGAATGATACAGGCCAACTCCCACGGTGCTACTGTGTGACACACAATACCGACTCCCTTGACACGGTCACCCGGTGAGGAGCAGACACCACACAGTGACATGGAAAACGAGCTGGAAACCACGGTAAACAGTGGATCTGGAGCTCGTTTTCAGAGACTTTGAACTATATCCAATAAGGGGTGTGAAAACACCCCAGGGCACCGACACCAGCCTCAGGAAGCTTATGTTTTTTCCTTTGGGAGGGTTGATTTGGGGTCAGGGAGGAGCGAAAGTGTCTCTTAGGTACTTCTGTGTACAAGGCCCTGCCTCCTCCAGGGCCCACCCCTCCAATAGCACACCCCTCCAAGGCCTGCCCCCTGCTCACATGGTGAAATGTTTGTTTAAGTTGGCAGGTCTGATGATGTACTGCGCAATAGAGAGAAACCTCGAACCTCTCTCATGTTGCATAGGTTTCTGTGAATGCACTTTCTGCATGTGTGGCCTCCTTGACTCATGCAGGGATCGGGCACACACGCGCCAGGGCAGTTGCCTGTGCAGTTTAATGAGAGGACTGATGCCAGGTTCTATTGCCCTTGGCAACAAAGTACCCACGAGACACGCCAGGTCCTGTCACTACTGAAAGATGTAATTGTTTTGACCTTTGATTGCAGTGCCTTTTATATCTTCAAAAGAAGCAAATAGAAACAAGCATAACAGGTCTCGCACACTGCGACTTGCCTTTCCGTACACCTGCTCATGCTAATCATGGCACTGTCAGACAGGGCCAACTGGGAAACCTATAGCAGCCCTGGCACAAATGCTCAAACCATCTTCGCTCCCTTTGTATCCTTACGCTATCTCACTCTCTCTCTGTCCATCTATCCATTCGCTCTCTTTCCTTTTTAGGTCTCGCTGAGCCCAGCGCATGGGCGCTGGCTCGGAGAGACATTTTGTATGTGGGCTTTTCAAAGTGCTGCTGGCTGGCCTAACGCTTGCATTCACGCGATAGTGCACGCGCGAAGCCGGCCGCCAGCAGCACTTTGAAAACTCGTGCGTCATCGCGATCACTTTCGCTGTCAGAGCAATCGCGATCACGATGACGCACGCGCACACACAACTCTGCTTCTCCCCCTCCCCCACCACATATTGCGTCTCCGGCCGCTCGCGCGCGGCCAACGCTTGTTAGGACTTGTGCCCTGGTCACACAACTTCTCTTTGAATTGTGCCGTTTTTGTTCCATCCATTATCATTTCTGTAGCTAATTATTATTAGGGTAAGAACTGCATTTCTGACCCTGTAGACATCCGTGACTGTGGACTGGAACTCTTGCTCGGACTGTTTTCTGTTCTTAGAATTAGCTACATTTACTTTCAAGTGCTTTCGTGTCCTAAAAGCAGCAGTGTTCGCGCTGTCTACGAATCTGGCGCAGGGATGTTTTCATCCCTCATTTTCATTGTATTTCTCATGTAAGTCGCCCACACTGTTACTGTGTTTGTGCAGATTTATACAGTGCAAGCTCGACCCGAAGGTTTTATAGCGCTTTACACAAGCACATTCATATTTGTTCGGTGCGGGCAGATGAAGTTATTTGCCCAGAACCACAGGATGCTGAGCGCCCCTATCGGGGCTTGTTTAAAGTCAGCACTGTCACTGTGTTTGCCAAATGGCTCAGTGTTCTCGCGTCACAACTCCAACATCTCTCACTCAGTGTACTGTGAGATCCCTCATTTTCACTGTATTTTTTACATCACAATAAGCACTCGTGCCCACTCACCCGAACTCGAACTTCCAATGTCAAGATAGAAGATCACTCAAATTTACTGCTCTCATAACAGAACCCTTGCAGTAGCTCTTGTTGTCCTCTTACCAGATCCCTCGCATCTTCCCAGGCAATCGCCAGATTCCTTACTCACCATGACTCACTCTCTCCACCCGTTCATAAAAAAACGCTCAAACTTGCTTTCCTCTCACTGGGAACCTCACATTTACTCTCACAGTCCGGTTACCAGATTCCTACTGCCGTTGTACCAGAACACTCACTGTACCATCATTCAGTGTCCCATCATTAGAGACTTACTTCACCCTCATGTTCATACCAGATCCTTCACATTCATTCCCACTGTCCTCTTACCAGATCACTCACT
Organism: Triturus cristatus; assembly: GCF_964204655.1. Classification (NCBI taxonomy): domain Eukaryota; kingdom Metazoa; phylum Chordata; class Amphibia; order Caudata; family Salamandridae; genus Triturus; species Triturus cristatus. Next base: position 728,653,210 of record NC_140590.1, on the reverse strand, counting down.
CACTCACTCACTGCCCAAGCAGACACTGGTAAATCCTCCTGTGACTTATGTCAACAGTTCCCTTTCACACAAAGCCTTCGCAGAGCCCAGGCATTCACTTTCCCCCTCACACCTTTTCTCACACCTCCTGCTTCTCATACAAGCCCTAGCAGCACACTTCTTGCACTAACAGCCTTCTCATTTTCACTCACATTTCACTCCCGCTTCATTTCCCTTTTGTTTTTCCGCCCCAATAATCATCCTTAGACTTGTAAAAATGACTCTCCCACATTCCCTGGCCCATACACAATTTCTGCCTAACACTCCTCTTCCCCATCCCTCCCTTTCACCCTTCTGGCACCTCTCCCTCCTCCTACACGTCCCTCCCCTGCAAATCAAAGTACTTGGCTGAACTGACATGCACCCCCTCCGGCTCACATTCAGCTTCTGTGTCGCCGGAGCAGCCGTGCAGCAGGGCCAGCAGCCCCCAGATGCATCAGTGCAGGGTTCCGTGCAGTGCCATGCTCCTTAGTGCAGTGCCATGTTCCTCGTTCTTTTTTCTCACTCACTTACCCTCATTTCCCTTTGCAGCCTCAGCCTCCCTTTTCATTCACGTGCTCCCCATTCTCTATCTACCTTTGTGCTCCTGCACTTCCCACCTTTTCCCTGATTCAGTTCCCCTGACACCCTTGCATGCCTTCTCTCCAAACCCCAAAACATTTCTCGCCTTCCCCTCACACTACTTTTCATCTATACTGTTTCCCTCTTACATTTCCATCGTTCCCTTCCTAGGGCGTTTCACATCCTTTCTCAGGCAGATAAAAGTTGCCAGCATTGAAAGGACAAAAAAACTCAAGACATTTATTGTTAATACTTTTTTAATATATTCGTTCACTTGTACATAATGCTTCCTTGGTCATATATAGGATAACAAAAATGCTTCTGACACTTCTTTATTATAACTTGTCAGCATGCTGCAGACTTCTGTACAGCACAGCTTAAAGACATAGGCAAAGTCAATATCTCTGGCTAAACACTTATAAGGTCCCAAAGGCGAGACCTATTGGCTATGCCAATGCTTGTTCCTTTTCCCTCTTTGATTGTTTTCTTGCTGCTTTTCCCCTCCCTCTCTTGAAGTCTGAAACCTAGTGCCTGCTGCAATTCATCTAAAGCAAGGTCTTCAAACTATTTTGCTCTGAGTCCCACTTACGCAAAATGTTGGGAAGTTGGGCCCCCTCCAGAACTATATATCAAGGATTTGGGGAATGGGTGGGAGAGGGATGATCACAGTGGGTGGGGATCATGAGATCATTTCAGGGCTGCTTTTCTGTAGCTCATAATCCACGCTAAATGTGGACTTTATAAAAAAGCAACAGCAGAAAAAAAGAACAGGATTGACCAAAAACACTACGGCGCACAGTTGGGGTGCTGTGGACCCCAGTGCACTCCACCTGCTGCACTAATGATGGCGGTAGCCCTGAGAAGCAGGCTATCTCCTTTTCTTTCACTCCTCCCCCACCATGTCTGGCCATTTAATCTCGTAACAAGTTTTGTTTCTTTCTGAAAGAAAATGAGCTCCTGCATGCTTGCCCCCTTCTCTGCAGCAAGAGTGCCTTCTGCCCTGATGCTAGCAGCGATAGTGAGCTCACATGCACAGTTTTTATTGGAAAATATTCATAATTGTGATGCAGTATGCACCTGGCTAAAAGTTTCACTGTACGTGTTTCACTAGTGATAGGTACTGCCGTGCTGTCACTTTTGACCTGGGCTCTCATCTCACACCATCCCTCTCCCTCCCATCTCTCAGAGCCCCTCTCCATCTCATCTCTCTGATGCCCAAATAAAGGTGTCTCCTGTGCTTCATTTTTTCCCCTCCTGGGGCCATTTCTCCAAGGCTCAAAGAAACACTGGCACAGCAAGTATGCCCCCTGTCCTCTGATGCAACTGCAGCACCAGTGATACCTACAGCTCTGCGAAGCAGGCTCCCTACTCTCCCAACTCAACAGGGCCATTACTTCTAGGCCAGATGCTCAAAGCAGGCTTTCTGCCACTTTGTGTAAAAAACAACATAAAAGCACATTTAGACCCCCCACCCCCACCCCCATTTCTTGGACCCTGTTCTGTGCGCAACAATAGTGACCTGGCCCCTAATGCTAGCAAGGAAAATGCATCCCATGTTCTTTTTCATAGTAAGCCGGTCATAACTGGAGTTCAGTGCCCACTCAGAGGGGGTGGGGGCACCTGTGCTGTGAAACAGATAGTAGAGAACTAAAGAAGAAACATGCCTTCTCTCCAAGGTGCCTGCTTCCTGAAAGAAATGTAAATGTGTTCAATGGTTAATCACCAAATACAAAGGCTGATTTAGAGTCAGTATAGGGTTTATAATTAATGGAATGTCTCAGCTTCATGGTGACAAATGTTTATTCTTTTTGAGATGTAATATCTGTATCCGTTAAATGGAGTACACCCTTTTAATGGACACATGAAGAAATGCTTATCAATAAAATGTATATTTTTAAAGCACTTGCTCTTTCCTAAACAGTATTTTGCAGCAGCCTCTTTTACACAGTGTAATACAATTTTAAAATAATGCTATTCACAGTGCTTTCTATCGCAGGCTGGGACCTCGTAGCACTGTAGACAAGTCACTATTACTCGCTGTACCAGTCAGGATTAAATTCTATGTGACTGTGATGATTGTATGCTGTTCTTTTGGTTTTCTGTTACTACCTCTTTTACCTTTTGCAATTGCTAAATTTTAAACCACTCTGATACCCCCCTGTGGTCATGTTCGCGCTATATAAACCTTTTAAAATAAAAATACAAAAATTCTGTGATGCTCTGCTTACACACAAAGACATCTACAGTGATCACATTAGCCAACTGAGGTTTCATAAGGTAAAAGAGTATATTTCCCTTTGGTTAGTTTAACTTGCATTTGTTTTTCGCTTGAGGTGTGTGCATGTTTTTATTTGTAGTTACCCAAAGGTAAAAGAAAATCAATAACATTTTGAATTTTGTCTTCTTTTTAGCCGTGCATTTGACCCTAACTTCACACACACTGACTCTGCCTCATGCCACTCAGTAGTACCGTCCTCGCGCTTTTTCATGGGCTTTAACTGCAGCATGTAAATGAAGACAGGCCAGAAACCCAGGGAATCTTAATTTACATGTGATTGCAGGTCCATTTTGCCCCCCCCCCCCCTCGGAACATAGCCATTGCCCCCAAGGTGGGCGCCCCACAATTGTAGACCTTTGATCCAGGGAGAAAGTGACAAAGGTACCAGGATTGGCCCTGGGCTTTCAAAACCGGCCACTCCATAAGGGAAATGTCCAGCAGAGTAAAAGCCTGTCCGAGCCTGATATCAGCTTATTGGAGAATCTCATGTAGAGTGCAGTTGGCATCTGGAAGAGCAACATAGTATTCAATTCCATCATGTAAGCAAGAAAACAAAAAATAAATAAAATGATCTCAACATGATGGTTCTTGGAGTCTGAATATTTCAGATAGAAACGGCATGCAAATACTGACATTAATGTACAACAAGGTAAGAAGTATGATTTAGCTTAATGTATGTGGAAGCATGGCATGACGGTGGACGTGTGTCCGAAGTCTAGGGTTCTTGAGTAAAATATCTTTATTGTGAAGGTAGAGTGCCTTATTTTTGTCGTATTTATCCATATTTATTTTTTGCTAATTTATATGTATTTAGCTGGGTTAATATTGTGCTGAAATAAAGCTGCAATAGATATATTTCCACATTTATTTAACCAATTAAAGTATACTCGTGTTTGAATGTCCAGCTGGTTCAAGACATTTTCACTACAATGCAATCCTCTGAAAACATTTATATTGGAGAAACGCTTAAAACCTGTCCATCTATAGTTATTTAGATTTCATTAGGAAACCTTTTTTCAAGCCCTTACCTGTTAATCTTCACAGCTACTAACCTGCCAACCATGGCTGACAGTGGTGAGAATCATCGAAAAATAACTATTTTCTTTCTGTTTCCATATTTAAAAACAAATATAGACAGGAAAACATATGTTTTCCTGTCTGTGTTAATCTGTAAAAATCAATGGCTTTAATTAAAACATTGTACAAAGCTCTCAGTCGCCCAAAGTCTCTGCAGTGCTGGACCAAGGCATGAAGGCCAAGGACTTCAGGCATATTTGTGGGAAATCAGGGCAATGGTCTTGAGAATGTCACATAGTTATAGCACAGGGTTTCAGGTAGACTGTTTCACAGGGTGGCTGATTGGATGTAAAAGGATTGCCATATAAGCACTTATTTTTGAAAAAATAGATTTGTAGTAGGTCTTCAGATGCAGAAGGCAAACATTGGCTGGCAGCACACATATGAAATGATGGGTTGAGAGGGCAAGTCCCAATTCCATCTACCGGTTTGTGTGCAAGACTGCATTGTATTCGTCGCCTAACAAACAGGCGATGGAAACAAACCTGGGCGCAATGGTGGCCAAGTGTCCTGCAGTCTAAGAATGAATTGCTTGTTAATTCAAATAAAGATTGCCAGCATCCCTCAGACCCAAAATCAAGGAACACTCTTTCAGGGAACCCTCTCGAGAAAAGAGAACACTTTGAGCTGAGTCTGAGTTACAAGGTGGAGGCTCTCGAGGACACCTTGATTTATGCACTTTTAGACTGGCTTTTAGCTAGGTAACAAAGTCACGCACACATCTAGCAGGAATCAAACAAAGGCCAGTCTCAGAATAATGAGAAACATAGATGTTCCTGACCATCACACATCAGAATGTTTTACTGCCATTGAGTTTAAATAAATTGGCTGCATCAGTTTGCATCTTGCTAACAGCCTGGCTTGAATAGAAGCTAGTCCCAGGGAAGCGGAAAAAGGATTTCTTATGTTATTCACCTTTGTAGAATAGTAACCACTATTGTTGTGGGATCACACCCTGTTCTGTATCTCGGTGCCATTTAGTAAGGCTATGGGAAGGTCATCATCCTAACTGGGAAAACCATTGTTCTATAGAGTTGTTGTTTTCCTGGTGTTTGAGTCCATGTTGGCAGGAGAGGTTTTCAACACTGTTAAATAAAGGTTTGTGAGATTTAAAGTTAAAGTAAAATTAGTTCAAAAACAATGATTTAATCATGAATCCTGAGTTTGGGTGGGTGTGAAGAAGGACTTTCAATTTTTCTCTCGTTTGGAGTGAAGGAATTATTCTTGCTCAACCTGCCATATGTCATGTTAGGTAGTTAAAACTGAGTCCAAAACTCAGTACCACGAAAACTAGTTCAGAAACTTTCTGGCTAGCTGACTGTATAATTCCATGTCATTTCGTCAATGTGTTTCTGGGGAGCGAGGCATACATAGGAGTGCAATAGCCCAAGCATGCCATCACCAGGGCTCTTCTCAGCTAAACCCGATTGTCACTCTGGAGAAGTAGTAGGATGTTCCAGTATAAGGAAACTCGCAGACTGACACTCTAGACCACTACATTGATTTAGGCAATGAGCTGCAGCTTAGAGTCAAAAAGGATTACCAGATACATTCACAAAAGTGGCTGAAGGTGCTCCCAGGTTTGGCTACCAGTCATAAGACCTTGTATATTGGTCTGAAATCGCAGCACCAATATCTTGGCTTTGGCTATGTTATCTTTCATATAATGGAGCGGTCAGTCAATACTCGCAGTGTGTGGTGGTATCCTGGTTTGATTGCCTGTTTCTCAACTGGAAGAGTCTTTGAGTGTCCTTGACATGCTGTAGGAAGTTGATCTGGCTTGAGAAGATGCACAATGAAGGCACAGATAACAGATAGAATCGCAGCCCTCCTGAGTAAGCCCCACAATTCCCCAGCCCATCAGCAGAATGTTGGGATCTACAGTGTCCTAAACAGCTGAGAGAGTAAGGAGGATTAGGGTTTTTCATTGTCTTTTCCAGGAAGCAAAGTTGTTCTTCTAGGGATATGACAGGGTGGGTTTAGTGCTCCCCACTAGCCCGAACCCCAGACTGAAGGTCATCAGGACGTGGCTTAGTTCTGTCTGTCCTTGAAGCAGTCCCTCAACCTCCCTGGCTCTGATTTTGTTCGTGTAGGATAGGTTGAAGATCAGCCACTCTCCGGGTCTTCCAGTGGGTTCCTGAGAAGGGGCTTGATGAAAACATTTCTCAGAGATCTGAAACAACTCTTTTTTGGATGGATGGATTTATCTTTGATGAGATATCTGTGCTGAGTGCCGAAAGGAATTGCTTGATGGGCAACTGTTCATGGGTTAGTTCAAGGCTGCGGTTTTGAAGACCACTCTACTGACGGGGGAAACATAGTGGGAATTCCTACGTGTTTTTGGTGAGAAGTCCCAAAACCCTCAGCACTGTACAGAATAAAGCACATAATAACGTGAAATGAATACAGTGTGAGCACTACACACAGCATTACACCAGGTGCAGTGTACTGAACAAAGAATAAGTGGCCAGGGTCCCCTATGAAGTGCCCTTGAGTAGTCGTCCCTTGAGAAGAAGTGTCATGCCGTGCTGTGGTGTTTTTATGAACTCCACATTACAGTGCTCAGTACACGTGCAGCTTGTACACACATAAGCAATTCACGTGCGTGTGTATGTTGCGACTATTATACAGAAGGGGATTTACTGTTTAATAATGTTGCAAACATACCTGCCATTGCAGATTTCTGTAGCCTGTATTTCAAACTTAGGGCCGGCATTTTACCATTGTACTATTTTACTTATAACTGGGCCCCTTCATGTGGCCTTACAAAGCGGTGTTTATGGGGTCTAAAAGGGTTGAAGAGTGGACACGATTTTTGTTCCTTTGTCTGAGGTATGCCAGTCCGAGCCCAAAACGGCTCTGGCTGCTGTTATATCTGGGCCTCCTGAACCTGACCTCTGCAACTACTACTTTACAATGAACTAATAAAGACAGACACTTCAAGAACTGTGGTGTTTGAAGGATGACCTTATTTGCTGGCAACTTGGACATTCAGGCACCGTTTTATCGACCTATGATAAAGTTGTTTTATTATTGTACCCTTTGACATTTCCTGAGAATTTGTTATAGTCGCTTTCGGATGTAACCCGAAGTAAAGTATTGATTGACTGACAGATTTCTGCTTACTTACGATCAGTGTCCCATCTTCCAAGATGGCCAGGAAAGCCTACTTAATCAAACGACTATAAAAATCTTCTTTAGCATGGTGCACAAGAAGTGATGTAGACTTCCGATTCCAGTATTCAGAAAGACCTCGGATAATGCTAGAGAGAACCAGCCACAATTCAAGTGTGTAAAGTCATCGGATAAAAGGAAACTGGAAGAGAAGGAGGGAAGTGTACACCTGGTCGACTCCACGAATGCTGCAAATCTTCAGCAAACTATAAAAGTTCACATTTAGTTGGGGAAGTAGGTAAAAGTAGTGTGTACTATGGCTTCAGGCACACCAGTCCTATGGCAGAGGACAAAGACGTTAGGACCATGATAAGTGGCACTTGAGAGCACGCCTCAGGCCCCAGTAGGTGGGACCTCAAGCACCTCAGTAGGTGTGTCAAGCGACTCATTGGCATCCCCCGAACAGCCGTTGAACTCGTTGGTCTTTTTCAGGCGGTGCACGGCCAGCTCAGGAGAGTAGCGGGGGGGACCTCACCAGTCACAACAGGCGAAGCAGAAGGGCAGACTTAGGTTCACGGGTAGCCCCTGTCATAGCTGGGCCTTTGAGGCTGCAAGTCCCTCTGTTTGATTTGATTTGATTTTGATTTTACGAAGCATAACATTTACCCATAGGGATCAAGGCGCTGTAGTCATGACCATCTGAAATTGAATAGTGTCAGTCAAAGCAAATTGATTCTAGGTAAAGCTATCTAGATGGTATCGAGGCAGGTCTTAAGTGCCTTTCTAAAAGGCAAATGTTCGGTAATTGTCGTCAGAGACTGATGAAGCGAGTTCCAGAGCCTGATGGCAGCGACTGAGAAGGCTCTGTATCCCCATCTCTTTCTCTGGACCCTGGGTACGATGACCAAATTGCGGTTGACAGAGCGAAGGTTTCTACCTGGAGTATACTGATGAAACATACCTTTAACCTCAGCAGGCTAGGAAGGTGGAGGGCCGTATGAACAATACAGATGGGTTTCAACAAAATGCGCTTCCTGATGGGGAGCCAGTGCAGCTCACCAAACCCTGCAACCACTGACTGGCACTTAGGAATGCCAAGAATAGCTCTGGCGAGCGCATTCTGTGTCACCTGAAGTTTTGCCTGAGTGCTGATCAGCGGCGGCCGGCACAGGTAAGCGCGGTGAGGCTGGGCGGGGCAGGGGGGAAGCCGACAGACCACAGAATAGGGGTTATTTATTTATTTAATTATACCTATGCCATCGTCTGTCGACTCAACCCCCCTCACACCCTGCCTCACCACATTTTCTTATGCTGGCCGTGGCTGGTGCTGATGTTCGATATTCAGGTAAGGTGAATTACAATAACCTAGTCTGGACATGACCAAGGCTATAAGTCATGTCCTGCAACCATGCCCTCTCTAGTAACTCATTTGCTCCCCATGCTATGTCACCAGGCTCACGCTGCTGATCCCTGCCATTTATGACCAGGTTCTCAGCATAGTGAGGGCCTGGTGACCCCTGCTTATGTTGTGTGGGCTTCGGAGCTCCGGGCTAAGCTTCCATCTTGGAAGTTGCAAATGATTATTGAGAGTAGAGGAATTGTGCATCTGGTAGTTGGGGGAATTGGATAAAAAGGAGGTGAAAGTTTGAATAGGATGTTTGAGAGTGCTTAGTAGTCAGAAAGGTTTGCGATGACTTCGATCTACATGCATATACACATATATATGTGTGTGTGTGTGTGTGTGTGTATATATATACACATACATATACATGGAGCAGTCAACTGTGCAACTGTGCAACTTTCTAGATGTGGAATTGGAAGTTATTAACAACACATCAACAACTATGATGTATAGAAAACCAAAAGCAGCAAACTCCCTGCTGCACGCAAATAGTGGCCATCCGGATGCCCTAAAATGGAGCATACCATATAGCCAGATGTTGAGGTCCAAGAGGATTTGCTCCATGGAAGAATGTATGATCAGAAGGTGTACAAGATGGTCAAAAACTTCAGAGAGTGGGGATATCTGATCGAAGTACTGGAAAATGCCAAGAAAAGAGCCAAGGATAAAACGAGAGAACAGTTATTGTACTCACAAAACATCAAAAATGGAAAGGATCGAGCCTAGCGCGCAACCAAGATGGCCGCGTAGGTGCGAGGCTCCCGAGGACCACCACGACCTCCTGAATTAATCCTGGCTATATCCTGTCCTTGTTGAGGGGACTGCATCGGTGAACCCGAGCTGAGGCGCCATCCGTTTTTCCTTTTCGAATTAGACCCCGGACACCGGTGGGAGCACCGATTGAAGGTTGCGGCCTTCTCCGCGCTGGCCCCCCGGATTGGAGTAGTGGGGCGATCCGGGGACAAAGCGAACAACAGCGGCGGGCAGGGCTGGGCGACTCGCGTGTCCCGTGCTTTCACTTTCGCTTTTGCGCTCTCCTTGCCCTCAAGCGAGGTAGGGTTGCGGAGCGGGGTGCGCTGGTGTGGCCTTGTCCAGGTGTCCGGCTGACCCGCCGGCCGTGAGTCGTCCTGCGGCCCAGTGGTCGCCCTCCCCCCCCCCCGGAACCCGTGAACTGGTTTACCGGCCCTTTCGAGGAGATTGGCACGACGGTGGGAGAGCAGGCATGTCCACCAAACAAGATGGCGACCGGGCGAAGGTGAAGACGACCCGCCGCGGCCCGGCGCCTCAATCCAACAGTATGGACCGCTACACCCTCCAGAAGGGATCTCCGGAGACATCGCGCACATCCCCAGCGGGCCCGACGGAGGCATCTGCTCAACCGGTGGATCTGACCCTCCGGGACGTCATGGGCGCCATCGCAGAGATGAAGGCCTCGGTGGACCAGCGCTTCGACACCTTAGCGCAAAAGATAGACTCGGTCCTGGTGGATGTTAGCCTTGTGAGGGCTGACTTGTCCAAAACCAACGACCGGGTCGATTCCCTGGCCCACACCACAACGAGCCTCACGACGGACGTGGTGGCCCTCCAAAAGGAGGTGCGCCGGCTTGGCCAGGTGAGCGCCCTGATGGACCGGCGACTGGAGGATTCCGAGGGTCGGGCCCGGAGGAATAACGTTCGCATTGTGGGAGTGCCGGAGGGACGAGAGGCGGCAGATCTTTTTGTGGAAGAATTGATCCTTACCCATCTTCAGCCCAGGGGGCTGAGTAAGCTTTTTGCGGTGGAACGTGCTCACCGGGTCCCGGGGGGCAGACCTAAGGCCGGTGCCCCGCCGCGGCCTCTCATTGCCCGGATTTTTAATTTTCGGGACAGAGACGCTATCCTGCAGACCTCCAGGCAACAGGGACCGGTCAAGCTTGATAACATGGATGTGCATTTCTACCCAGACTTTACTCCGGCGGTCCAAAAACTGAGATTGAGTTTTCTCGGAGTTAAACGTCGCCTACGGGACCTGAACCTTAAGTACTCAATGCTTTTTCCAGCTAAGCTAAGGGTGGAGGTGGATGGGCGCACACACTTTTTTGACCGACCCGAGGCGGCTGGGGACTGGTTGGACACTCTGCCTGGAGATCGGGGCCGAGGGGGTGGGGGGGGTGCGGTTGGCGGGGAGGGCCCGCCGGATCAGAACTGAGGGGTGAAGAATAGGCCTTGCTCTGGACAACATTCCTTTACCATTTACTGATCGTGTATGTTCCCCTCCGATGGAGGTCGTGTGGGGTCTGTTGGGGGCTTCCCTCCTCCTCTGGGGGACTAGTTAGTTTTTCATCTATGGGGCGACAGGCACACTGCACTTTGGGGGGGCTGTTTGGGCTCATGCAGGGGTGCAGGGAGGGGGGAGTTCTGTTGGGATGGGGGGGTGGGGGGGGGTGTGTCGTTTGTTTGCACCGCAAGGCAAGCCCTTTACTGTATTGTTGCTCTCGAGATGCTCTGTGGGGGACGACTGATTGCTTCTACGTATGATGGGGGGTAGGGATTTGACTGTGTTGTCATGGAATGTTAACGGCCTGGGGGACAGGATTAAGCGTGGTGTGGTCCTGCAGTACCTGAAACGTATCTCACCAGATGTTATCTTCCTGCAGGAGACACACCTCATAGGTACCTCCTTTCATGCCATGAATCGGCGAGGCTATCGTTTGGTGGCCCACTCGGGCTTCACCTCGGGCTCGCGGGGGGTGGGTATCATGATTAAGAACTCGCTCCCGTTGGAGATTGATGAGGTGCGCCATGATGAGAGGGGACGCTACGCTGTTCTGGTGGGTAGAATGGAGGGTAGAGTGTTTGTTTTTATATCAGTGTACGTCCCGCCTGGGTTACAATCTACTACATTTGCGGATTTGGGGCGCCTCCTCCTGGACCTCCCGGGTGGCCTGCTGGTGGTTGGGGGGGACTTTAATGCGGTAGTTTCTGGGTCTCTGGATCGCCATCCCCCTAGGGACCTCCCCCGGGCACAGGCCTGGCTATCCGGCCTTTTAGATACTCTGGGCCTGGTGGATTGCTGGCGACTAAAGCATCCCGCGCAGCGGCAATACACCTTCCACTCGGGTGCCCATGGTAGCCTCTCGCGGCTTGATTACATCCTTGTCCCGGCGGCCTATGCTGGGAGGGTGGGAGAGGTGTGCCATCTGGCGCGGGGCATTTCAGATCACTCCCCAGTACTGTTACATTTCGATGTCTTCCCTAGGGGGGGGGGCAGGGTGGCTCCAATCAATGCTTGGTACTTGCGTGACCCCACTATTCGTGCCGACTTGATCAAATCCTTACAGCGATACTTTGATGAGAATGTGGGGTCTGTCCCTTCGGCCATCTCCCTGTGGGAGGCTTTTAAGGTAGTTCTCAGAGGGGAGGCCCTCTCCTGTATCTCCCAGGCCCGGAGGCGCGAGCGGGAGGAGGTAACCCGGGTGGAGGCCGAAATTGCGGAACTAGAGGGTGACCTGGGGAGCGGGGTAACCGACGCCAAGTTGCATGTTCTGCACCTCAAGCAGGCGGCCTATAGGGCCCTCGTCACGGAGGCGGCCAGGGGCCTCAGTAGAGAGCAACAGGGGCGACTGTATGATGTGGGTGATAAGGCTGGTAAATTGATTGCGTGGTTGGACAAGAGGGAGAGAGCGAGTCGTGTGGTTCCTTTGATTGAGGGGATGGATGGTGTGCCTGTCACCGAGCCGGAAGCCATTGTCTCCTGCTTCGCGGATTACTTCCGCGAGGTGTACTCCCCGGTTTCTCCCTGCTCGGAGGAAGATTCCCATGCCCTGCTTCGGGACATCGCGCTGCCCTCCCTTACGGTGGAGGACAGGGATTTGCTGGACGCTCCTCCCACCTCGGACGAAATTGCCCTGGCTATTCGCTCGGTCGCATCCGGCAAGGCCATGGGCCCCAATGGTATCCCCATCGAGCTCTACAAGCTACGACCGGATGTACTGGCGCCCCACCTGCGCGCCATGTTCCTGGCGGCCCGCTCGCAGGGCTCCCTCCCGCCGGACCAGCGTCTGGCCACCATCGTGGTGATCCACAAGGAGGGGAGACCCCGTGAGCGGGTTACATCCTATAGGCCTATCTCGCTCTTGAACGCGGAGCCCAAAATCCTCGCCAAAGTGCTGGCCAACCGGCTGGTTGGCGTGGTGGGCGATTTGGTCCACCAAGACCAATCTGGCTTTATACCCCATCGCAACACGGCTCTTAATCTGCGACGCTTGCATGGGGTGCTCGCGCGTGTCCCGTTTGTGCGGGAGCCGGCCATCTTGGCGTCCTTGGACGCCACCATGGCGTTTGACACGCTTGAATGGCCATACATCTGGGCGATGCTGGCGAAATTTGGATTTGGACCGGGATTCATTAGCTGGGTCAAATTGTTGTATTCGGGCCCATTGGCGCAGGTGGTGGTGAATGGGCGAGTCTCGGCCCCCTTCGCGCTGGGGCGGGGTACGCGTCAGGGTTGCCCCTTGTCACCGCTCCTGTTTGCATTGGCCTTGGAGCCCTTGGCGGAGTGGCTGCGGTGGCACCCCTCCATCCGTGGTCTCCGCTGGACCCCCGAGCATGAGGACCGCGTGTCCCTCTACGCCGATGATATCCTTTTGTATCTCGCCTCCCCGCGCAATTCGCTGATTGTCCTGGTTGATGTTTTGCGCTCCTTCGGTCGTAACTCAGGCCTTGTCATCAACTGGGCGAAATCCTGCGTGTATGTGCTCTCCGGGGAGGCTCCGGCCCTACCACGGGACTGCCCGATCCAGATTGCCTCCCAGGGGTTCCGGTACCTGGGTATATATATTACTCTAGACCCGGAGGTCCGCTACGAGCGGAACTTGCTGCCCCCCCTCCAGCGCTTGCGGGAGGACGTTGCGCGCTGGCGGCGTCTTCCGCTTTCGCCGCTTGGCCGAGCGGCCTTGTTTAAGATGATGTCCTTGCCGCGCTTTCTGTATGCGCTTCAGAATACTATGGACTTGGTTCCGGCGCGCTACTTCCGTGAGGTGGAGAGCCTGCAGCGGCGCCTGTTCTGGGACGGGAGGCCGCGTATTGCTCTGGCTAAATTGACGCTCCCGTGGTACGATGGGGGGGTCGCCCTCCCGGACATTAAACGGTATTACTGGGCCTCCCAGCTAGCTGCAATTAATCATGGCCTTTACGGGCCCGCCCTGAACCCGGCATTTGAAATGGACAAGATGCTCCTGCCCGGTGGCGACTACAATCGAGCGCTCTACTCTGGCGCGCCCGACTCCCGTCTGACGGGACCGACGCGTGTCATGGTGCGTGTCTGGCACGCGGCTAATGCAGCGATGGGGTGGAAGGACCGTTTGACCCGGGCGACACCGCTATATGCGTCTGAGAGGTTGGGCTCCCTGTGGACATCGAAGGGCTTCGAGAAGTGGGACACGATCGGAATCAGCACAGTGGGAGATCTCTGGACGAGGGGGGGATTCAAAACTTTTGAGACGCTGCAGACGGAGTTTCAGCTGCAGGGCAGTGAGTACTTTCGGTACTTACAAGTCCGCCATGCGCTAGGCTCCGTCTTCCCGGATGTCGCGTCCATTCCGGAGTCTTCCCCCCTGGAGGACCGAGTGCTGGATGGCCATGTCCCAGACAGCACGATCTCCCTTATATATAAAAAGCTGATCAACGACAGATCGTGCCTGCTGACTAGCCTCCGCGAGGCCTGGGTTGCCGACGGGTTGGAACTGGACGACGAGGACAGGATCTCCGCGGTGGCCTCTCCGAAGGAGGTGGCCATCCCGGCTCGCCTTCGCTTCGTCCAGCTTAAGATCCTCCACCGGGTTTACGTGACGGGGCCAAGGCTTCTACGTATGGGCTTTGCTGGTGACGGATTGTGTAAGCGTGGCTGTGGTGCTTTGGCAACTTTCATGCATATTCTGTGGGAGTGCCCAAAGGTGGAGCGATTCTGGCGTGGTGTGCATGAGGTCCTGCGTGTGGTTACGCGTGTCGCGCTGTTGCCTGAAGCGAGGAGATGCTTGCTGAATGTGTGGGAACCAAATGACTATTCGGTCCCGCAGAAGCGGTGGGTGACTCTGGGATACATGATAGCTAAGCGTGACATTGCTCAATTGTGGGGATCCCAGAGGCCCCCGGCGGTGTTGGCCTGGAAAGAACATATGGATTGGTGTATGTTTCGTGAAAAGGTAGTGTATGTGGCGAGGGGTAAGCCTGGGGCGTGGGTGAAAATCTGGGGCCCCTGGAACGCCTATCGCGGGGGTATTTGTGAGCCGCCACTGCTACCGGCCGCCTCACCAGCTCCGTCCCCCTAGCCGACCCCCTCCCCTAGCCGCGGGCATGTGGTTCCCCTGTCCTTGATCTATTCCCATTCCCCTCTTCAGAGTTTGGCTGCTGGTTGGGATCCCCCACTTAAGGAGCACGTGCCGTCACTTTGGATTGCGGGTTGCCTTGCGGGTGTGGTTTTTTGTGTTGTTCTGTTTTGAAAAAAAGGAAACCGTATTGTGGGCTTGGAGTTATGTGGCCTGCGCCATTGATATCTCCTGATTTACCGATCTGCACCGCCAAGAGACTTTTACTGTAGGTATGTCATATGCTTCTGCCACTCTAGCGGCCGGCCGGATGGTTGTAGGCCCATACCTGTAACCTTTTTAACATGTAATAAACGGTTTCAAAAAAAAAAAAAAAAAAAAAATGGAAAGGATCAGGTAGTGGAGAGGTTATTTTTGGAATACAATATGGTCCAATTTAACATCAAGAAGATCTTTTAAAAAAGCTGGCATTTCCTAAAAAATGATGAACATCTTGGGGAGATTGCAGAGAGAGGACCACAAATAACTTCGAAAAAAAGTGAAATCACTAGGAGATATTTTAACATCCAGCCACTATGTACAAAAGAAAGACCACCAAAAAAATGTTTGAGGGAACTGACTAACGGATAAAATGGAAGGCTTTGTGAAATGTAATTCCGGCAAAGCATGTAAATATGGATTAAATTGTAACATTTGAGGGTCATGAAGTTAAGGACAGAATCACGTGTAATACTGATTATGTCATCTATATCCTCAAATGTGGCTGTGGGAAGTTATATGTGGGCAGCACAGTAAACAAATTGAAACTGAGAATCTTGCAACGCATGAGAGCTATAAAGAATGGTGACAAAAGCTATCCTCTGGCCTGCCATTTCGAACAATTTAATAATCAGTCCCTGTTGAAATTCAGTTACTGTGGCATTAGACATGTTAAGGCCCACCCTAGGGTAGGTGACCAAGAAAAAGAATTGAGAAAGCAGGAATCCCGATTGATATTATCTGGGAACGGAGATACCTTGGGGCCACAACACGGAAAACGTCTTGCATCAATTACAGTCATTTCTGTTTTTTCTAAACCTGTTGTTTGTTCATCTGTAAATCATAGTGAATCTACGTGACTGGGGTGTATTGTATTCCCCAACTTAATCCTCACGATCAGGGTTTGACATGCACCATATTGACACTTAATAACTAAAATACACAATTCAAGTGACTCTATTCAAATATAGTTTTCTCATGAATCAACAAAAACAGACAACACTATCAAATTCTTACGTATCAACACTTTTGTGTGTAATAATCCTCTGGAGTGAGAAAGAATCTTGCTTCACCATGTGCTTCCAAAATACAGAAGCTCAACTAAGCTTATTAGGAAGCTAAAAAGAAAGATATTTCCGATTTAAATGTCTGATTTTCAATTCACTATATATATATATAAACGATCTGTTTCGTTTCCGGAGAGAACCACGCAGACAGATAGACGCCTCACGACCCTTATCAAGGGGACTAACTCATGGAATGAATATGGAAGAATTTTCTCAATGAATAAGTGGTTCTGGTCTAAACAAGAGTTAAAGATCAAAGAAAACAATAAAGACTTAAAATGTACGTCTAACAGACAATAAGGCACTACAGCAGAAACTATAAGCCAAGGAAGACCTAGAAACCTGTATCCTAGAGCCCTGAAGAAGCGCAATTGGATGCGAAACACGAGTTGGCTATTTGCAGCTATTCACAACTTTGGAGACTGAATGCTGTATTGTGAACAGTATCTAAAGAAAGAATAAAGAACCTTCAAAGAAAGATTCAAGAAGAAGTCATTTCAGTTTTTTTTTATCTCAGTATATGGCAGCATATACATATATATATATATATATATTCACTGAAAAAACCATAGGTTTCACACATGTTATAGTTAGCGGAAATTTTACTGATAAAAAACCAGTGAAATTCCCCCGTTATAGTTAGTGCAGGCAACTATAACTCACGCGACCGCAATCCTCTGCTGATGCTAATACTGTATTTAGACACTTATTTGCCCATGTCTTCTTCCATACATTTTTAGCTATACATATATTACAAATATTTTTTTTTCATAAAGACACATATGTCATCAGCAGAAGATTGCGGTCGCGTGAGTTATAGTTGCCTGCACTAACTATAACGGGGGAATTTCACTGGTTTTTTATCAGTAAAATTTCCGCTAACTATAACATGTGTGAAACCTATGGTTTTTTCAGTGAATTTGCAAGGTTTTTTAAATGCTAATTCCTAACTATAACGTGTGTGAAACCTATGGTTTTTTCAGTGAATTTGTACGTTTTTTTAAATGCTAAGTTACTTTACGCCATTCGTGGCGTGCGCGCCCACTTAACGCCACCAAAAGCACAGGGGGTGGGGTCAATGTGGATAGTGGTTTTTTTTTTCGTTTTTATATTTTTATTTTTATTTAATGCAATTTTTTTTTTTTTCATTTTTTGTAAGCCTTTTTTTAATAATTTATGTACTATATCCTGCATTATCGAAAGGTTTTTTTTTATGCATTTTTTTCCGTGCGCGTACGGTAAGCTGACGCTACGCGCTTATAAAATACGCGTACGGTAAGCTGACGCTACGCGCTCTGGACGTAATTAGTGCAGCGCGCCTACGTGATACGTGCGTGCCGTACGCGTATACCCGGAAGCAACGTCGCGGTTACGCAGGGGCGTGTAATGCGCATGCGCGATACGTGATACGTGCGTGCCGTACGCGTACACCCGGAAGCAACGTCGCGGTTACGCAGGGGCGTGTAATGCGCATGCGCGAAAGTGACGTAAGCGCTGCGTAAGCGCACCGTAAGCGTCACGTGCGCGCACGGTAGGCCATGTGACTTACAAAGAACACTTTTTATTGGTTGAAATTACTTTCACTTCCAGAAACTTCCCACACCACACCCATTCCCCTCTTTACTGCTTGAAAGAACACTTTTCATTGGTTGATACTACTTTCAGTTCCAGATTCTTCCCACACCACACCCATTCCCCTCATTTCTGCTTGTGATTCTCTAGGAGCAGGAGCTGGATTGACATTGGGATACAATGGCAGAACAGCAGAGCTCTTCTGAGAGTGAGGCCAGCAGCACCACCATGATCCAGAGAAGGAGGAAACAAAAGACTTCTTTTGTATGGGAGTATTTCACTTTTCCAGAGGGGGAGAAAAAGGTCAATGCTCCAAAGGTCACTTGCATACTTTGTGATCGTGTTTTATCAAGAGGAAATCCAAGTAGGAAATATTCCTTTGGAAATCACTCTATGATGAGACACCTTCAGGACAAACACCCAAGGACCTTTGCTCGACATACTGGAGAAAACTCTTCAGTAAGTCACCAGAGCCCAGCCTCAGATGCTCAGCCGAGTACATCATCGGCAGCTCAGCTGAGCCCTTCCTCTGTTGTTGGAGCATCACCTTCTTCTTTTCCTTTGGACATCAACCCTCGATTTGCGAGTGTTGAAATGAGGTGTACAAAATGTGGTGGTCTTATTGTTTTTGGGGAGGTCAGTCTTCCCCTTATTAACAATAAGATAGACCAGCATGTTTGTAGACGCTCATAATACTCCCATTCTTTCTTTCCTCCATCCCTGTATGAACCCAACGGCTCTTATAAGAGCCAACCTTACCTCACAATTTTTTTTTTTTTTTTTTAAGCTTCCCTTTTCGCAAAAAAATTTTTTCCGTGCGCGCACGGTATGCGTAATTTCGCAGGTCGCCGTGCGCGTACGCTACGCGCATACGGCGATTTTTCGAAAAATATTTTTTTTTAATTTTTGCCCTTGAGGGTCCTTCTGGGACCCCCTGACCAAGGCTAGGGGGTCAGGAACTGTCGAGCCTGCCCCCTTTTCACATTATCCACCTTTTTTATTCACCCCCCTGACAGTTCGAGAGAGAAAATGGCGGCCGCCGCTTCCTGGTTTCGACCGATTCGAATGTTTACTAAGATCTAACAGCCAATCAGAATCGCGCTCGCGCACGCCGGCGTGCGCGTACGGTAAGCTTACGGTAAGCGCACGGTAAGCGCACCGTAAGCTTCCACAGATATATATATTGATTTAAAGGCTATTTTCTCAGGATCTACTGAACAGATTTACACCAAACCTACAAAAGGCACTTCCTTGACCTGAGGACTACCTCTCTGCCAAATTTCTAGTAATTCTGTTCAGCCGTTCGGGCTGTAGCTCGTTCTAAAGGTCCTATGGAAAAATGCATGGGAAAAACGCGTTTTGGGACCCCCCTTTTATCTCAGCCCCCGCTTGACGAATCCCCCCGAGACTTTCAGGGTAGGAGCGGAGCGTAGCGCCCCACCTATTTTGAGAAATTCGCGAGGATTCGTCGACCGGCGTCAAAGTTATTCAAAATAGAATGTTGAGGTTTTCCTATGGAAAAGGGGTCCTAACTATAACTACCTACTGGCGACCGCCAGTAGGTAATATATATATATATATATATATATATATATATATATATATATATATATATTCACTGAAAAAACCATAGGTTTCACACACGTTATAGTTAGGAATTAGCATTTAAAAAACCTTGCAAATTCACTTAAAAAATCATAGGTTTCACACATGTTATAGTTAGGTGGATATTTCACTCGTAAAAAAACAATGAAATTCCCCCATTATAGTTAGTTCAGATAACTATAACTCGCACGCCCGCAATCCACTGCTCATGACGTCACATATTACATCACTCATGACATGGTCAGTGGCATCACTCATGACATCACTGATGACATCATCCTTGTGATAGAGTGGCGGTCGCGCGAGTTATAGTTATCTGAACTAACTATAACGGGGGAATTTCATTGTTTTTTTACGAGTGAAATATCCACCTAACTATAACATGTGTGAAACCTATGGTTTTTAAAGTGAATTTGCAAGGTTTTTTAAATGCTAATTCCTAACTATAACGTGTGTGAAACCTATGGTTTTTTCAGTGAATTTGTACGGTTTTTTAAATGCTAATTTATTTATGTATTATTTTTTTATATATTTATTTTACAATAAACTACGTATAAAAATTATTATTATTTTTTTTTGGTTTTCACCGTGCGCGCACGGTGCGCGCACCCCGCGATTTAAAAAATATATATATATTTTCTGCCTTCGGGGTCCTTCAGGGACCCCCTGACAAAGGCTAGGGGGTCAGGAACTCTCTACCCTGCCCCCTTTTCACGTTCGCCTCCTTCCTTTTTCACTCTCGCACTGAAAACAAACAAAATGGCGGCCGACACTTCCTGATTTCGACCGATTCGAACGTTGACTAACATGTAACCACCAATCAGAATTACGCTCGCGCACGTTAGGGTGCTCGCACGGTGCGCGCACGGTGTGCGCACCCTGCGCACGTATAGATATTGATATGCTTTTAAATGCTATTTTCTCAGGAAATATTGAACAGATTTACACCAGACCTGCAAAAGGCACTTCCTTGACCTTATGGCTACCTCTCTGCCAAATTTCAAGTAATTCTGTTCAGCCGTTCCGGCTGTAGCTGCGTCTAAAGGTCCTATGGAAAAATGCATGGGGAAAACGTGTTTTGGGACCCCCCTTTTTTCTCGGCCCCCGCTTGACGAATCACCCCGAGACTTTCAGGGTAGGAGCTGAACGGAGCGCCCCATTAGTTTTGAAAATTTCGCGAGGATTCGTCAACCGGTGCCAAAGTTATTCAAAATAGAATTTTGAGATTTCCTATGGAAACACGGTCCTAACTATAACTATCTACTGGCGACCGCCAGTAGATAATATATATATATATATATATATATATATATATATATATATATATATATATATATATATATATATATATATATATATATATATATATATATTACCTACTGGCGGTCGCCAGTAGGTAGTTATAGTTAGGACCCCTTTTCCATAGGAAATCCGCAACATTCTATTTTGAATAACTTTGGCGCCGGTCGATGAATCCTCGCGAATTTCTCAAAATAGGTGGGGCGCTACGCTCCGCTCCTACCCTGAAAGTCTCGGGGGGATTCGTCAAGCGGGGGCTGAGATAAAAGGGGGGTCCCAAAACGCGTTTTTCCCATGCATTTTTCCATAGGACCTTTAGACAGAGCTACAGCCCGAACGGCTGAACAGAATTACTAGAAATTTGGCAGAGAGGTAGTCCCTATGTCAAGGAAGTGCCTTTTGTAGGTTTGGTGTAAATCTGTTCAGTAGATTCTGAGAAAATAGCCTTTAAATCAATATATATATCTGAGCCCGCTTACGGTACGCTTACCGTACGCTTACCGTACGCGTACGGTGGCGTGCGCGAGCGTGATTCTGATTGGCTCTTAGATCTTAGTAAACATTCGAATCGGCCGAAACCAGGAAGCGGCGTCCGCCATTTTGTCTCTCGCACTGAGTGTTATTTATCAAACATGATGCCCAAAAACATGTTACGGGGCTGTTTTGACAACTCCCTCCCACATAGTCATGTTGAGGGAGTCCCCAAACATCCCCCAAGAGCAAAAACGGTTTTATTTTTTTTTCGGCAATTTCGCCGAGTACGCTTACCGTACGCTTACCGTAAGCGTACGGTAAAAAATAGAAATAAAAAAACCACTATCCACACTTACCCCACCCCCTGTGCTTTTGGTGGCCGTAGGCCACCAAATGTACAGGGCTTATTACATCAGTAAAAAAACTATATTTTGGCAACATGAAATTATAAAATCGAAATAAAAAAAACACTATCCACATTGACCCCACCCCCTGTGCTTTTGGTGGCCGAAGGCCACCAAATGTACAGGGCTTATTAAAGTTGATAAAAACCGTGCACGGAACGCACTGCGTTAAGTGGGCGCGCACGCCTCGAATGGCGTAAAGTAACTTAGCATTTAAAAAACCGTACAAATTCACTGAAAAAACCATAGGTTTCACACACGTTATAGTTAGGAATTAGCATTTAAAAAACCTTGCAAATTCACTGAAAAAACCATAGGTTTCACACATGTTATAGTTAGCGGAAATTTTACTGATAAAAAACCAATGAAATTGCCCCGTTATAGTTAGTGCTGGCAACTATAACTCACGCGACCGCAATCTTCTGCTGATGACATATGTGTCTTTATAAAAAAAAATATTTGTAATATATGTATAGCTAAAAATGTATGGAAGAAGACATGGGCAAATAAGTGTCTAAATACAGTATTAGCATCAGCAGAGGATTGCGGTCGCGTGAGTTATAGTTGCCAGCACTAACTATAACGGGGCAATTTCATTGGTTTTTTATCAGTAAAA
Organism: Triturus cristatus; assembly: GCF_964204655.1. Lineage (NCBI taxonomy): Eukaryota > Metazoa > Chordata > Amphibia > Caudata > Salamandridae > Triturus > Triturus cristatus. The sequence continues at coordinate 728,631,139 of NC_140590.1, read as the reverse complement.
TTTCCGCTAACTATAACATGTGTGAAACCTATGGTTTTTTCAGTGAATATATATATATATATATATATATATTTTGTTTTTTTGTTTTTAAGACCACAATCCATAACTCTCACAAAAGGCATGAAAACCTCACCAAAGAACACCAAATTCAATGCCCATGACCTCACGCTTGATGTGACAGCAGAAGTTGCAAATGTTGTATGATCTTATAGATGAGATGACATGTAATAATACCCTTAAGACTATGAAAGACACAACTATGAATGCAGCATTATTTATTGTTTTGAATATCTATTATTATTTAATTATTTAAACATAAATAAAAATCGTGCTTTTAGATGTTACTTTTTGATATAAATATTGTGAGGTCATAAGCATTGCATTTGGTGCGCAAGTTATGGTTTGCACAGCTGCTTTGCAAGTTATGTGTTTTTATCCTTGCAATAAATTGTGAATTTCAGTAGCTTTTTTCAGTTTTAATTCACAATCATAACCACACTTCAACTGGGTGTTTTTATAGTGAATTTCTAAACTTTTTTTATAAACATGCTGTAACATATTCTAACCAAAGATAACCATAACTTCATGTTGACTTAGGTTTATTGCCTTTTTTTTTATCATAGTCTACGTACATGCTTACAACAGTCTTTGACCGCTGTGGGTAGTCCTAGGCCAGCCAACCCACCATAGGGCAAAGGGATTTTATTTTACTGTATACATTTAAACCCTGGCATCCTGGTTTTAGCTAAATAACCTTTTTCTACACAAATGTAATACACATGAAAATATGTCACTCCATAAACCATGCACTCATTCAGCAGTGCAGAGCGTAATATGCTATCAGGGCCGGACTGGCCGTAGCGGGCACCGGGCAATCCCCCAGTGCGCCGCATGGGTGGGGGACGGTTTTGGGCCCCTGGGGGCTGTTTTTGTTACAGGGCCGTTTTTGCAGCATAGCTGCAAAATCGGCCCTGTAACAAAATCGGCCGAAAACCGGCCCTGGCAAAGAGCTCGGCGGCACCCCCAACATCCGGGGGCATGCCGAGCACTTTGCCAGGGCCGGTTTTAGTTCCCAGTCCGGCCCTGTGTGCTATTCATTGATATTGTTGCTGTAGGGACAGGACATCATGACCCACACGGAGCGTCACCTCTGTGAGTTGCTGTCTTTTTCATTCTCTCAGGGGCGTAGTTTCGGGGGATTGGTATTTGAGGTATTACACCCCCCCCCGCCCCCCAATAAATGTATGATGCAGTAAATAGTTGGGTACAGGTGCTTTTAGTCGGTATGGTGAGGCGTTTGTAGGATTTAATTTGGGATTTTTACATACACATGCAGACAAACACACACACACTCGTCTCTGTTTTAGAGGTCTTAAAAATTGTTGTTTTGCAAAATATTGAGTTTTGAGCATCTCTCACAATCTTCACTCCTCTCCCCTCCTACTCCCCCTTAAGCCTCTGCCTTGCTTCTCATATAATGTATTTTAACCAGCGTGACAGTTGGGATATAGGAAGCTCCCCTCCCCCCGTTTTCCTGACTAAGCTACGCCCGTTAGGCATGTGCCTCTTTTTCGGCCTCTCTCTCTCCCTTCTGTGCTTCTTATTTGCACTCGCAAATAATTCAACGGTTACCCCATCTTTCTTTATGTGTCTGTTTTCTCTGTGCGAGTCTCTCTTTTGCACTTTGTCCGTGTCTCCCTTCCTCTCCCCCCTCGCTTTTGTGTTGTCTTTCTCTCTCACCATTCTCTCTCTCTGCCCCGCTTCCCCGCTTCCCCTCTCTCCCATTTCCTTTCGCTTTCCCTCTACATTAAAGCGCCGGAGCCGCTCTTTGAATCCATATGAAGGGACCCGCATCTGTCTGTGTCTCCAGACCCCGCTTTCATCCTCTTCATTATTTCCGGGGGCGGGGCGGGGCGGGGCGGGGCGAGGCGTTCCAGCCGTGTCCGCACTCGCGCTGGTGCTGTGGGAATCTCCCCGAGCAGTGCGCCCAGTGACAGTCAGCACATACCCTCGGCCCAGGATCTCCGCTCGCGGCACTGTACCTGGGAAGGTTTCTCTGCTTCGAGAAGCAACCAGGCCCCGCTCTGCTTCTGCCAAGTGACCGTGGTACGTGCCATGGACTCGGCCGGGGAAATCTTCTACGATTATAGCTCAAATATATCGAAATCAAGAATTTACCGAACACATGTTAGAAGGTTATTTAACATATACGCAGGTTTAAAGCAACATTCAAAGCTTTGAACGGCATTTTTATAAAACCGGTTTTAATGCTTATAGTTAAACACAGCAATGACCTACATATTAACCCACAGTTTAGGGATGAATATTTATCAACAGAGTATGTCCCCTTTTAATAAGCAATGAGAATGCCAGCTAATAGGTCCATAGCTCAGTGTGCTATGACTAGAGCTCCCAGTTTTATAGTGTTTATTTTTTCGACATTTCCATCTGTATTTATCCATATTAATTTTTGCTCACGTTTTCTGTATTTATCCATCTTTATTTTGTGTTTTTCTGTATAAATTGAGCTGTACTGGGTATTTTTCCACATTTATTCAACTGATAAATGTATACTCCCATTTGAATGTCCAAAATGTTTCAGCAGTATACAGTGCAATAGCGTTATCTGAAAACACATGCATTGTAGAATAGCATAAATAATTGTAGATCTGCACTTAATTAGGATTAATTACAAAATCTATTGCATGTTATATTTCCCCAGCCTCTCAATCTGTACACCTGGCACTCATGACTGACAGTAGAGAAAATCATCCAAAGAAGGCCCATTTTCTGTATTTTTCTGTGTTTAAAAATAAATACAGACAGATAAAAAAATTGTTTTCTGTCAGTATTAGTCTTTAAAAATCAGTAAAAATGGAAAACTGGAAGCCCTACACTTGACATATGGCACACCTCACTGATGATGCCCAGTCAGGGGTTTTCAGTGTTTCCTTGCAGAAGGAATGGCGGTTAGGAGTGGACCAGGACTGATTTGCATATGGTTGGCCCAAGTCTATACTGGCACCCTGAGTGAAAAAAGAGAAGTGGACTGGAATTCTCTGTGTCTCACTCACAAAATCCTGTATGACATCGGCCCTAGATATCTAACTAAGAAACTCCAATGGTACAAGCCCGGCAGACCCTTAAGATCTAGCACCAAACTCCACCTTGTCTTGCCACGTATTCGAACATCCTGAAACGGTGGGCGATCATTTTCTTATCTGGCCCCTACGCTTTGGAATAAGTTACCATCGCATCTTCTATCCATAATTGATCATAGATGCTTTCGAAGAGAATTAAAAACTTGTCTCTTTCCCCAGTAAACTGATTATTATATCTTCTTCCTGCTGAAGTTCTGCCCAGCGCCATGAGACCACCCCGGTGATATGTGCGCTTAACAAGAACATTTGACATTTGACAATGAGGCCCAGAGTAAATTACCTGAGGCTGAGACTAATGCAAGCATTTCACACATCATCTTTTTGTTTTACTCTTTTTATACACAAGAAAATAATGAAAAGATAAAAACTTGGTACGTTATCACCTCATGTTCCTTCCTTTTTCCAAGCCTTACTCTTGAGGCTTCACATCCATGACAGAACCATCTATCACACATTTTTAAACTCCCTTGCCCTCCTCTGTTCAGACCTGTAAAAATGTGCTAACCAACATTGCTTCTGTTTTTCATCTGCCTCTCTTCTGGAGATTTCAGTAGGGTGCTTATGTAGTTGATGATACCTACCTGACTGAGGCTTGATGGACTCTTCTTCCCATGTCCAATTTTCCTCCTCTCCACTCCTCCCACTGTTGGGCATCACGCTTTGGATACCGTCCTCGGACGTGGATAGTTCCGGCATCTCTGTACTCGTGGACAGCCGGACGGATGTCCCACAAGCGGCCAAAAGCAGCAGGCATAAACGGCCTCAGTGAAGCTTTGGAATTCAGCACTGAGCAAAGGATGTATCACCTGAGCTTCCTCTTGATTTCCTAGGGCACAAAAGTCGTCAATACACAATAATGTGTTATCCATTTGTCCTACATTTATGTGTACAATGTGTTTCGTCATTCAGAAATCTATGCTTATTGATAACAGTTTGAAGAAATCCCATTGAGTACACTTAATACAATCCAGAATTTTACACCTGTGTCCCAGTACATTGCGGGGGGTGGCCTTCATCAGAGAGTTGCATTTTATACACATCAAAACAGCTCTGCAATCCCTGAATGATTCTTCAATGTCTCTAGTTGGTGTCTGGGTTGGACAAGCGATTACTTTCCGGCATGGCAAGGTATTTATCATTTTGAGGTCATGGTGACATTTGAGCTCCAGTGATTTCAGCGATGCCAAAGATTTTTTTTTTTTCTTTTGTGTTATTTTTTCTCCAAGCTGGGGACCTCTTCAGGAGACCTTTCATGCTCTATGCAGGGGTGAACTGGGAGGAATTGTTCTTTCCTCAGGAAATCAAGAAAGGACCGGACAGACCGTCTCACCGTCCAGCCCTTGACAGATGATGGGCAGAGGTCCATAGTGTGTCAAGAGCCATATCTATGTTTCATTCCTGGCCAGATGGTTATAATTATCAAAAAGGAGAACAGTTATTTGGACAGGTCCAGCCTTTCTCCCTAAAGTGGCCAAGACATTTCCCGAGAATTTTGCAGCAATTCTCCCTTTATTTTACCATAGATCGGTCTCTCCAGAGAAAACTAAATGACATTCATTATATGTCTGCAGGGCTGTCTTGATTTATTTTCAGCAATCACCTTCCTTTCGTTGCTCTGGTAATCTCTCTTATTTTTAGTGCATCTCACTAGGGTTCATGACTCTGTGCCCGTACTTTAAGTTAGTGGGTGAAGTCTGCTATCTCCCTGGCTACGAGGTATCTAACAAGCATCGGGCCTTGAGCATCCATGACTCACTACCGGCTGGATATAAGTTATCAGGAAAAATGTGT